>NC_069376.1:22753125-23091250 GCF_021730395.1 Mercenaria mercenaria | reverse complement strand
AGTAGAACTTTTAAAATAACAAAAAAAATGCAATGTTAAAAATTATTAGAGTTAACTATTTTCCATTTTCAGGAGTACCCAGATAAGTATGTTCGACACACAATATAAACAAATTTAGAGAAAAAATATGTTTGAAAAAGAAGTTTGATATTTTCTACAAAAATAAAATGTCGACAGTCGAAGTACATGTGTTGTAAGACAAAAAAATACGTATTATCAAACAAAGTTACCTTTATAGCAAATATTTTCTCCTTCAGAACAATTCGGTAAATACATGTTATGAATATTACGGGTCTGTCAGGTATAATTTCCAAAATGAAAATTTACCCGAGGGGTGGTCTCAGAAACTTTACAGGATGCATCTAGACAATCTTACGTTGATTAAAACTGTCCGGAATTGCAACATCTAAGCTTATATACAGAGTTTCCATACATAGTTACAAAATTAGCAAGACTCACGTAAATATCTCCGACGTCTAACCATTTTCTTGCCACCATACACTACTTCTGTTAGCTTTTCAGTGTCGAAGGTAGCCGACTGTCTTTCCTTCTGTATATCTGGATTCACTGCCATTTTCACAGTTTACTGTCCAGCTTCTGAAAAATATATCCAACTAACTTGACAGCTATGCCACTTACTCTTTTTTATTATAACAACGAAATTTAGGCCAACATATTAAATTCACGTTTCAGATGAAGAGATTTGAATAAAAACCTCAAATATGTTTAAATGATACCTTATCTGAATGCAGTAGTCAATTAATGTTAATAAATTGAATAAACAACCCTTAACTGCTATTTAACTAAAATTCAATACCAAAAGTAATGTAGAAATGACACAAGATTAATAATACAAGTAGACTAAAATACAATAAATACCATTTTATAACCTAAGTAAACAGTTATCATTCTTAACCGTATAGAGGCCTGTATTTTAACTGAAACTGAACAGTTAAAATCCAGGTCATCACTTGTAAGATATGTTATCCGCTATAATACCAGCGTTAAGTAGTATAGTGGAGAATTGTTGCACGCCCCACTGGCACCAGTTCAGAAAGAAAATGCCTCCGTACGTGTTATACCCTACCCCTAGGTATTCTATAAGAACCATGGTCATGAAAGGGAAAGTGCACTAACCCGTTTCAATCGTACATTTCTGAACTTAAACGCGCAGTTCGGTGAATGGGTACCTAGTATATTGAACAAGCGATAATTTATCTTCCATCGTGCACCAGTCACATTGTCTCAATATTCCATATTGCTGAGATTATCAACATACTTTATGCTTTCGTCAACGTTACTGAAAAAACTTGCTTGACCTTCCCTAATGAACATCCGGTCTAGAGGTCACGGCAGTGTACACATGTTTGGCGAAACGTACACAAACAAAAGCAGAATTTAAAAAAAATCACAATTTTACACTAAAACTCGAAATGATGAATGAATTTCATCTTGTATATGATCTTTAATATGAAATCGTACATTGGTCTGCATCTGTTCTGTTTATTTTATTCATTTTGCACATTTATGCTGCATTTTCACATTTTAGCGAACACGTGTAGTAAAATGACGATTGACATACATTTTCACAACAGCCAATCAAAATGGTTTTGTAAGCTAGAACGGAACTTCACCAGGGAAGTTCAAGCAAGTTTTTGTGTAACGTTGAAATAGCTATAAACACGCGTTGTTTTTCTAATTATTGAAAAAATGTGGCCAGTACAAAATGGAAGATAAATTACCACTTGTTTGATATCCATAGTACACATTTACCGCACTGTGTGTTTTAGGCATGAAATGCGCGATTGAAACGGGTTAGTATATTTTCCCGTTCATGACCATGGTTCTTATAGAATACCTAGGGGTAGGGTATAACACGTACGGAGGCATTTTCTTTCTGATCTGGTGCCAGTGGCACGCCCAAGCGTTAATATGTAAGGGGCTAAATATTGATGTGAAAGTTTGATGTGTTGAAAATATGATCTTATGTTTCCGGTGTGTTCATCGGTGCTAGAATATAAGCTTCTTTCATTGACTGCAGATGGAAATAGCCTACACGGCTCGGAGGTAACTGTTTAGGCGGTAACGAGGAACTGCCGAGTTACCGCGTAAGCAATTACCACCGAGACGAATATTCCCACCTACACATGCAACCGTGTAGAATAATATCTTTGAATAAAAGTGTGAACAGTGACACTCTTGTAATATCCTTCATTTTCTAAACCTTTAATATGTCAAAATGAATTTAATTGTAACCATGTGTATAACATAACAGCCTCCTGATTTAGTTTGCAAATCCGGAATTTTCGCAAACTCAGCTACCATTATTTTTGTTTTAGCGTCTAACAATATTTCAGGTCTGGCCGTTTCCTTTTATACCTAAAAGATGAATTCTAGAGACGATTTCAAAGTCAGCCAACCCGTGGGATATTTCTTTCTCCCAGCGGGCTTTTTGCGAACCCTTAGAAGACCCCATGTGTTTTTCTCCCATCTTACGAATTGCGGGAGCAAACCCCCATGGGGTTTTAATAAAATTTCTGAAATTCATTTTTTATCGCTTGTAAGCATTCCATAGTCTCTAATAGTGCGATTTCCAATCTCAAACCTGAAAATAAGCGTTTTGAAAGTCTCCCGCGGGACAAGTAGTTCTAGCGGATCTCCCGCGTCTAGTTCAGAAACGCTCTTGGTGAGAGAGTAACATTCCACTGCTGAGAAAAAGATGAGTTATTCTAAGATTTATCAGGTAAGTCCAAGGACGTTTTCCACATATAACGGTATTCACAAGTGTCACATGAAATATTGTAGACTACACTGCAACTGTATTCCTTGTCTGAGTCAAAAATCACAGTTCTGTCACACTTTCTGCTATGTTGAGAAATAATTTCTATCAGGTTTTGAACTGCGGATGATGATGTAAGAATGAGATTTTCATCACAGCTCGGCATCGAACATGACTGATTGATATGTATTTTCTCTTTATCTGCACATTTAGAGTTCAGAGATTCTAAGTACAACGACAACGCCGAATCAATAATTTGTAAAACAGTTTTCGATTATCAACCGCCTTAATGCGTTGGAGAGTAGATTGTAACTTCTCATAGTCAGATTCCAACCTATACAAGCTGTGTTTGATTTCGTTTTGGTGTTGATTCTAATGTATCAAGATAGCTCCTAGAAGTATAGATAGAAGAAGGCCTTATTCTTTTCGACGTACAGTCGATTGAATGTAGACTTCTCCTGGGCGTTGACACAGAAGCAGTCCGATTTCTTATCGGAGTCATAAGTGTTGGTGCCACATTGAGAGGTGGTATGTCGGATAGTGAAGATTCCATTGTAATATTGATTGTAGACTTATAAGTTTGGTAAACTTTTCAAGAATAAAACATCATATCTTACATTGCCTATTTTATATACTACTTTTCATTATTGTGTAATAAGGGGTAATAAACATCTTCAAAAAGATACATGCCAATTTGGCAAAAACAACATTACCCTGAAAAGTGCGAAAACTTTGTGTAATGTCAATTTGAAAGTTGAATTTCCTTTTTGCATTAGCCTGACTCCATTCCTGTAGCATTCATTTGAAGTAGAAACATTAATAATTATGGCTAATGAAAAGACTACCCTTGAAGTGAATGATGAACAAAAATCAGCAATCATGATATTTCTACAAATGAGCAACTGGCAATCAGATATTTCCAGTGCAGATATTTCAATGTCATCAAATGGTAATCGTTTTGATTGACTCGTCTTTGTAGGACATTTTTTCTGAAGAGATAAAATTTGTTAATATATATCTCATATTTATTGATTAACTGTTTTACAATAAAATACACTTCTTATCTTCTATATCATCTTTATAACAATTAATGACACATTTATTTGGTTGAATGACTTTACAAATATACATGTAATGACCAAAGCCTGTATATTGAATGACCCCTGTTTATTGGAACCATACTGTGAGAGCCATTGGCTCTCTTCCACTGTGCCACTGAATACAGAAACCTCTTGGCCCACTGCCAAAAACTAGTCTTTTAAGCATACAAAACACACATGGGAGAAACCAGATATTTACTGCGAGCCCAGTACTACCTTAAGTGGCACAGATGTGGCACAGATGTTTCTATTACTAATACGTGCGCAACATCTGCACGTGTATAAGAACAGAACAGAACATAGAATTTATTTGTATAAAAAAACATCTGCGCACGTATTAAGTAATATATGCACACATAATAGATATATATCGCGTACGCGATAGTAAGCCAGTCACCGGCGATTTCCAAGATGGTGAGTGATTCATGCTGAGATGTTTTTTTCTTTTTTTTAAATTTTCATACGTGCGAGGATGTTTTTTTTTCCTACTAAATTAGTAAGTGCGTAGATGTTTTAAATAGTACAAATACGTGTGCACTTAAGAGCTTATACGTCCACCAGAAATAATTATTACGTTTGCACTCATTACTTAGAAATACTTTGTGCACATGTAGTAACTATAGTACGTGCAAACGCATTTGTATGAAACTCATTAATCTATGCCCCTCCCTCCCGCCATCCCCGCCCCCCACTCCCCGTGCCACCGTATATACCACTTCGTTCGATATTTTAAAGATCATTACTGCTATAAAACGAAAAAGTGCAAAACACCTCCAGTTTTTGTTATCACCTATATTTTCGGATTGATGACTTTTCATTTTAATTCACCAACAGAGCAGACAGCCTAGTCCGCGCCCGCTTCTAGTGCAGGAGCTCCTGGGTTTAATCTCCGGCCGTGCCATACCAAAAACGTGAAAAATGGTACCAGTAGCTCCCTTACTTGGTGCTCAGCATTAAAAGAGAAGCAGACGTCTCTTCTCTCATACTGGAGTGGACGCAATGGTCCAGTGTAAACAGTCTAACTACGAAACCAGAGCTCGTGAGTTAAATCCCCCGTTTCTCCAACTAAGTAACTAACATTTGAATAAGAGTCCCGTGTATGGGTACTTTAAACCTGGTACGTAAATAACCAGGGAAGCTTCTGGATTTTGAGCGTCTTCTATATCTTGAACTATCCTTCCGCGAACATTTCAATGAGCTGTCGTGCGTACGATCGCGTCAAAGCGGCTCATCATTTTACATAAAAGAATTATTAACTAGTGCTAGTTGCGTTGCTCATGGATTTGGGAATAACATCAGAGTTCCAGCAGAAGTGAGATACAGCAAAGGACAAAGGCAGCTGCCTTGGGGCACACTGAATTCAAGCTGGTGGTCTGATGAATATGCATTGTTGATATTAACCATACAACTACGAGGCTCTAAGTAGGAGTCTACCCATTGCAGAGCTGTTTCACAGACACCATACTGTGTTTTTAGAACATCTAGCAGAATGTCGTGACCGAAAGTGTCAAATGCCGCACTTAAGTCAATTTCAAATAAGGCCGTGAATTTCTGTTTCTTCATACCACTAAGAAGATCAGTAACTAACCGAGGCAGCATATACAGAGGAGTGATATTTCTTATATGGTGTAAGGTTATCGGTAGCCGAGGTAGTTCTAGGCTCTGATTTCAGTGAAATATATTAGGTGGTCAGTAATTTAACCAAGGTTGTTCTAGACTCAGATTTGATCTGTGAATGCTTCAAGGTGATCGGCAGCCAAAGTTATTCTATGCTCATATTTCAGTGAATGTTATTTGGTGACCCGCAGCCAATATTGTTCTAGGCTCATATCACAGTGAATAGCTATATAGTGTCACTGAGGTCGGCAGCCAATGTTGTTCTAGTCTCAGATGTCGGAGAGTTGTTTGTAGTAGAGCAACTGTGTTCTTTACAGTGATAGGATAGATCATGGACAAGAAACCTGCTGGCTATGCTAAAGACATTTATTTTACAACAGTGGAATGGGACTTGCTGGAAATAAGCCACATACTGAAGAGGCAAAGTTATTTCAATGCACTTATTTTATTACACAAAAGATTTCTGTTACTGAACGTTTGTAATTCCCGCGAACCCTTAAGTAACTCGTTTTACAATCTGAGTTACCACCTTTTTGTTAAAATGGTGAGGACATATGTAAATTTTGATTTTGAATAGTTACCTTTAGTTTAACGTTAACATCCTCCTCTCGGATTTGGCTAGACCTTAAAGTAATGATAAATGAAGCAGGTATGTAAAACAAGTCAGGTCTTGAAACTGCGACTATATGGTATACTGAAATATGTTTTGCCAGGTCTTTGGAAAGGACACTGCAGGCAACTGTTTTAAAGGCACTCGCTACAGTTTTTCCGGACGGGTCGATATTTACCCCAACACCGTGCCAATTTGGTTGTGTTTCTAATCGATGTAGCACACTACAGAGTTGGAGCGGTTTTCTGCGCATGTCCGGAAGTGATTATCTCATGTCGCGTACGGCAAAAATTCGCAAAATATTGTATGTTCGCATGCATTTAATGTAAAATATGTATAATATACTGAGTAAATGTTAGGGTAAGTATCACCATGGTTACAAAATATATACATTTAAAGTACATTTAGTTCAAATTGCTTCAATCCGACATATACTGGAGTCTGTAATTTATACCAGCGAATCAACTCTGCATTGAGTCACAGCTGTTTCTAATCCCGTACCATACCCATACCGTACATCCGTATTCGTAAACTATAGGTTTTGTTCGGAGAAAGGCGGAAACTTTCATCGTTCTATGACATCAAAATGCTTTAGAAACACCTTAAAATCCGCTTATTAAGAAATCTGCCGTTTGATAATTTGATTCTTATATCTCTAAGCCATTTGCTCAAACACTGAAAGCGTATTTCGTACCAACCTGCGTTGTATAAATGCCCGCCACACCCCACCTCGTTGAAATTTGATTTAAGCGAAATCTAATATGGTGACCTATAATTTTTCTTTTTGTTTTAGATTAGGTAGACATTACCAAAGGTATGTGCAGAGTTTGATTAAATTCTATTATGTGAAACAAATAGCAGAAGTACCAACTTAAAATTGACAAAAATAGCCCTTGGGTCTGCTGAACAAGTATTCCTTTCTTTACAAAATCATTTTCTTTTGATTGTTCTTTTCAAATAGATATATTGTTTTCCGTTATAAAAATGCTTAGATATCAAATTTGTGCTGATTATTGTACTTTACTGAAATATATTTTAGGATTATATAAATTTTGAAAAATGTTCAAAATAGCACCATATCTAGGGGCAAATTAGATTGAAACAAAGCCGGTGACCTAGTATTTTTATTTCATTTTTCAACACATCATAATATGATCTTTTAATACAAAAATTTCAGCAAAATCTAGTATTGAGAAAAGAAATTACGAAACTGTAGCGAGCGTCCTTAAAGTATGAAAGTAAAATTTTCTATTCTATGTATATGATGTTACGGCTTTTGCAGAAGAGCTATGTCTTTACAAGAAGTATTGATTAAATGCAGTTTTTAACCCGTAAAGCTATTCATATAAAAGTAATTTTCTCATTGAGATTTCATATCTACTCGGATTTAGGAGCACATTCTGGTTGGTGGTAGTTGGGTGGAATGTTTTAACGTACATACTGCTCACACAAAAATATAACTAATTATTTCTTAATAACAATAAACATCATTTGAGCTCCTATTCAGTAATTCATATTTATAATTTAATGTGAGTTTTAGGAAAAGCATAGTGACAAATATCGGTAGCTCAATATGTATATGCATAGCCACAGAGGGATAATGCCCCAACCAGTGATTTAATTGATTACTTCTTCACAAGGGCCAGATCAACTTGTACAAAAAAACGGGGCTGTTATCAATTAGGACCAAACTCACGACCCCATAATCCTTATATCTACGCTGTCCCTACTGTACTAAGAGAAGGGGGTTGGAGGGAACATGGAGTTCCGTTGGATGAATATACCGCAATTAAGCACAATAATCGCTTTGACCGAGTCTGTTTATGTGAGGTAATGAAATGTGCAACACCAAATTGGGGTCTCTAGCACCGGTTTAAGCGGATTTGTACAATGGCAAAAGTCCAACACTGAGTGGAGAGGTTGGGAATGTGCGGGAATTCTCATAAACAAAAGAAAACGACATATAAGGTTATAATTATTGTATAAATTACTGTATAATCAACATGTATTTTATTCAAAACACTTTTATATACACGTAACATACATGGTAAACAGTTAAACTTGATTGTTTTTTTTTTGTTGTTTCGCTATTTAAAGAAACATTGTATGTACATTTTAAGATAGGCACATTTGTAAGCGCATATATAGTTCAACATGATGACACATGTCATATATTTCATGGCACACTTAATTCAGCTTAAGGTATAACTGGATATAACTTGATAGCTGTATTTAATGAAAGACACCCTGATGTCATGTGATGTCGATGATGATAATGAATACTTATATTAAGTTTGAAGCAAACCTGTCCAGTAAGAACATAGATAAAGTACATCATCATTTATGAACGCACAAAGGCATAATTCATTTTACATGTTTTCCTGAAGCAACAATTTACAACATAGCAATTCATAATTTAATTTGTTCAATAGGCATCCATATAATACCAAACCTTCTCCATGGCACAGTTCTTTATAAATATATACTTTGACTCAAAACACACAAAAAACAAATTAAGATTTTCAAATGTTCTCTTCCCTACAACCTAGCAGCCGGCGAATCAAACTTGAGTTTGCCTTCCATCAATGGTTTTAGAGTAGTAGTGTATGTATCATGTACCTGAAAGTAGAAAATAAATAAAAGGAGCATGACAATAATTAGCGTCTGTCGGAAAAAAACTACACAACTGTTTGTAATGACACATAACATTTAAAAAAATACAAGTACTGACCTAACTGAATCTTTTGAAACTTTTTAACTGCCATTTAAATAATTTTACACGAGATATATATAAATATATATATATAGAACTGTAAATGTCAGATGGATAAATTGTTAGTATCACATTTAACTTCTACGCATACTAATGTTGTTTTTTTTCTCAGTAGCATATGCATTTGAGCTGGTAGCATATTTATCAAGCTTACCACTGAAATTGTGTTACACCTTAGTTTAGAATAAAATGTATTTATCGACATACGAGTATCCCGAATATGTTAGACGTAACTGTTAATAATGATAAACAACTCAAAGTTGCGACCTGTATTATATTTACCTCTTCTTTGTTGAGCGGTGAAGTTTTGGCATATTCATACAGGGCTTCGTATACTTTGCCATCGTAACGTCCGATACAGCTTTGCAAGATTTTGTCGGAATAGTCAAAAGCGTCAACGAGGGCAACAGCGTTTGGTCGAATTTCAGCAAGCAATGAAAGTGTTTTGTTCAGGATCATATCAGCTTGTTGACCATCCAAGAAACCATCCTGGTAGAGAATAACAAGAAATGTGTATGTAATGATTATCCTGTAATAATAATGGTGGAATGTTCCAATACTACTTTGTGTCCTTCATTTTTCATTATACAATGGAACTTACAATCTGACATACATGTTTAGACCTATAAATGTTGCATTTAACAGGTAATATGAAACAATACAAAACCTGTATAAACTCTCCTAGTCTCTCGTTGATTCCATAGACAGCAAAAAGTTTGCATAACGCCTCGAGAACTCGTGCAACAGAATGGTCAAAGTCGGGTCTGTTCACTACACCACTAAACAGTTTCACCACGTACGCTTGGGTGTGAGCCTAATGTGTAAAATGTTGAGTTTATATAAGCCTCGGAAAGGTATTACAAGAAATGTATCGTGAAATTTTTAACAAAAAATGAAAACAATCATGGATTCGCATCGCTGAACATAAATTTTAGCATGACTACTTGTGATTTTTTTGTAAACCTTAAGAAGAAACAAAGAAAAGAAATTTTAATGTTTATGGACATATTCTTTGCCTATCAGCTGAGACAGGAAAAATTATAGACGACTTACTCCATTAACAACGAAGTTTTAAATAACAACACAGACGTTCAGAACAGAGACAGAACTGGTAGCCATTATACGATATTGCATTGAAATATACTTGATCTTACATTCGTTTTCATAAAAATACTATATAATTTATTTCGAAAGTTTAACAAAAATGTACACCTTAAACTCAAGCAAGATGTTGAAAAACGTTTCCCCTAAAAGCATGTAATACAATGGTAAAACGGTAAATGTACTGTAAAACAGAGCCCCTTCAAACCAGTCCAATTTAAACAAGACCCCTCTCTAAACTGGACATTTCGAACAGTCCATAATATATAGTGGACCCCTGTCCCAAACAAAAAAGCGAACAAATGAATAGTTCTGACGTTTTCGTTTCTTCCCACAGGACATTAGATACTTACCACAATGAAGCGTAAATAGGACCCGTCTTACACATTGTTATTCTCCTAACTTTCATCATTTTGTATTATGATTATAATTTTAAATTTGGAGGTAAACAATACACAGTGGATAATGGAAATAAATAAGTACTATTCAAACTGAAATTTCTTAAATGATGTACCTTTGCGGCTGTGACCAATGGCACTCCACATTTATTTCTAGCCTCCTCTATAGGCATTCCTCCTTTTACCAATGCCTGTAGTCTGGAAGCTGCAACCTTGATTAATCTGAATTGAAATTCGAAGTCATTGTTTCGTCAATTGAAATTTGAGGTCACTGTTTCGTCAAAAATCATTTAAAGTGACAACCTTTTCACATAATTACAATAGTAGTTAGTTAAAGAAAGATCACTAATTGACTTCCGACCCAGTGACTGGAGAGGATTCGGTAGGCAGATGAGCACGCGGCAAATTCTAATTTCTATTCATTCAAAATGACTGGCCTTGTACAAAAGGCGTGACACTATAATATATACCGACTTTACTTTAATTTTTATATATCTAATGATATAACTACATTGTATATCTATAAATATAATGTACTTATAACATTAAAAATAAAAATAGATTAGGTTTTATTATATGTGTAACGATGCTGCAAAAATGATTAGTAAAAGATTTAGCGAATTGAATAAGCACGATATATTTGAGAAAAATAAATACACTGTACCTAGCCGCGGTGTGTTCATACGCCTCAATCAGGTCTGACATTTTGAGAGCATCATTCAGTGCACTTCTCTGCTTGACTGGATTGTTGAGATAGGACATAAACCCTACAAGTTTCTGTCCTCTGGCTGCCTGGGCATACTGTTTTACTAAATACCTGTGACATAATATTTATGTTGATAAAATATTATATAAAAGGTATTGTATATACATTTCCTACTGCATTATATGAAAGGAATGTATCTACACTACATATGATGGTATTGTATGTAAATTTGCCCCTGCAAGGAATAGCCAGATATGAGAGATATCGTATATGCATTTGTTTCTGTAATATATTAAAGGTACTGTTCAAACACTAGGTATCTGCAATATATGAGAGATTTTGTACATACATTAGATATCTGCAATATATGAGAGGTATTGTATTTACAATAGATATCTGCAACATATGAGAGATACTATATACACTAGATATCTGCAATATATGAGAGATATTGTATATACACTAGATGTCTGCAATATATGAGAGATACTGTATTAACACTAGATATCTGCAATATATGAGAGATACTGTATATGCACTAGATATCTGCAATATATGAGAGATATTGTACATACAATAAATACACTAGATATCTGCAATATATGAGAGATACTGTATATACAATAGATATCTGCAACATATGAGAGATACTATATACACTAGATATCTGCAATATATGAGAGATATTGTATATACACTAGATATCCGCAATATATGAGAGATATTGTATATACACTAGACATCTGTTTATACACTAGATACAGCAATATACGAAAGATATTGTATATATACTTGATATCTGCAATATATGAGAGATATTGTATATACACTAGATATCTGCAGTATATGAGATATTGTATATGCACTAGATATCTGCACTATATGAGAGATACTGTATATGCAGTAGATATCTGCAGTATATGAGAGATATTGTATATGCACTAGATATCTGCAGTATATGAGAGATATTGTATGTGCACTAGATATCTGCAATATATGAGCACTAGATATCTGCAATACATGAGAGATATTGTATATGCACTAGATGTCTGCAGTATATGAGAGATATTGTATATGCACTAAATATCTGCAGTATATGAGAGATATTGTATATGCACTAAATATCTGCAATATATGAGACATATTGTACATGCACTAGATACCTGCAGTATATGAGAGATATTGTATATGCACTAGATATCTGCAGTATATGAGAGATATTGTATATGCACTAGATACATGCAGTATATGAGAGATATTGTATATGCACTAGATACCTGCAGTATATGAGAGATATTGTATATGCACTAGATACCTGCAGTATATGAGAGATATTGTATATACACTAGATATCTGCAATATATGAAAGATCTTGTATACACACTACTAGATACCTGCAGTATATGAGAGATAATGTATATACACTAGATACCTGCAGTATATGAGAGATCTTGTATATGCACTAGATACCTGCAGTATATGGGAGATATTGTATATACACTAGATACCTGCAGCATATGAGAGATATTGTATATACACTATATATCTGCAGTATATGAGAGATATTGCAATATATGAGAGATATTGTATATACACTAGATATCTGCAATATGTGTGGTATTGCATATCACTATGATTGCTTATGTAGGACGTATCGTTATGTTGTGTTGGTGTGCATGCAGCTTTTGTATCACATTCTAATGTGTCGTTCTGGTGTCTGCGCTAAACGTTCCATAATGATATTTTTAAAGTTTTGCCTGTCGTTTTGTCACATGTGCCTACACAATAAGTCCAAAGTAATAACGTGACATAATGAAATAAAGTACGCGACAGAACAAAACATTTTGCTAAGCATTGGCGTGTGCGCCTTAACAACATTTTCGTTTTGGCGTGTTGGTGGGCGAGCTAAGATGAAAGGCAATGTTTTGTTATGTCGCGTTGGCGAGCTTGCGACTATGTAGCAACACGAGATAATGCAACGTTTTGTTTCATTCTTGTAAGTGTGCCAATACAACAAAATGTAAATCTTTGTAAATGGTATACACGCATTCACGAAAGAACATAACATTTCAATTCGTCTTGGCGTGTGCGCCAACACAAAACTTTTGTTGACGGCGCACGTACCAAGACAAAATGAATTTTTTTCTTCTGTCGTGTTCTCTTTTTTTCTTTTTCGTTATGTCGCATTGTTTGTTTCTTTTTGTCACGTTGGTGCGAGCACCAAAGACACAAAACTTTCAAAGTTTTCTTATGTCGCGTTGGGTGCCGTGCCAGGGCGACAAAACGAAATGTGCTACATAAACCGCAAGCAAGCAAGTACGTCATAACGAAATGTCCTAAATCAACCACCATAATATCAGGGGTTAGGACGTAAATGGTGTCTTTCAGTGGTTTAAGGTATTGGACCCCTAATAGTAATGTTTAAGAAATGGCATTTGCTTGGTATATTCTTAAAGTTGACCATGTTTGACACTGTGTTGCAAATTTTAAACAACTTTTACCGTGCCATTTTTTGTAAATTTTGTATAACTTATGGTATTTCCTCACGCTCAATCGGGTAAATATGGCGGACTTTGTTGACAAATCGTCACCCTAGGGCGGATATTTGCCAAGTAAGTGAGTTTTGCTTTTACTTTCGATACATTGCATGCGTGCATTCTGCGACAACGCCATTTATCTCCTCCCGACAATTTACCCTGAACGCTTTATACGGAGATAAATAGTTCGTATCCTGCTCAGGTCCACTTTTCCAACGAATTTTGTAAAAAACAGTACAAGTTCGGCCAACTCTATGACAGCCAAAGCTTTAGAATTATCAGTTCTTACTAGCGACTGCACAGCACAAGTGCAAGAACCTTATATTGCCGATTTTTTTCTTGTTTACGCCGATTTCAGTATCTTACAGGGAACTTTAAAACAATTTGGTCTCTATTCGGGTCACTCTGTACTGTGTAAGAGTTACTAGTATGATACCAATCTAGTGTACAAGAAAGTCGCCACAAAACATTTCGATAGCCGAACCGTTTTCAGTTGTGACTTTTCATATTTGCAAGCTAGCATTTCACAAGGATGATTTTCTTTGTTGTGTTGTACTGAATTACACAATATGTGCGTAAATGTAAGTACATGCAAAATGCAATCTGTAATTGTGAATAGATTATGGCATTTACACGTTGGAATAGTAAATTGTGATTACCACGTATCGTGATGTTCTGTTTGATACATATAAGTGTCGTTTCCCAATTGCGGGTTTAGTACTTATAACATTGGACCTCTATTCACAATTCCTGATTGCATTTAGCATGTAATTACATTTACGCAGATTTTATGTAATTCAATACAACACAATGAAATAAATCATCCTTTGTTAGATTGTCTTATGAACTGCTAGCTTTCCTTGTACATTGGAATGGTATCTTTCTAGTAACTCTAACACAGTACAAAGTGACCCGGAGAGGTACCAAATTGTTTTAAAGTTCCCCGTAAGATACTGAAATCGGCTTTAAGAAGAAAAAAAAACGGCAATAAAATGTTCTTGCACTTGTGCTGTGCAGTCGTAAGTAAGAATTAATAATTCTAAAGCCTTGGCTTTCATAGATTTGTTCGAACTTTACAAAAGTCGCTGGAAAGTGGACTTGAGCAGGACATGAACTACACTGACGAGATATGAAAACGCAATAAACGTACGTTTTACTACACAAAGCATCAACTTGAAATGTTCAACACATACACATCTCGATACTCTACATCCATATTGTTAAATCTTTTTAATCAGCACAACAGACAATATATGAGAGGTATTGCATATATTTTAGATACTAGTTTCCCCTACTATATGAAATATTCTTTATGCATTTTTCTCATTGCTGAAAACGGACATTTTGTTCGGCAATCATATCGGCACATTTTGAAAGCTTCATAAATTATTGATAAGCAGATACTGTATACACGTCTTCGTTTGTTACAGAGAAACTTTTATAAAAGTACGATTTTACCGTCCTTTAGCAATCAAACAACATATAAGAATTACTAAAGTTCCACGAGGCTTTAAATAAACGAATGATATGCCCGAATAGATATTATACATAATTACTTGATTAGAAAAAAGAACACTTCGTTTAATACTGCACATGAGCGGTGGTCTAAGCTGTACGTTATTATGCAGACCAAGAGACTTGTGGCAAAACGGTAAATTGTTTTATACACACCTAGCACATTGTAGATACATGACAGTGTTCTCTCCTTCGTATGTACATGCAGGTGTGATATATGTCCAGATTTTTGGGATACCACTGGCATGTGAGTAACCATGTCCTCCACATGCTCTACGTAATTTGTCTATACCATTACTTGTGACCTCTGCGGAAAATGCTTTTAAGCCAGCAGCTAGACCATGAAGCTGTAAAAAATATTAATCCGGATTAATTTTCATACACTGAACTTAAGATATTGTCACCGATTTGTTTTTATAATTATTGGGAAATACTGACACAATTCTACCTATTTATCAAATTAATGCAAACGTAACAAACAGGACGGAATTATTTTTTAAGGACGCCTTTACCTAAGTTTTGATATTCAAGAACAAATCAATGTCAAACAATGACCTTTTTTCTTCTAATATGCATTTTTCATGTTACCTTGAAATCTAAACATATTAGAGCCACGCATTATTTGTAAGACTGTGAGTAGTTATTTTATCAAAATATCCAGATATACACTCTTTCTTTTTGCTGCAAAAGCAAAGCAAAGTATCATAGAAATCAATGTTATAAAATAAGGGGTTTTTTTTCCAATGAATACTGATTTAGCAAAGTTATCAAATGTAGGGAAAAAATTTGTCACCGCAGCCATCTCATCCAGGATTCCCTTCTCCATATCTGCATTTATTCTGATGTATTCCTTTAACATCATATTTCCACTAAAGATGAACGCATACGCTGCAGCCAACAAGGGGAATATTTTCTCTTGTTGTGTCTGATAGTCTATCACTTGGGGCTCTTCGCCACTGAAAGCAAAACAAGAAACATCAGGTTCCTTCTTTGTCTTCCGTCACTAATTTGGAATTAAATGTTTAGTACATTTTAGCCAGGGAGCCAAAAATGCGAAAAGTGCCTAGAAATGGAATTTAGTAGTCCGGTCATGATATAGTCAGTTTCCATAATTGATTTAAGTTTTACGGCGCACAAACACATAATAGGTTATATGGCACCAAAATACATATTATGAAAATATACATATTATGAAAATGCAATGTCTTGTGGATTAGAAAAATTGGGCCTGCAAAATGAACGCTCTTGCGAAATTCATGAATTATTAGGGGTGATAACTCTGTACAGTTGGATTTTTTAAAAGTTTTAAAATGTCATTTCATTGAAGAAAACATTACAAATCTTTCCTGAAATCAGTTCAAATATGTATTTTCAACATTAGTATTGCATATAAGGTGCAAGCTATAAAATTACGCAAAAGTATTAGTTTCAGACAGAATTAAGCTAAATTTGACACTTTGAATACAAGGAAATAAAATAAAATATCAATGTTAACATTACAGTATGAAAACATTACCTTTAGAAAAGCTCTCCTTTCTTAAAATCATTTATTATAACCGCTGCAAAAATATGCGTTGGACTTGAAAATTATCTAAATACCCTAGTTCAATTTTGTCCACGCAATACGAAAATCAGGGGTATTCTAGTTACCCCACCCACTTTATATAATGCAAAAATGGTGTAATAAAACTTTCAACCATTAACCGAATAGAAATACACTTTTGATTCCATATACAACCTATGCTATTTTTTGACAAGTTAAAAAAAGATAGGAGATAATTTAAAGTTTTTAAGCTAAATAAGGTATGACAAAATATGTATTTGGTAGCCGATAATTAGAATAAACAACCCGTTAATTATGATTTGATCAAATACAAGCAAAACTATCAAATTGTACTAAATTCTATATATGCAAACTTATTTTTTTTAATACTCTCTGTGTTTGATAGTCTATCACTTGGGGCTCTTCGACAAACAACACTATCATCTTTTGTCTTCCAGCACTAATTTGGAAAGATTTTATACATTCGTTTATAAAATAATTAAAGACCGCGTTTTTATCGTCTGTTTATCACCGCTCAGATGACAGATGCACAGGAATTGAACCACCAGTGTGTAAAGCCAGCGTGCTTGAATATCCAAATATCTGAGTGATGAATCGTGTTAAATCAAACTCTAAACTATGTAAAGGCCTTGAATATTTGTCAATATACAACACTTCACTTTATTCTTTGTTTTAACTGAAAGAATAACCAAACCGTGTTTTATATAATAAGTTTTAATCACTGTATTTGAGTATTTGTACCATCGCTTCAACGACGTTAATTGTTGTTAATATTATTTTTAACTGTTCCAGATGAATGAAGTTAAAGATGAGGACATACTTGTTTTTCACAAATGCAAAACAAGACTTAACTCATATTTTGATAAGTAGCATTGGAGACTTTAGCAGCTGCGTTTAGTACATTTCATAACAGACTGTAATATTCATATGGACAATACAAGTGTCAGTAACCTACCCTGGTCTTATTTCAGTCTGTCGTCGGACAGCACTGTATCTTGTTGTTATCACACAGGCTTGAGCCAGTGACTTCGCACACTGTCCAACAATTAATGCACGAACAAAAACCATTGTGCCATAAGCCAATCTAGGGGTCTCTGGTGCTGTATATGTACCATCTCTCTCAACCTTTATGTATTATTGCAAAATAAATTCAAATATAGAGCTGCAAATACCTTATACTGTGAAATCATTTAAATTCGCTGGCATGAAATTTCGCGCAAACGTGAGGAAGGACTGTTTCGCGCTGGCTTTAATTCGCGCATTTTCAATTTTAGCAATAAAAAATATAATAAAAAATAATAATAGCGCGGTCTTAAATTCGCGCATCGGTCCTAGCGCGAAATACGCGAAAATTCGTCCTACGCGAATAAAAATGATTTCACAGTAAATTATTCTGCAAGCAACATTCAAATAATTATAGCTATAATAATAATAATAATAATAATAATAATAATCGAGAGTTCGATCCTTGGGCGAGGCGTATGTTCTCCGTGACGATTTGATAAAAGACATTGTGTCTGAAATTATTTGTCATCCACCTCTGATTCATGTGGGGAAGTGGCAGTGACTTGCGGAGAACGGGTTTGTACTGGTACATAATCTTGGAACACTGCTTGGGTTAAATGTCCCCGTTACATAACGGAAATGCTGTTGAAAAACGGCGTTATACAGAAAACAAACAAGTTATAACAATTGTTATTATTATTATTAATATTATTATCATTATTATTATTATTATTATAACATAACACAGGGAATGTTACATATTAAGATTGAATCTTATTTATAATATGGCTTCCGGAAATAAATGAAATAACTTGTCTAATTCAGCCTTATCAATTTTAAGGTTAATCGAGTTTGAATATCGAGGCAGACAGACAGGCATACAGACAGACAAGCTCTGATACAGTTTAGTAGGAGGGGTAGGGTTGGTGCTTTAGTCACGCAAAAACAAAAAAGGACATATGGTTGCACTCAAGCTTTAATGATGGAGATTCATGTTGTCCGTCCGGGCATTACTGCAGACACGGACTGGCACCGAGCCGCCGATCTTTCGTAAGCCAGCTGGAAGCTTCCGCATCATTATACAAAGACACAGAAAGAGAGAAAGAGTGAGATATGTCTGAAGAAAGTATAATTCCTTTAAAAGAGGCATAGCAGTGGCGTTGGAAAAGTTGAGTTTTGCAATAAGTAATAAAAATGACTATTTGGTGCTTTAAAAAACTGCCAATGAGAACTTTGTGATCCTGTAGGAAAACACTCACCTAGCGGTTTTCAAATGATCACAACTGCATGGGAAATAGAATATTGATGTATTGTTTCTTACTTTTAAGTATACTAGTACCCGTAGGTTCTCATCAATTCATACCATGTAATTCATTAATCCTTACCATCTTTATATTATATCAGAAAAGTTTACACCATTCAATTCCATGCATAATAAATCTAACGGAGACAAATACAGACTGTTTTCCACAAGTTGGTATGACAAAACACTGGCAGTCAGTTTTTCAATGAAATAACATGCAAATCCTCAAGCTATACCTTGGCATATCTGGACAGTAAACTTTCTCTCGGAATCCGAACATTGTCAAATTTTAGATATCCATTGTCCTGCGCATTAAATCCCAACTTGTTTCCAATATCTCCCGCAGACACTCCTAGGATATAATGTAAAGTCTTCGTTTCACATTCAGAGTAAATATTACATTAGCAAAGATTAAATACTTCAGGTATTGTTTTAAGAAATATTCTTCAGGTGTCATGTCGTAAGAAAGCGTAAGGGTTTCAGATGCCTTGCCTTTTGAAAAGGTTTCAGGTGCTATGTCTTTCGAAAAAGTTTCAAGTGCTATGTCTTTCGAAAAGGTTTCAGGTGCTATGTTTTTCGAAAACGTTTCAGGTCTGAATGTCTTTATATCACGTGTGGTGTCTCTAGAAAGGTTTTCAGGTGTGATGTCTTTAGATAGGGTTTCAGGTATGATGTCTTAGAAAGGGTTTCAGGGGCTAAGCCATTGGTAAGGGTTTCAGGTGCTATGAGATTTCCGTTATGATTATTCAGCTGTCATATTTTCAATTTTAATACAAGATCCATTAAATGTTACCTGAATCAAGTCTAGTCCTTCGGTGTCACAAAACGCGAAAATGTTTGTATCTAAAAGTAAACTGAACACGTCACTGAGGCCCGAAAAAGGGTACGTAAATTTAACGTTTTAAGCGTGTTGCTGGGCCCAGAAATCAGACAGTAGGAAAACGCTAATTATTGTCATTTCTGTCTCGCAGAATCACTTTTAGGTCGGTATTAATGATAAAAAGACATGTTTACCTTGTTTACATTCAACTATTAATGTTTGATATAAGGCTGTCGAGAGTTAAAAACACAATTTTTTTAAATAATGGTCATTATCTTTTGGAAAAATGTATTTAAGCCTGGCACTATCTACCCGTTTTATCATTTTAAAACATGCAATTTCCTCGTCTGCATTTAGCAAATTGTAGATGAGTACCCCTTGAATAATGTTGGGGCCTCAAAACAAGTATTCGCATGCGCACTGAAAGCATATGCAACTTCTCCCCAGCGAAAGCTGTCAAAACATTCCGTGAACAAATGTAAAAAATCCAGTTCTGTAAGTTTTACTAACCGATTTGCAATTGTTGCAGTAGATGTTGCACATAATGCAAGAGTCTGTGTACTTGTCAACAAATGATCAAAAAGAATGCCGAAATAAGCTTTTACGTTGTTTCAGGTGTGATGTCTTTTGAAAGGGGTTCAGATAATATGTCTTGATAATTGGGTTTCAGATGTTTTGACTCAGAACGGGTCTCTAGCGCTGTATCTTTTATAGGGGTCTCATGTGTTATGTCACTAGAAAGGGTTTCATGTGTTATGACTTGTTAAAGGATTTCAGGTGATGTGTAATTAGAAGTGGTTTCGAGTGCTGTGTCTTAAGAAAGGGTTCCAGTTGCCTGGTCATTCAAAGAGCTTGCAGGTGTGATGTCTTTAGAATGGTTTCAGATACTATGCCTTTCGAAAAGGTTTAAGATATGATGTTATTAAGATGTTTCCTGGTGATGTCTTTAGAAAAATTATCAAGAGCTGTGTCTTCAGCAAGATTTCAAGAGCCATGTGTTTCATGAATTATGTGTAAAGAAAAGTTTTCAGGTGCTCTTGTTTTTAAACAGTTTTCAAAGGCTATGTGTTTTGAAAAGGGTTTAGAAGCTATATATATAAGGGTTTAGCTGCTATGTTTTTAAAAAGATTATAGGAGTAATGTATTTAAAAAGGGTTACAAATGTTATTCCTTTTAAAAAAATTCATGGACTTCGTCTTTAGAGAGAATTTCCGGAGCTATGTCATCCGAAAAAGTTTCCGGAGAAATGTCTCTTATAAAGGTTTCTTGGGCTATGTCTTTTGATTGGTTTCTGGTATGATGTCTTTAAAAAGGATTATAGCTGCTTCGTCTTTCGAAAGGGTTTCAGCTGTGATGTCTTTAGAAAGAATTAAAAGAAGCTACAACTTTCAAAACGATTTCAGGTGTGAAGTTTTTAGAAAAGATTATATTTGCCATATTTTTCGAGTTTCAAGTGTGACGCTCTTAGAAAAGATTTCAGGCGTGTTTTTTTTTGAAAGGCTTAGAGAAGCTACGTCTTCCGAAATGGTTTCGTGTGCGATGTCGTTAGAAAGGATTAAAGGAGTTATGTCTTTCGAAAGGGTCTCAGTTGTGATGTTTCTATAAAGGACTATAAATGCTATGTCAATCAAAGGGTTTCATTTGTGATGTCTTCAGAAAGGATTATAGTTGCTATGTCTTTCGAAATGGTTTCATGTGTGATGTCTCTAGAAAGACTTATACAGTACAACCTCTCCAGAGCGGACCTCTCTTAAGCAAAAACCTCTCTATAACAACATCGTCAAAATTTCTCAAAGCTGAAATATACTATCAGATTTACCTCTCCAGAACAACAACCTCTACATAACAGTCAATATTTATATCTCCCAAAGGGTGTTGCTCTACAGAGGTTGCACTATATATGCTACTTCTTTTGAAGGGGTTTCAGGTGTGATGTCTCAAGGAAGAATTATATATGCTATGAAGGATCGTTGGAAAGGGTGCTATATGTTTCTAAAAGAATTCAGGAGCTGTATCTTTAGAAAAGGCTTTAATTTTTATGTCTTTCAAAATGGTTTCAGGAGCTGTGTCTAGATAAATGTTCAATTGTTTTTGTCTTAATAAAAGGTTTCAGGAGTAATACCTTTAGAAATGGTTTCAGGAGAAATGCCTTTAAAAAGTGCTTTATTTCTTTCTTAAACTGATAGATCTATTTTAACCCACCTGGTAATAACCTGTTGTCCTTCAAACTTCTTATCTGCAAGATAAATGCTTGAATACCGTGACACTTTCCCTTGCTGTATAACTGAGCCATCAGTACCACGTGGTTACATGTATTTCCCACTGAAATGTATGAGACAGAATACTTGAATTATTAGGCAACTTAAAGGCTCATAATGCTTTTGTATAAAATCTGGCTGCCACATTTTCCGTTATGAACATAAAATACGTCAATTTCTTGTTAAATCTTATTTCTGATAAATGCTTTCTTAACATTTGTCGAAGGTTGGAATATTGTTGAATACACTAGAATGTATTATTGATTCTATAGTTTTTATTACCTGCCTTTATGGCTCTAACTATAACAGTTCATTTTCAATATTAAAAATAGTGTTTTTCTAACCATGTAATTACGCATAACATCTATTTGGAAAGCTGTTTATATTTTAAGATAAAAATTTAAAGCATTATGGGCCTTTAAGAGATGAACCAGTCATTGCCACTTATGCAGGAATTGGCGTGTAAAACCAACAAATATACAAAGTGCTATCTAAATTACTTTTAAGACAGATATTATTTAATATTGACGTTTAATCGATACATAACGAAATGATTACTCGTTCAAACAAGCAAAATCTGGCGAAACTTCTTCTTTATATAAACGAAAGCAATACTTATATACATGCAGCAGGCCAGTATTTAATAGACGACACGGTTGGACTATTTATGACGAATTCTTCTGTCTTTGCATCATATGTAGCTGTTGTTTCCAACCCACGAATGAATGTTCCTGAAATTAAAGACCATGATTATATGTCCGTTCTCTGTAAAGGACCAAACCAACTGAACTCACAGACCACGTATATGTTTGCCTTTATTAACAACAAATAATGATCACGTGTAAAAATAAAACGAACTGGAATAGCCGAGCATACAGCTTATATACCGTTGTATTAGTTCCATTGAGCTGCAGTCGCTAAGTTCTCTCATGAACAGTTTTGTCTTATCCAAAGCTGACGTGCTTTATATGTGCTGTTCCATAAATTTGTATGGAGCTCATTTTTCCCACTACCTGTTTAAAATTGTAGGTGTTAAGTGCAATGATTACCCTAAAAATACTAAATCATACGTATAGCACGGCATATATTTCAGCCTTACCGTGACCCATTTCTGTCTGAGCATAGGTTCCTATAATCTTGTACTGCTTGGCAGGTTCTACATACTTTGCGACTTGTTCTCTGGTTCCCAGTTTCTCGATTGTAGGTATAAACATAGTCCGATGAACACCAAGTGGGTTACCCTCATGCCCTGAGCCTGCCCTGTAATGAACAAATTATACCTGACGTTAACGCCAATGCCCTGAGCCTGTATCACCCATTAGATTACCCTTATCCCAAGTACCTACCCTATAATAACAAAATTAGAATTCGACAAAGTACATGCTTATTTTTATATACAATGCAGTTATACATACATTATACTTGGCACCAATGAGATATTATCACTTCTTTGTGAAACATTTACATGTATCTACATGTACTATTATGTGGATAATTTAGAAATAAATATTGTTTTATTCTAGCTCTAATACAAAGTTTAATGTATTTTCATTCTTGCCGTCGATAAAAAATAGGGTTATCATAATAGTAGCTCGATCTGGGATGCTGTATTCGGCTGAGTGAATTTTTGCCAGATCGGATCCCACGAGGCGCGCAAGCGCCGAGTGTAATCCGACCTTACAAAATCCCCGAGATAATGACCATTCTATTATATACCTCCACCTTTTTGTTTGTTGTTTTGTTATTGAACGAAATCTTTAATGTTTATCGAAATTGAAATGGAACTTACTGAAGTTTTTTATATGCGTTATTTATAGAACTGTGTCAGTTCATGCATATTAATGAAAGTCGCCCGGCAACATACAATATAAAAGGTACAATACGGAATTTGTTCTGCCTGTTCATATTTACTTGTGAAATACAAGCCGACTTTTTTTACAGAATTTAAATAGTAATAATAAATTGTTATTCACACACAGGGCAGAGTTATTTACTAGGACAATAACATTGCTGATCTGAAAAAATCTTACTGTAGTACAGACTTTTTTACTTAACTGTAACGATAATTTGCTATGTTTTTAAACATCGGTATTAAGACTAGTGCTTAAAATCTCCGGGACTTTACGGAAGAGAAGTAGTGCTTGCTGAAAGGTATTTACTGACTCGGTATTTAGAAACACTCACTATGTTTGTCATGGCCACGTCTTTCTCCTAAGCACATACGCTTGGAAGTCATATAGTAAAAAATTATTAAAGGGATATCTGCCTACACTTCATATCTGTTTCTTGGAGGGATCTAGCTTGTATGAACTTGAGCTAGGACAAAAACAGAAGAAAATACCTGCATATATTTAAATTTTCCCTCTTCTATATTAATGCTTGACACAGCCTGGAGGTCGAACCAGGTCGGAACGTTCCAGATATTGGCCAAAAAAGTTAGGCCAGTCTTCACGTCATGCATGGTTCATTGCCATGCATATATATTTTGTACTTGTATTCATATTATTATTATACCAGATTTATATAGCGCCGTTTTCATGATAAACACATTCAAATGCGCTTTACATAGCACAAAGGCAGTCACTCCTAAATTCATCCTCTATTAGTACAGACAGAGAGCGATCTGACCAGATGGACAAAGCGAGCGAAAGCTTCAAGAACAGAGACAGGGAGAAATCCTTTAGATACAGGACTGTCCGGCTAACTTAGCCTAGCTTTAGACCGTCTGCAAATAGACCGTCTGGTTCTTTAACGTGCCCTGTGTATAACACCGATACCAGCGAAGTTGCCTTTCTTGGGAAGAACCAGTACTAGCCTCTTAGTTAGGCAGGAGAAATTTCTAGTGCCTGCAACGGCCCCCGAGCCTCTAGATTGACAGTCAAACGTGTTACACTAGACCATCGGGCCACCTAGACACCAACTTGAGTAAACTGTATTTGTAGTGGGGTGTCTCTACTCACTGACGTTAGCCAGTAATATTGAGATCCTGTATGAGTTTGTTCAAGTAAGTACTTACTCGCTGACGTAAGCCTGGCCTATGAGTTCTATGAACTTGCTAACGCTAGCCTGTTGTAGAAAGTCACTGAGGTTGAGATCTCATATGGCTTTGATCAAGTAAGTATTTACTCGTTGACATAAGCCTGTTCTAAAACGTCAGTTGTGCTGAGTTCAAGATTGCATGATTTATTCAAGTAAGAACTTACTCGTTTACGTAAGCCTGTTCTAAATCGTCGGTTGTGCTGAGTTCAAGATTGCATCATTTATTTAAGTACTTACTCGTTGACGTAAACCTGTTCTAAAACGTCAGTTGTGTTGAGTTAAAGATTGCATGATTTATTCAAGTACTTACTCGTTGACGTAAGCCTGTTCTATAAAGTCATTAGTGTTGAGCTTTTGCATGATTTATTCAAGTAAGTACTTACTCGTTTACGTAAGCCTGTTCTAAAACGTCAGTTGTGTTGAGTTCAAGATTGCATGATTTATTTAAGTACTTACTCGTTGACGTAAACCTGTTCTAAAACGTCAGTTGTGTTGAGTTCAAGATTGCATGATTTATTCAAGTACTTACTCGTTGACGTAAGCCTGTTCTATAAAGTCATTAGTGTTGAGATTTTGCATGATTTATTCAAGTAGGTACTTATTCGTTTATGTAAACCTGTTCTAAAACGTCAGTTGTGTTGAGTTCAAGATTGCATGATTTATTTAAGTACTTACTCGTTGACGTAAGCCTGTTCTAAAACGTCAGTTGTGTGGAGTTCAAGATTGCATAGTATTTCTATTTAAGTACTTACTCGTTGACGTAAACCTGTTCTTAAACGTCAGTTGTGTTGAGTTCAAGATTGCGTGATTTATTTAAGAAATAATATATCTCATCGGTGATTTGTCGCTGAATAAATCACTGTTTGAAGTTCAGATGCGAAGGAATTATATCACGAGGGCGTAGCCCGAGTGATATAATGCTACGCATCTGAACGACAAACAGTGATTTATTCAAGAGCAAATCACTAAATGAGATATATTATTTCGATTCTAACACGTTATCAAGGACTTTAAAGTACACCTTGTCGGCATGTATTAGATATTTGCCCGTTTTCAATCGGGTTCTTTTCCAGCGCGCCGTTACGCCGCTTGACGCTATGACGTAATAGTTGTGACGTCAGAACAGTGAATTGTTGTTAAATAAATCACTGGCTCCAGCCTTCTTTGTTTAATAGGAAAATGAATCGGATCGTGTTAGAATCAAGTACTTACTCGTTGACGTAAGCCTGTTCTAAAACGTCAGTTGTGTTGAGTTCAAGATTGCATGATTCATTCCAGTAAGTACTTACTAGTTGACGTAAACCTGTTCTAAAACGTCAGTTGTGTTGAGTTCAAGATTGCATGATTTATTTAAGTACTTACTCGTTGACGTAAACCTGTTCTATAAAGTCATAAGTGTTGAGTTTTTGCATGATTTATTCAAGTAAGTACTTACTCGCTGATGAAAGCCTGTTCTGTAAACTCGGTAATGTTGAGATCCTGCATAAGTTTGTTCAAGTAAACATTTTTCTTGATAGCAGTGTCATACTGCTGAACACGAGTTCTATTCCACCATGGCGGGAATGAGTTCAAGTACTTGTCTTCGAAAATTATATTTTCTGCGAGTAAATAAAAAAGTGAAAACAGTTTGATAAAGTCAGAAAACGTTATATATTCTGGACGAGGTGCGCTTCTTTAAAATGTCGGGTGCCTTCTTAGAGAAGAAGTAGGGTTAAAACAAAACGAACAAGGGAAAATGCAATACAGCAAAATCTGTTTCATCGTTCTTGAAATACAGCGACAAATCAAACTTAAAACAAATAAATGTTGGAGTTACTTGGACTACATGCTGAAATGATACAAACAAAAGTTTGTAGCAGACAGAGGGACAAATGCTGAAATGGTACAAAAAATGCTTGTATCAGTTAGAGGACTATTGCTGAACTGATGCAAAGAATGTTTTGTGCAATTAGAGGGAATAATGATACAAATGAAAGTTTGTTGCAGCTAGAGGGACTGATGCCAAACTGATGCAAAGAATGTTTGTGCAATTAGAGGGTCTGATGATACAAATGAATGTTTGTTGCAGCTAGAGGGACTGATGCTGAAACGATACAAACGAATGTTTGTTGCAGCTAGAGGGACTGATGCTGAAACGATACAAACGAATGTTTGTTGCAGCTAGAGGGACTGATGCTGAAACGATACAAACGAATGTTTGTTGCAGCTAGAGGGACTGATGCTGAAACGATACAAACGAGTGTTTGTTGCAGCTAGAGGGACTGATGTTGAAACGATACAAACGAACGTTTGTTGCAGCTAGAGGGACTGATGCTGAAACGATACAAACCAATGTATGTTGCAGCTAGAGGGACTGATGCTGAAACGATACAAACGAATGTTTGTTGCAGTTAGAGGGACTGATGCTGACATGATACAAACGAATGTTTGTTGCATTTAGAGGGACTGATGCTGAAACGATACAAATGAATGTTTGCTGCAGTTAGAGGGACTGATGTTGAAACGATACAAACGAACGTTTGTTGCAGCTAGAGGGACTGATGCTGAAACGATACAAACGAATGTATGTTGCAGCTAGAGGGACTGATGCTGAAACGATACAAACGAATGTTTGTTGCAGTTATGGATACAGATGCTGAAACGATACAAACGAATGTTTGTTGCAGTTAGAGGGACTGATGCTGAACGAACAAACGAATGTTGTTGCAGTTAGAGGATGATGCTGAAACGATACAAACGATTTAGTTGCAGTTAGAGGATGATGCTGAAACGATACAACGAATGTTTGTTGCACTAAGGATGATGTGAAACGTACGAACAAAGTTTATGAGTAAGGATACTGTACTGAAACGAAACGAACAAATGTTTGTGCGTTAGAGATGATGGAAGATAACGATGTTTGTTGCTTAGAGGGATGATCGAAACGATACAGAATTTGCTGCAGTGAGGACTGATGTGCGCACCAAAGATTAAAAATGATAGATTTACTGCAGTTGTTGAATCGCAATTTCAATGTAGTAACTAGATAAAATACGCTCAGAGAACGCAGATTACAAAAAAATTATTAAGATCTATAAAACATGTATTTCTAGTTTGTAGTAGGTATCTATGTTCTTTCATATAAATTGGAAAATATGTCATAAAATGTTGGCAAAATGTGATAAGCAACCTTTAATGGAAAGTCTTAAAATCAAAAACAAGTGAGTATGTGAATGAAAATGGATTATTGTTTATGATTTTATGAAGTATTGAGGTTTTTACATTTATAATCACATGGCATTAATTAGTAATTACTTTGCACTACGTGTAAAGAACTTGGTACATCATATAATAAAACACACATATAATAGAAGATTTTCACGACTAGAGAGGACAGTTCCGGTAGTTCTTAAGTGAGTTCCATTATTAATGGACAATCTTACACTAATCAAAACTGTCCTGAATTGCAATATTTAAGCTTTTATTTCTTGTCTCTTTACATAGTTACAAAATTAACACAACTCACGTAAATATCTCCGACGTCTAACCATTTTCTTGCCACCATACACTACTTCTGTTAGCTTTTCTGTGTCGAAGGTAGCCGACTGTCTTTCCTTCTGTATGTCTGGATTCACTGCCATTTTCCCAGTTTACTGTCCAGCTTCTGAACATCTATCTCTAACTAACTCGACAGCTCTATGTCACTTCCTTTTTTATTATAACGAATAAATAAGGCCTAACTATTTAATTCACGTTTCAGAAGAATGGGTTTGAAAACAAAAACTCAGATATGTTTAAATGATATCATATCTGAATGCAGCAGTCAATTAACGTCAATAAATTCAATAAACAATTCTTAATTTTTAATTTAACTAAAATTTATTTCCAAAAGTAATGTAGAAATGGCACAAGGTATTAATACAAGTAGACTAAAATACAATAAATACCTTTTTTAACCTAAGTAAACAGTTATCTTTCTTAACCGTATAGAGGCCTGTATTTTAACCGAGAGTTTAAGTTAAAATCCAGGTCGTCACTTGTAAGATATGTTAAAGTGCAAGGTATGTATAATGGAAAACTGTTTCTTGACACGAATAATGGGTAATGGAATACATTTTTGGTGTATTTAAAATAGGTTCTTGCATACCGGACTTGGGTTTCCGGTTAGAATATATATATATAAGATTCTTCCACTGATTGCAGATGGGCTCGAAGGTTACTGTTATATATATATATATATAAGATTCTTCCACTGATTGCAGATAGGCTCGAAGGTTACTGTTAGAATATATATATATATATATATATATAATATTATATATATATATATATATTATATATATATATATATATATATATATATATATATATATAAGATTCTTCCATGATTGCAGAATCAAAGGTTACTGTTAGAATATATATATATATATAAGATTCTTCCACTGATTGCAGACTCGAAGGTTACTGTTAGAATGTAAGATTCTTCCACTGATTGCAGATAGGCTCGAAGGTTACTGTTAGAATATATATATTATATATATATATATATATATATATATATATATATATATATATTATATATATATATATATATATATATATTATATAAGATTCTTCCAATGATTGCAGATAGGCTCGAAGGTTACTGTTAGAATATATATATATAAGATTCTTCCACTGATTGCAGATAGGCTCGAAGGTTACTGTTAGAATATATATATATAAGATTCTTCCACTGATTGCAGATAGGCTCGAAGGTTACTGTTAGAATATATATATATATAGGCTCGAAGGTAACATATATAATATATATTCTAACAGTAACCTTCGAGCCTATCTGTAATCAGAGGAAGAATCTTACATATATATGAGATTCCTCCACTGATTGCAGACTCGAAGGTTACTGTTAGAATATATATATATATATATATATATATATAAGAGAGAATTAATTAATACGAACTAAATCACCACCACAATATACCAGACCAATTACGGCAAAGCGCCTAGCAGTACAAACGAACACGCACATGCCACAGCAAGTCCACTAACCCAATAAGATTAGTTTCGACACTGCTTTATATACGAGCCCGAATTGTACTACACATTCGTACTGGTTCAACATTTGCATATATATACTCAAATCTCTGTTTTCATGTCTCACAAATCAGTAGTGACTTTTTAGTCTTTATAACTGATTGGGACCAGAGAAGCTATATTTTCTCTCTCTGAAAGTTAACTGGATCTCGAGGATACATTGAATATATATAGATTATTTGCGTAAAGGGATATAATTATATTCAGAACAGTTGACTTTCCCATACGTGAGATCCGCTAGGATACAAGTTCGCATTATAAATTATTCTATAGTAGAGAGAATTAATTAATACGAACTAAATCACCACCACAAAATACCAGACCAATTACGGCAAAGCGCCTAGCAGTACAAACGAACACGCACATGCCACAGCAAGTCCACTAACCCAATAAGATTAGTTTCGATACTGCTTTATATATGAGCCCGAATTGTACTACACATTCGTACTGGTTCAACATCTGCATATATATACTCAAATCTCTGTTTTCATGTCTCACAAATCAGTAGTGACTTTTTAGTCTTTATAACTGATTGGGACCAGAGAAGCTATATTTTCTCTCTCTGAAAGTTAACTGGATCTCGAGGATACATTGAATATATATAGATAATTTGCGTTAAGGGATATAATTATATTCAGAACAGTTGACTTTCCCATACGTGAGATCCGCTAGGATACAAGTTCGCATTATAAATTATTATATAGTAGAGAGAATTAATTAATACGAACTAAATCACTACCACAATATACCAGACCAATTACGGCAAAGCGCCTAGCAGTACAAACGAACACGCACATGCCACAGCAAGTCCACTAACCCAATAAGATTAGTTTCGATACTGCTTTATATATGAGCCCGAATTGTACTACACATTCGTACTGGTTCAACATTTGCATATATATACTCAAATCTCTGTTTTCATGTCTCACAAATCAGTAGTGACTTTTAAGTCTTTATAACTGATTGGGACCAGAGAAGCTATATAAGATTCTTCCACTGATTGCAGATGGGCTCGAAGGTTACTGTTAAGGTGGTAACGAGGATATACCTGAAAAAAGACAAAACTTTGGTATATATTTGGGAGATTGAACTGAATAAACAAATATCTGTTTTGTCCTCACACTATTCACAAATAATTGAATTTTGTTAGATTCTGTATTATTTAACGGTTACACTTTTCGTTTCAAATGTTCTCAAAATTAAGAAAAATCTAAGTTTCTTGGCAGTGGTGTTAGATCTTGGATTTCTTTCCGTTTAAACCTCTTTGTTTTCATTAAAGTGCTTTTAAGTTTTAACAGTTCAATGATTATTTCCTCAAAACATGAACATTCCAAATTCTTTTAGGCCAGCATGAAAACTAAAATTTCCTGCCACCATTACGTTTACTCATAAACATTCAAATTGTTTTTAAGAAAGATTCTGCTCACTTTAGCTAAATTCGTTTTTAGAAAAATATGTCTGGCTTGATACAAATATATGTATCAACATTAAAACGGTTTTGTTCACCATTTTTCGATTTTTTTCTCAGTCTGACTAAAGTTGTAAGTTTGTCCGACGGAATGTCAGGCAGTCTGTCCAGAAATTCTGTCCGTAGGAATTTTTTTCCCCATACACATATAGTAAATTGTGGCATTTACCTTTAAGCGAGGTAGCCAGAGAAAAAATTCATATATGAGATATATGGTCTCACCAGCTTTACGTTTTAATAAAGGACATTCTACAAACTAAACGATGTTCAGTCTGTGAAATATTTTAGGTCTTTTGCTAGTCCTGCCTGCGCATGGACATTTAGATAACTTTGTATAAACATTCAAAATAATCAAAGTCTTGTGTCATATGATCCTAACAAAAAAGAATTGTTGGTGTCCTTTTTTCAGATTTATTTCCCTTTGAAATGAAATATTTCACCGCTATTTTATGCCCCCAAAGGCGCACATATTAAAACCGCACTGTCCATCCGTGCGTGCGTGCGTCCGTTCGTCCGTTTAAATTCTTGTCTGGGCTGTAACTCTGCCATCCATGAAGGGATTTTAAAATAACTTGGCATAAATATTCGCCATGATGAGATGACGTGTCACGCGCAAGACCCAGATCCCTAGCTCCAAGGTAAAGGTCACACTTAGAGGTCAAAGGTTAAAACAGGGTCTGTTTCGTGTCCGGTCCATAGTTCTGCCATCGATGAATGGATTTTAAAATAACTTGGCATAAATATTTTAAATACCTTAATGAGAGTACATGTCATGTGCAAGACCAAAACTCCTAACTCTATGTCAAGGTCAAACTTAGAAGTCAAAGGTTAAAACAGGGTCTGTTTCGTGCCCGGTCCATAACTCTACCATTTACGAAGAGATTTTGAAATAACTTGCCATAAATGTATACCATAATGGGACGATGTGTCATGTGCAAGACCCTAACCGGTCCATAACTCTGCCATCGATGAAGGGATTTTAAAATTACTTGGGGCATTTGTCACAAATAGTGACAACTCTTGTTTCTCTTAGTTTCCCACTAATTTAGAAATGAAATTTTATCAAAATACTTGTTTTATTTATAGCCATTTAAAGCAATTTTGTAATCGAAACGTTGTGTGAAATAATATATTGTGTAACTTAGCATAAATGTATACCATAATGGGACGATGTGTCATGTGCAAGACCCTAACCGGTCCATACTTTGCCATCGATGGGGATTTTAAATTACTTGGGCATTGTCAAATAGTGACAACTCTTGTTCTTAGTTCCCACTAATTTAGAAATGAAATTTATCAAAATACTTGTTTATTTATGCCATTTAAAGCAATTTTGTAATCGAAACGTTGTGAAATAATAGGGGGTTCAATATGTAATGTTACTCCATATGTAGTTCCGTAACCGCTAGTTATTTTTAGATGCGGTTTTCGAGACATTATAGAGCAATTTATTGGAAACACAATGCTATATAAATCACAAAATTCTATCATTATTTTCTACGAGGTACAGCAATTTGTGATGAGTTTGCGTTTGTTTTGAACTATTTATTGTATTTTTGATTTTACAACACAACTAAAAAATCTAAACTCGAGGTTGATTCCATCTGGAATGGGTGTTGAAAGCGATTAATCTAAGTTATAAGAACTCGTTTCACAATCGAGATTGAAGATACTAGTATTAACTTTAAATACAAGAATTTTTAAACGATGATTATCGCGCCTGACAAAATTGCAGAGGCTTATTGTACTCACCTTATCATTTTCGAGTAAAAATATACACACTCAATTTAAAACTGTTATAAACTTTTTTATTTTAGTTTTCATATGTTTTTGTGAAGACCATGGTTTGTTTTCTCTGTTTAAACTGAAAATTGAACTATAGTTCTAGTTGTTGAATAGTAGAATCAAGGAGTTGCATATTACAATCTCAATATTTTGGACATAAAATTGTCCGGTATACCAGAGTACACCTCACTCAAATGATTATATTTTTACTTTGAATCAACCTATTTTTATAATTTATACAGCATTGTGTTTACAATAAATTGCTCTATAATTTGCCGAAAACCGTATCTAAAAATAACAAGCGGTTACGTAACTACCTACAGAGTAACATTACATACTGAACGCCCCTCGTATATACATGTAGCACAATATTGTATATACATCATTTACATATTATCTGTTATAATTACGTTATACGTTATTACTTCGGTGTGTGTCCGTCCGTCCGTCCGTCTGTCTGTCAGTCCCGTTCGTCTGATCCGTTGGCAATTTCGTGTCCACTCTGTAACTCTTGCACTCCTTGAAGGATTTTAAAGAAACATGGCACAAATGTTCACCACATCAAGACGACGTACAGAGAGCATGTTTTGGATGGGCTCGCTTCAAGGTCCAAATCACACTAAGGGGTCAAGGGTAATACTTTTGGGTGCATATTGCCCCGCATTGCGGTACTCTTGTTATCATTTTGTTGAGTTTAATGTCGCACCGACACAATTTAAGGTCATATGGCGACTTTCCAGCTTTGATGGTAGAGGAAGACCCCTCCGTGCATTTTACATCACGAGCGGGCACCGGTGTAGAACCACCGATCTTCCGTAAGCCAGCTGGATGGCTTCCTCACATGAAGAATTCAACGCCCCGAGTGAGAGTGCGGCTCGAACCCACATCGATGAGGGGCAAGTGATTTGAAGTCAGCAACATTGGATTCCCCTTATTTACAGATATCAGGTTATTATGTTATACTGCAGTTGAGGTAATTATAGTAACTTTCCAGTAGGGGACTTTGTATTGCAGGACAATACTTCATTTACTTGTTTATACGTACAAGTAATACAGGGCGAGACTGTGTTCAAATGGTATAATTCTAGTAAATATTTATATTAGGGTAGTAGAAAATCTGAGAGATGGGCTACAGCGAGCTTTCTTGAAGAGTCTACTAACCTAATAGTGTCAGTTTCTGCACATTGACTTTTTCTTTTATGAATTCTAGACGTTAAAATTTGATTTTCGGCCTATTTATATATGTCACAATATAAACTAATGGAGTGTGTTGGTCTGGTGGCATCACGGGCTACGTTGGGTGTTTATGTTATAATTTTTGCCAGCGCATGATTGAGGATATCATTTTACAGTTTATGTTGATGTCCGGCAACTGTGGGTATTTTCTTTGGCCTAAAAATGACGATCTTATTTTACAAAGATATGACTGGCCAAGAGACAGGGGAGATATCTGAGATAAGACAGACTGAAACTAGCAACTTGATATCTTAACCTTCTGTACATTGCCTGAATTAAAGAATACCCGGAAGTGGATATTTTAGAGTGGCAATATCCCAAAAACATTACTTGATTTTTTAATGAGGTTATAAACTGATATCAATGTAGCCTAGCTTTTAACAAAAAGGGCTGATACTATTTTCTTTCTGTGTAATGTCAGGTATGTTTCTATATACGACTCGTATAATATTTTTATGTTACTTTTAATTGATGATAAATTTTGTACATGCTATACAACCCTTGTATATCGACCAACCGTCGTTTCAGTGAAGGAAGACGCACAATCTGGCCGAAGAAACAAATGAATAGACAGAGCTACAATGTCGTTTAATGTTGTTAAATCGGTTCTCTTTTCTCACGTAAAAAGGTTCAGAAATTGACAGAATTAAGGTATCCGGTCCACAAATAAGTGCTATTAAAACATGTATTGAATATTTATTCCTGTAAGATCATATAATTTAGGTACAATTTGAAAATGTACTGTCTACAGAAAAAGAAAATATAAAATACTTGACAAAAATATGCAACAAAATTTTTATTTACTTTCTTTATAATTTTCAATGATACATTGTACTGCAACAGAAATCAAGTTAATAAAATACAAGATTTATCATTTCGCAGTCAAAAACATGACTGTAGTGATTCGTGCATATTATTATGGCTTGTTCAGCAGACACAACTCTTTCAATTAATATCAAAAAAGCATAGGGTCATAAGAAAATGAAATATTATCTATTTGTGGATCGTACACCTTAATACAAGATAAAATGTTTCAATATAATTTTACAGTGATTAAGTACATTTGTAAATTGTTGATACACGCCATAAAACACCACAAACCTCTTTGCCGCCACACCCCAACCCCCTCCCAACGTCAAACCTATATGAAATTAACCAAGAGAAATAATCAAAACAGGACTAATACAAAACATGACGGCATAAACACGTGTTAGATTGTTTTCACAAGTGCAGGGTGGTCCTATATTGTTCTTAGCATGAATGATATTCAACCTTAAACAGGCTCCAGTAAATTAGTCATGAATACTTAGTTCCCTATTGATAGAGTAATAGCAGACTAAGGCCAAAATCACCATTTCTACACATAAATACAAGTATTTAATCAACGAGGTGACATGGAGCGAACCTGCAACAGTTGCCACATGTTGTTCGATTAGACATGACCTACGTTGTAACGTCAACTCAACATAAAAAGAGAGAAAGAATAATTATCTTTGCTCATAAAATTTGTTACAGATTTAAGATGAAACGCTAGGGTTGATGGATGCCAATGAAATACTACAATGTAGCAATGAAGAAATTTTCGTACAAAATCTAGTCCATTTTCTCACTATGTTCGTGTGTACATGATAGACTATCCTTAAAGAAACCTTTGTCTTAGAGAAACAGTTGAAATGTGTACCATAGAAAGTTTACGTTTTGCAATTCTAGACCCATTTTAAGACTAAAACATTCTCTATTGAATGGAATGCCTTTATAAAATGAAAATATTGTTAAATGAAATGTACTGACATGGTGAAATCATATGACGTAAGGAAGTCCTTTTAATTTCATTTTTAAGGTTTGAATATTTCAAAATGCAGAACTTTTTCGACCAAAAATATGTTGGGCAAATTTTCTGCTTTAAACGTTCAACAAGCAATTACTAGTACAAATATATTTTCATGCAGTTTCTGATTATTGGTGTACTATTTCAAGTACAGTTATGCTGAGATGGCTTCAGTTTAACTTCTACAATCTGGCAGATAGCGAATCAAACTTCAGCTTTCCTTCCATCAATGGTTTTAAGGTAGTATAATACGAGCCATGAACCTGAAATGAGAGGGAAAATATATCGAATCATTAGTATTTGGTCATTTCTAGACTTTTTAAGGAGTAGACAGAAATAACTCAGCATATAAAACGCTTGTATTTTCAAAATTTGATCACTTCTGAAAATTTTCAAGGACTATGTACGTCGCTATATACTTTTTCAAAATTACATTTTGTTAGAGATTATAGGGATTAGCATTTGCTAAACTTCTATACATCTTTATACGTATTTCATTTCTGTCTACAACTAATAAAACAATACCTGTGAAATAAAAGTAAACTAAATAAAATATGCAAATATAATTTAAACATTCGTTGAGTTGCTACTACATTCCTATAGAAAGTGAACAGTTGTTTCGAAGTTTGACAAAACTTTATCTTCATAAAAACAACGATTTATATTGCTTGCTTCTCTTTTCTTCTGACCTCTTGTTTGTTGAGCGGTGAAGTTTTGGCATATTCATACAGGGCTTCGTATACTCTGCCATCGTAACGTCCGATACAGCTCTGCAAGATTTTATCTGGATAGTCAAAGGCATCAACGAGAGCAACGGCGTTTGGTCGGATTTCAGCAAACAATGAAAGTGTTTGGTTCAGGATCATATCAGCTTGTTGACCATCCAAGAAACCATCCTGGTAAAGCAGAAAAATACAACTTTCAGAAGAAATAAGACTTAAATGTATTGTTTATGATGATACCATCTTTCCTGCTTTAAATGATTTTACTGATTCATTAAATATCATAGGTTTAAAAGCATCTCAAAAGTGCAAACAATTGTTCGAATCATTTGCAGCATGATGTAAGTTTAGGTAACCTTCCTTTTAAATTAGCAATATATTGCTTCATCAGGAAGTGACTGTAACTAACTTCTCCATAGCTTAAGTCGTCAATTGTTTTCAAAGAAAAACGCAATACCAAATCAAAGCTAAAACAGAAAAAAACATTACGTGGATAAAATCCCCAAGTCTCTCGTTGATTCCATAGACAGCATAAAGCTTGCATAATGTCTGAAGAACTCTAGCAACAGAAGGTTCAAGGTCGTTTCTGTTCACAACACTACTGAACAGTTTCACAACGTATGCCTCACAATGGGCCTAATAAAGAAAATTGTGTGTGAAAAAGCAATACTGGCATGTTGTGGTTATCTGGTTATTCCGTTCAAGGAAAAACTGAATGAGATGATATTTCCCTTTGGTGTATGTTTCCTCGCGGTTTTTATAACAAAGCGGAATATTAAAAAAAAAATAGCTGCAATGTGTACGATATCAGCATAGTTTTTTCGGAGAAGTGATACCTCCATTAGGCAAACAGTCCCGGGCCGGAGTAAACCATTATTTCATGTTTTGCAAGATAAATATTATTAAGTCGGCAAAATGATGATCATGCCGAGTCTTTGGAAAATTACTTTACTCTCAATGCTGCCCACTGGTACACAAATATTAATCAATCAGGTGGTAGCTACAATACGGTAAATTCCATTCACTACAGTTTGATGTATGCAATAAATCTAATTTATGGTATTTTTGAAAATTCCTGTCAAGTGACAATGTATACTATCGAGCAATGTCATTGGTCAGTCCCTCGCTGTTCTTTCTTAGAAGGCGGATTCAAAATAAAATTAATACTGCTTTATTAACAAGCCAAGCTTCATCACTGACTAACCTTAGCAGCCGACACCATAGGTACACCACACATGTTTCTAGCTTCCTCGACAGACACTCCACTTTTCATCAGTGACTGCATTCTAGTTGCTGCAACCTTGATTAACCTGATCGTAAATGCACTTGATTCTTTAGTCATATCTAATTAATATTTGGATTAATTATAAAAACAGAATGAGCAATAAAAATGGCTGAAATTTTAACGTTTTGATAGTTTTTCTGCTGTTCTTTCTTCTAACTAAAAATAATCATGTTTGTCGCGTAGGTTGATGTATATGCGAATTTTACAGTTGATGTATACTATGATTTCAATAAACTCGTAAGAAGATACCTTGCAGCCGTGTGTTCATATGCCTCTATCATGTCTGACATATTGAGTGTGTCATTTAGTGCACTTCTCTGTTTGACTGGATTGTTGAGGTAGGACATAAACCCTACAAGTTTCTGTCCTGTGGCTGCCTGGGCATACTGTTTAACTAGATACCTATTGCATAATCAATAATTATATTGATAAAATATTGTATTTCAGCAGCCTCTGCGAAAGCTTGGCTAGTTATGTTGATATCACATTTAAGCAACTGCGAAAGCTTGGACATCTGAAATCGCCAGTATCACAAAATGATTTTTCACAAAGCGTTTACTTAGAACAAAACGCAAAATTTAGTATTCAACGGAAACATTCAAAATCCAGATTTAGACACAACATATAGCTAAAAATAATATGTACAGTATATATGATAAAACATACCAGGAAAGTAGACATAGGTCTGCTCCAGCGCCTATGCCTCAAGCAACTAGTTTATAAACGAAATGTTTTAATTTTCAACTTTCATCCAAAATGAGTACTCACCTTGCACACTGCAGGTACATCACAGTGTTCTCCCCTTCGTATGTACAAGCAGGTGTGATATATGTCCAGATTTTTGGGAGACCACTGGCATGTGAGTAACCATGTCCTCCACATGCTCTACGTAATTTGTCAATACCGTTACTTGTTATTTCAGCTGAATATGCTTTTAAGCCGGCGGCAAGGCCGTGAAGCTGTAATATATATATAATAACACAAAGGTTCTATTGCATTGGATCTAACCAATGTTTGATAAGAAAATTATCATAGTTCATGATGCATTTTTATCTGGAATCGGAAAGAACCAATATAATACTTTATAAATACTAGCACTTATTTTGTTGCCAGCGTTTGTCTTATTTGCTTGGTTACATATGTGGTACGCGGGGGTTAGGACAGCCATAGAGACATAATGTGGGTCAAGTTCAACTTGTCGATTGTACGAGACATGTATTTCCTTATGTTTACATGTCTATATAACGCCTCTGTTTACTTTTGATTTTAATTGTAATGTATTGTTTTACATGAACACTTTCTAAATGATATTTTGTGTTCTTGTTACATTCATTTTACTCTAGATACAATTTATCAGTTAATTAAAAAATATGCCAGAAAGAATTGACACGTAAAAGTGAAATTTGAATACTGTACCGCAGCCATCTCATCGAAGATACCTTTCTCCATGTCTGCATTGATCCTAACATATTCCTTTAACATCACATCCCCTGTGAAGAAAATTGCATAAGCTGCAGCTAACAATGGGAATATTTTCTCTTGTTGTGTCTGGTAGTCTATCACCTGTGGCTCCTCGCCTCTATTATTTAGAAGAAATATATCCAGCTTGGGTTTTTGTAATAAAAAGATGTTTTTCCCCAATAAAACAAATTCATTCATATATTTGATTTATTATAAACTTAACTTAAGAAATTGTAACAGACTAACAAACGTCCCTAGGCTAGGGACACTTTTCAAAGAACTTACTGTAGGCCAATACAACAGATCAAAACTGTCTACAAACTATAACTATATATCATAAAGTAATAAAAGTCATAAAGAGGTATGTAGTTTTAAGTTGTCTGGAAATTTATAAATAGTGAATGCTTTTAATTGTTAATATCTGTATTTTAATGACTTAATGCGATTTAATTTTACAATAAAGAAACAACAAACATGTATAATAATAATAAAGGGAAGTAATTAACACTTTGTTAGGCAAAGTTTATATGGTACTAATGAAAGTTAATACCAGTGTTGGTCAAAGCAAAGTTGCACTGCATATCATTCTTATGAATTGCAATCATAATAATGCTGTATTTATTTATGTATACAATCAAGTTATAATTTGTTACTGGGTTTGCATTCTTGAAATTTACAATATTTAATAGCTCTTTTATATATATCGAAAACAATTATCTTACTTTAAACATAATTTCATTTTTGAATCAGTGGGAAAACTGATAAAAACAAGTGACCCAACATTGCAGTGGCAAAACAGAAGTCCCCTACCGATGTAAAACTGTTAGTGTTTGTCCCTTTTGGTTGTTGGCAACAGTGTTAAGACTAAAATGCTCCGAGACATTTAGGTGCTAATAAACAAGAACGGTTTTGACCTACAAGCATAGATCATGTACACGACAAAGTGTCTCATCATGGGAAACATTTGTGTACAGTATTAAGATAATCCATCAATGCACATAAAAGTTATGGAGCGGAAAATTTGACCTCCAGTAGTGACCTTGACCTTTGACCGACAATCATAGGTCATGTACGCAACAAATAGTCTAATCATGGGAAACATTTCTGTGTGTATGTGTAGTAATAAAAAATCCTTCAATGCAATCAAAAGTTATAGGGCAGAAACAAATTTTCACTTGACCTTAAACAATGACCTTCACCTATAACTGACAAGCATAGATCATTTGTTGACACATTGTCTCATTATTGGGATGGTCTGTGTGTATCATTAAGATAATCCATCAATGCATATAGAAGTTATGATGCGGAACAATTTTATCTGACCTTCAAAATGACCTTGACCTTTGACCTACAAGCATAAGTCATGTACGTTAAATTCCTTGATGAATATCATAGATATAGTCCGAACATGGAAGTGATGCTCTTAATCTGTGAATTCCAAGTATTACCTTGACCTTTGAGTTAGAGGTCTGAGTCTTGTGTCGTCTTATCATGAGAAAAACTTGTGCCATGAAATTTCAAAATCTCTTAATGCATGGCAGAATTATGGAACGAACACAGAACTTGCTCTGTTAGTATTTGACCTCCAAGTGTCACACTGACATTTGTGCCAAGTTATTTCAAAATCCCTTCCTAGACTGCAGAGTTATTAACCGGATACAAAGTGTGACGGACGGACAAACGGAATGACATGGCCAATTTTAATCCCCGTCCCCACTTTATTCTTCAAAAATATCGTCATGCCGTGCAAAGACTATAGCAGAAGTTTTGCTAGCAAACAAGGGGCAATCATGTGATATGTATTTTTTCAAGGAATATACTTAAACATATAAATGCGTTTATTTCAATGTGTTTGATATAGGATCTGGTAATATTACCCTGGTCTTATTTCAGTTTGTCTTCTTACAGCACTGTATCTTGTTGTTATCACACAGGCTTGAGCCAGCGACTTTGAACAACCTCCAACAATTAATGCACGAACAAAAACCATGGTGCCATAAGCCAGTCTAGGGTTTTTTGCCGGTATATAAGTACCATCTTTCTCAATCTGTAGTTAAAATACAAGGTACATGTGTACCGACAAAAACATCTGAAATAGCTTTAAATCTGAAAGCTATATCCATAAAAATTAAAGTTCAATGCAATATTCTGGATGCATTGATACTTGTGCTTTCTAAAACAATTTTACCTTTAAGAACATGAAAATGAATGCACCCTTAGTGACATTATGCGCATCTTACTGCACATAGTGTGTATTTGGTGAATGTTTTATGAAAGCAATTTTCGGTTGCTGTGCATTTAAATGTGTTAAAGTAACGACAATGCCGCATAAGTATTTGAAGTTGATGCTTTAGAAATAAAGAAATCGGACTAATTAAAAAATAGTTTTTTTCTTCAATCTGCTACACAGGCACCCGTATCGGACCTGGGACAAAAATATGTTTGTTTTCATCCTAAATGAGTTCAAAATGAAAAATATGTAGTGAAATATGAGCCCCCTTCAAAAGATACATATGTGTAGGACATATGTATCTTTTGAAGGGGGCTCATATTTCACTACATATTTTTCATTTTGAACTCATTTAGGATGAAAACAAACATATTTTTGTCCCAGGTCCGATACGGGTGCCTGTGATCTGCTACGCAATGGTCTCCCTTACCTATAGGTAGAGATTTCTGAAGTTGAAGGGAAGCAACTCCTGCGTGCAGTTTGACTTTTCTTAAAAAGACTGCCACAGTCAAAATAAGAAAAGTCATATTTGGAAAGTTATTATTTTGTACTGGTAACAGGACGAGTTTGGTTTATTGGGTTAAAGGCTATAATTTTCTCCACCCTTTATACACACACATCTAATTCAGCTGAATTTTTACTTGAAAAATGCGTATAATTCCACTTTAAACTGCTAATCGTTGTTTAAAGAAAACAATAATATCAAATAATTTTAACGGATTATCAAGGTTAAAATTACTGCTGTGGTAATAAATAAGTAAGCTGGGCTTGCCAAAACACTGCATCATGATGGAATATGTGCACTATTTTCGCTTCTATGAGGACTTACTGGGTTCATCCTGAACACATTAGCAAGTAAATTGATTAAGATCATTATTTTCTAGGTGTCATTGTAATATAAAATGTAAACAAACCCTGGAATATCGTGCTAGTAAATTTCTTCTGGGAATTCGAACATTATCAAATCTAAGGAATCCATTGTCCATAGCGTTATATCCAATTTTGTTACCGATATCTCCAACCGATATTCCTACAATAGTATGAAAATTAAAGCCCCATTTCAAATATCATACTTCAAAAGTTGTTTATTATTTTACGTTCCTGGAAAAAGTCCCAACATTTCAAATCAATGTTTAAATGATTATACTCTGTCCTTAAATATATGCATGTCGTTAATTATTTTACGTGCTTAAAATATATGTGTATAAGCATTGAAGGCGCTATTATATATTTTAAATGTTGTTAATTACATCAAGGACTGAACATACGTATATAAATATTAAAAGCAATTCCAAGTAAATACAGACTGTCACCAGTGAAGCTTGTAGCGTTATAATGTCCTAGAAACTAACGTTTATATACACAAAGAGAAATAAGGCTATCATAGCCAGTGTGCCCATACCACGTGACTTTGACGTCATTTTATGGCTAAGACGGCAAGCCAAATTCCGTCGATTCGATTCTTCAAAGAGGCGTAAGTTCTTTATTTTTTGATCAAATATGACCAAATAAAGCGCAGGCTAAGGAAAAAAGTGAGTACTTCACTCACAAGTAAACGGTTTTATCAACAGATGAACAGTTTTGGCCTGAAAACGGGAAAACTGTTTTGTTTAGAGAAAATGAGCATGGTAAGACGGCAAGCAAGAGCCCTTTTTGACAGAAAAACGGATGATTGTACACATCAGAGATGTCGCACGTATTACCGATTCACAGGTATTTAATGTCGGTTCTGTGGGAGGCCTTAATTGACAAAAATGTAGCATAATTATTTAAAAACTTTTAAAAAATCAAAAATATGCTAAGACGGCAAGTCCGCTAAGACGGCAAGTCATTTTTATTAGATATATCTGGTTGCACCAACTTACGTAATTCAACACGTCCGTGGTTACAGGCTATCCATCCTTCTATCGATCCGTCCGTTAGTAACATTTTTACTATGTTTCATCAATGCTTGTGAAATAAAATAGAGAAAAGTGGAAACTTTACAGATCGCCCAACACGACAAAAACAAAAATGTTGCAGGCTCGGTTTGATTGAGCCTATTCATGGACGGTAGTGGAAATGCATGCTACCGCCCACGCCCTCTAGCCCCGGGTTGAGCAGAACTCAACATTTACACATGCTAAAAGTACAATAGGCAATTTAGAGACATCCGCAGGTGTATTCAAACGGCAATGAACATGGAACCTTCAATAAACACTTACATAAAAGTTCAGTGACATTCATTGACCATCTTTCATTTTCTCCTTGAATCACTAGTGCTGGGCAAAAGAGATATGAACGGTTTATCCTCACTGTTTTCTCATTAAGTCAAAACAATTATTTTAACTTTGGACCATACACCGTTTTTGGTGGAATTACACATTATCATTGAAGCTACCATATGCATCGCCGAATGAATACATCATCAGATGTTGCTAAATTGATTTTTAGGTTGAAACCACGAAGTGGTTGAGACTAACAATTACCGTATTCCAGAGCATGCAAAAAAATCAGACTAACATTTTCACTGAAAAACAGATTAATCCGCTGTAAGGTTTTTGCCCGTTTTTTTTTCTCGGGCTAATCGACAGATATTCTTATTGATGTTTTCTGAACATTGTTCTACAGTCGGTTGATATTTTCGTACATATGTAAATACAATAAGGTTAAAGAACGCGTCATTTCGTATTAAAATTATGTTTTCAAGTCTGTTGATCCATCGAGCATGACTAAGTTGAAAAGCGAACGTGTATTTCTTTAAAACAATTCAGAAAATCGAAGCGCATGAAAATATGCCGTGAAAAAAATAGTTCAAAACGTATAAGAAAGACTTCCCTAGTTTAGCCTTAAATTAATACATAATGCACCCGACAGTAAACAAAAAGCATATGATCTGAATCATTTTTTCTAGTTGTATAGGATATAGATCTGCATGCGATTCTTTCTACCTGTCCTGATTCGAATGACAAGGGAGATCACTCTATAGGAGTAAGCTAAATGATAAACTGCGTTATTTAATTTAAAAATAGATTTTTTTTGTACAGCTTTTATAACGACCGATTCATATTATTTATTATTTAACATTTTACTTTATCGTTTTAATATCTCTGTAAGGCTGATACAAAACTGAATCAAAATATTTGTTTAAGATTTCCTTTTTATAAATAATTATATCTGTAGTATATTAATTGCCACAGTGCTCCACTGTAACATAGGAAGCTACACGTTACAGGTTAAAGCCCTGCATCGCGGCTATTCAAATTCTTTTGTGTGTATGCAACTCATGATTACAATAGGTAACAGTTAACGGCCACGTGCCAACCTTTAGCACGCAAAACCACAGGTATTTCATATAGAATTTCATATACAATAGACACTATTTTGACAGATGTCACTGTTCATAGTCAAGATTTTCATGCTTTTTCAGTGACAATCCAAGCTTTAAGGAAAATGGTCGTGCTGCAAGTACACGTCTGGTTAACTTAACTATTTGTTTCGATATTAAATGAAATAACCTATATTAATACTTACAAGATAAATAATTGACATTCCTTGCAAATCCTGAATACATTTAGATGTTAGGGATACTTTACTATGACTTTTAACAACATTACATCAGTTCCGGATTATGATAATTGTTATTGAATTGAAAAATTTACATGAAAGTTGTCATTTTGATAAACGTTAATAAAACAGAGTAAAAGCTACAGGTTTTTTTTAATAGATTATGAAGCAAAATAGAATCAAAACAGTACATAACGAGAATTTATAGTCGGTTAAAAATCTCATCAGAGCTAATGTTACTTGTAATTTGACTTTCCGACTCAATTAATAAATCTTATCTTAGTATATCAAATGTTGGTGTTTGCCTGATGTGAAGTTTCTATGTATGTGTGCCCGATAAATGAAACTGTTTGATTTCTTTTAAGCAAAATTGAATCAAAGCATATCAACGGAGCATTTGCGTCTTCTCCCGATGGTTTTCATGTGTATGGTTCTTTTTGTCATCTCAAAACTGCACGGAAGTCGAAACAGCAGGATCTTGTGGTAGATACAGGTCTAGTTTCCAGTTTGGCGGACCCCACTGACATCTAATGTTGTTGTAGCATTTAATGTTTTGGTGTCACGATTACTTAAGTCGTGACATCAGTACATATTATTTCTAGGCTCGGCTAAACAAGAAGTTGATTTTGCAGAAATGTGTAGAATTATACAACCCTTTCTCCAAGAATCGTGAAAGTTGGTGTATTTGTGGGTGGTTCCAATACTCCCGCTTTCATAGCCTTGGGTATTGTTTAATTACCCCTTGGATATGGTGCCTGCTTTTTAATTTTGTCTTTTGACTGTTCTTGTGATACACAGGCTCCATAACCTCAGATCCCCTTCCTAAATTCCAGTTTGTTTAGTTCTGCCCATTGTTTTCTCGTTTGGGGCAAACCCTTTATTTTATCTGGGGACCAATTAAACGCCGCTCTTCATGGAATTACACGTCTCAACACGTGTATCATAGAAGGTTCCATGTTCATCATCGTTTGAATACATCTGCGGATGTCTCTAAATTGCTTTTTGTACTTTAGCATGTGTAAATGTTGAGTTCTGCTCAACCCGGGGCTAGAGGGCGTGGACGGTAACATGCATTTCCACTACCATCCATGAACAGGCTCAATCAAACCGGGCCTGCAACATTTTCGTTTTTGTTGTGTTGAGCGACCTGTGGAGTTTCCTCTATTTCTAATTTAATATGTGATATCGTGTTAAATTTTGGGGAAAAATAAGATGTTTCTATTCTACTCAATACTTTGAACACAGCTACAAAGAAATACTTTTTAAAGCATGTCTTCTAGCTTATAGACTGAGTTAAGAAAATGATTCTTATTTGTCAAAACATTATTCTATATATCTGAAAATTGTGTTTTTGATTTGTGGAAGTCGACAAAATGGCTCTTCTTAATAAGTAGCGTTATTTTTAATACATAACGATTTGTCAAGAAAACATTCACTCAAACATTATATGTACAACAGAGTTGCGAACATATAAAATAGTACTGATTAGGTCAAAAATGTGTATTATTTGTTGTTGCCTGCTGCCAACTGTATATTTGTTCTTCAGTTTCGAAACGCTATAACATACTTTAATCCAAAGACCGACACGCAGAGGTACATCCAAGATGGTATACATTCTTAATCTTTCTAGAACAGTGCTCACTTATATGCCAATCTGCTAGAGCAAATCATAATTCTCGTTTAATTTATCTATTAAGCCTCACAATTTAGCAACTGTACCAAAAACAAAAGCATATAAGGTAGTTCAAAACATCATATGACTTCACATATATAACGGTTCTTTGATGTTTTCCTATAGTTTTGACAAGAAGTAGAATAATCTACTATTGGTAAACACCCAATGACCGCTTGTAGAGAAGTGCGACTCCATAGACGATATTACTATAAAAAATGACTTGCCGTCTTAGCGGACATGCCGTCTTAGCGTATTTTGGATTTTTAAAAAGTGTTTAAATAATTCTGCTATATTTTTGTTAATTAAGGCCTCACAAAGAGCCGGCATTAAATTCCTGTGAATCGGTAATACGTGCGACACCTCTAATGTGTACAATCATCCGTTTTTCTGTCAAAAAGGGCTCTTGCTTGCCGTCTTACCATGCTCATTTTCTCTAAACAAAACAGTTTTCCCGTTTTCAGGCCAAAACTGTTCATCTGTTGATAAAACCGTTTACTTGTGAGTGAAGTACTCACTTTTTTCCTTAGCCTGCGCTTTATTTGGTCATATTTGATCAAGAAATAAAGAACTTACGCCACTTTGAAGAATTGAATCGACGGAATTTGGCTTGCCGTCTTAGATATAAAATGACATCAAAGTCACGTGGTATGGGCACACTGATAGCTATATAAGTAACACTAGAATGTTCACTTTTATTACTAGTAACAGTACCTATAGTTATATCCCGATTACTAGTCTGGCTACCGACTAGATAATCTTTTTTTTTTTTTTTTTTTTTTTTTAGAAAAATAAATTGTAAATAATTCTGACTTCATCAGTCCTGACTCTGATTATCTAATGTTTTGAGAAGGAAAGGGACATAATTAAACAGAATTTGAATAGTCTCAAGAGTTCTCTCCTATGAACAAAACATTGGTCTGAACACAGACTACCCGATTACATAAAAGCTCTAATTCTGATACATCTTTCTCACATTATTACCTGGTAAAGGTGTATGATCCTTCTCACTTCTGATTTGCACAATAAACGCATGTATACCATGGCATTTGCCTTGAGACAATAACTGTGCCATTAGCACCACATGGTTACTCGTCTTTCCTACTGAAATGATCAACTGTCTTTCAGTTATATCAAAAGCAGTCAGAAAATTGTCTTGGTTTACTTAATGTCCACAATCGCCTTCGATTCGGAAGGGCGACTAAATAAGAATTTTTTAACAGTGAGATCATCCTATTATGAACCTAACAACCCATTCCATTTGTTAACTTCGCTTTCTTTGCAAAACTAATTACCAAAACACTTAAATAACTAAATGAAAATATTGAAAGGCTCACTTTGACCCAGGCCAGTATTTTGTAGACGAAACTGTTGGCTGTTGATAACAAATTGTTCTGTGTCTTGATCATATGTAGCTGTTGTCTCCAACCCCACGTATAAACGTTCCTGTTAAAATATCCCGAAGTGTATACATCAATTATATTACACCAAACATGATCGTACATGAACGTTGAAATCACAGAATATTCAGCTACTTTATGCCGCCATGACAAACTTTACCTTGAGTCCAGCATGTTTTGCCACCATGACAAACTTTACCTTGATTTTCCAGGGATGTTTTGCAGTGTATAATGTTTGATCCTAAATTGATATGAAACAACATTATGAAAATATATATCTGACGTTTTTTATATGACTGTGTGACATATGCAAATTAGAGGGGATAAGGCTTCATACTGCTTTTGATTTTTATCAAATGATAATTCAATATGGACTTCGTTTGCCCCGCCTGGTGACGTGTGTGTATTTAGGCTGATGATAAATTAAAACAGTAAGTGCAAAATTGTCCTTGGGAAATGTTAAACCCTCACCATGACCAAGCTCTGTTTGTGCATATGTTCCTATGATTTTGTATTGTTTAGCTGGTTCCAGATACTTTGCAATTTGTTCTTTTGTTCCTAGTATTTTTCGATAGTTGGTACAAACATATCTTCATGTAATCCAAGTGGGTTCGCTTCATGTCCGCCGGCCCTGTAATATGTATCTCTCTTACAAAATCATATTCCTAGTTTACCCTTTCCCCAACCCCATTCATTAAAAAGGACAACAGGTAACAAAGAAAAAATATACATTCAAAGAGTCAGAATTGTTAATATTGTATGTACAATTGAGCTATTGTGCAAATATCCATTGTATATGACACTGTATAAGTCATGCAGAGTCTACAAAAAATACTTACTCCTTCAAGTAGAACTGTTCTGCAAAGTCAGTAATGTTGAGATCCTGAATTAGTTTTTGTAAAGTACACATTCTTCTTGACAACCGATATCGTATTGTGCATTACGATCACGATTCCACCACGGTGGGAATGATGTAGGTATTTGTCTTCCAGAACGATCTTCTCTGCAAATAAAGACACTTTACGTACTGAACAGCAAAATCGTCAAAACTGTAGCTTTGCCAATTTCCTTAGATAACTTACATTTTGTTTTATTAAGCGTACCCTCAATGATGTAAATTGTGGTTGAAATTTTGGATTTTCAACGAAACCAAATGAGCTGTTTTGTTGAATATACAGTAAAATTCACGTAAGCAACAAACAGAATATAACACTGACATAATAGTTATAGAAGACAAAATACCATTTTGTATCAGCGAAAAAAAAAGTGAACAGTTCTTTGATAAATTTTGACGAAAATTGCAAGATTTACCTGACCTAATGTATCTGTCTTCGTTTGCAATGGATTTTTTGTATGGATAATATGCAAAGAACAAGTCAGTACCTTATCATAATCAATAAACACTGGTCAAAAACTGACCGTCATTATTTCACTCAAAATAAGAGCACCGCAATGCGGAGCAATATACGCTCAAAATATATGACTTTGACGTCAAGTGTGACCTTGACCTAGAATCGAGCCATCCGAAACTTGCGCTCTGCACGTGGTCTAGATTCGGTAAACATATGTGCCAAGTTTCTTTAAAATCCTTAAAGCTTCAAGCAAATCAAGAGTTACAGAGGGGACAAAAAACATAGTTATATGACCTTTGATCCCTAAGTGTGCCCTTTGACCTTGAAGCGAGTCGTCCAGAACATGCTCTTTGCATGTTGTCTCGATGTTGGTAAACATTTGTGTCAAGTTTCTGCAAAATGCATGAAGGGGTTCAAGTATGACCTTCGACCCTTAAATGTGACCTTGACCTTGAAGCGAGCCATCCGAAACATGCGCTCTGCGCTAGTCTTGATGGGGTTTAATATTTTTTGTCAAGTTTCTTTTTAATCCTTCAAGCTGTGCAAGAGTTACAGACCCGACACAGAACAGTCATATGACCTTTGACCCCAACTGTGACCTTGACCTTGAAGCGAGCCACCTAGACCAGGGCGCTCTGCACGTCGCCCTTGATGTGGTGAACATTTGTATTGAGTTTTTTTTGAAATCCTTCCAGGGGTTCAAAAGTAACAAAGCGGACACGAAATTGCTCACGGACGACGACGGACATATTTAAGTCCCTTCGGGTGTAAGTAATGCCGTTATAAATTTTAAATTTAAAAACCCCCAAAACCCGATAGCAACCATGAATAAACGGGGTGGGGAACCTAGTCAAACGTAGTGGTGTGGCTCATCGCATGGATACGAACCTTGTAACAAGCTCCATTCGCATAAAGCCGGACAGAAACAAGTGTTTTAAATACTGCATTGGTGTATGTTGTACTTACCAAATATCTTCGTCGTTTGACCATGCCTTGCCATCATACAATACTTCTGTTAATTTCTCGATGTTTAAAGGGGGCAGAATTCCTTTCTTTCTGTAAATCTGCTTAACCAGCCTTTTTAGGGGTTACTAGGCCAACCAAATGTTAAATAAATATTTTTAAATAAAATTCTAGACTGAATAATTCCCTTACATGAAATTTTTTCATTAATTATAAACGAAAATGTTGAACGGTAATTTTGTTTCATATGCCAGTAACTGTACTGAGAAATACAGTTACTGAATTTGTTAATTTACCTCGACCGCCTCAAGTGAACTAACCTTGTCTAAAAGCCATGCCCATACTAAATTGTTCAGAACCCGGTAGAAGAATATTTGCTGTGTTTTGAAATTTTATACCAAGGTAGATGTAAATGTACATAGAATCTGATATTTGATTAAGCGGAGTTACAAAAAATTAGTTTGACTGTTATAAAATGTATACGAACCACTTATTTTTTTTTTTAAGTTCACTACTATATATATCGGATTACTTGGTGATTTCATGACTGAAAATTATTTAAATATTATTGAACTTTAGTTTGCATATAAATCATTTATAAATGTTAAGAACTTAATGATGTCTTACATACCTGTTATATGAGAAAAAATCCTAATCCATTTTTCGTTTAACGTACCAGTAAACAAGTAGGTTATCTTAACCAGTGAGTCAGCAGAGTAGATCGATCTAAAATTTAACCCTAGGAAGTATACACATGTAAGAAAGATAACTACTATATCCAATGATCAAGTAACGTAATGTGTTACCTGTCCCATATTGCAACACACGAATAGTTTTGCAATTGAATATAGAGTTGATATTAGGACACTAAACTAAAGAAGTAGTGTCCATGCCATAGCTGGTCCATTCAATCTAGACTCGGCCATCCACAAGCTTTCGATTTAATTTACCTATAGATCAGGCACTGCTCTTGATTTTTCCATAGGCTTCCATTATTAGAAATGACCCTCTTACATATCCATAAATTGAGAGATGACAAATTATAAATTATATGCAATACCTCTCATATATTGTCTGTTGTGCTGATTAAAAAGATTTAACAAAATAGATGTAGAGTATCGAGATGTGTATGTGTTGAACATTTCAAGTTGATGCTTTGTGTAGTAAAACGTACGTTTGTTGCGTTTTCATATCTCGTCAGTGTAGTTCATGTTCTGCTCAAGTCCACTTTCCAGCGACTTTTGTAAAGTTCGAACAAATCTATGATAGCCAAGGCTTCAGAATTATTCTTTTTACTTACGACTGCACAGCACAAGTGCAAGAACATTTTATTGCCGTTTTTTTTCTTCTTAAAGCCGATTTCAGTATCTTACGGGGAACTTTAAAACAATTTGGTCTCTATTCCGGTCACTCTGTACTGTGTTAGAGTTACTAGAAACATACCATTCCCATGTACAATGAAAGCTAGCAGTTCATAAGACAGTCTAACAAAGGATGATTTATTTCATTGTGTTGTATTGAATTACATAAAATCTGCGTAAATGTAATTACATGCTAAATGCAATCAGCAATTGTGAATAGAGGTCCAGTGTTATAAGTGCTAAACCTGCAATTGGGAAACGACACTTATATGTATCAAACAGAACATCACGATACGTGGTAATCACAATTTACTATTCCAAAGTGTAAATGCCATAATCTATTCACAATTACAGATTGCATTTAGCAAGTACTTACATTTACGCACACATTATGTAATTCAGTACAACACAACAAAGTAAATCATCCTTGTGAAATGCTAGCTTGCAAATATGAAAAGTCACAACTGAAAACGGTTCGGCTATCGAAATGTTTTGTGGCAACTTTCTTGTACACTAGATTGGTATCATACTTGTAACACTTACCCAGTACAAAGTGACCCGAATAGAGACCAATTTGTTTTAAAATTCCCTGTAAGATACTGAAATCGGCTTAAACAAGAAAAAAACCGGCAATATAAGGTTCTTGCACTTGTGCTGTGCAGTCGTTAGTAAGAATTGATAATTCTAAAGCTTAAGTTTGGCTATCATAGAGTTGGTCGAACTTGTACTGTTTTTTTTTTTTAAAAAAATCGTTGGAAAAGTGGACCTGAGTAGGATATGAACTATTTTTTTTCCGTATAAAACGTTCAGGGTAAATTGTCGGGAGGAGATAAATGGCGTGGTGGCAGAATGCACGCATGCAATGTATCGAAAGTAAAAGCAAAACTCACTTACTTGGCAAATATCCGCCCTAGGGTGACGATTTGTTAAACAAATTCCGCCATATTTACCCGATTGATACAATTTTCTCACTTAAACCACTGAAAGACACCATTTACGTCCTAACCCCTGATATTACGGTGGAAGGCTGATTTAGGACATTTCGTTATGACGTAAATGCTTGCGTGCGGTTTATATAGCACATTTCGTTTTGTCGCCCTGGCACGGCACCCAACGCGACATTACAAAACTTTGAACGTTTTGTGTCTTTGGTGCTCGCACCAACGTGACAAAAAGAAATAAACAATGCAACATAACGAAAAAGAAAAAAGAGAACACGACAGAAGAAACAAAAATCATTTTGTCTCGATACGTGCGCCGTCAACAAAAGTTTTGTGTTGGCGCTCACGCCATGACGAATTGAAATGTTATGTTTTTTCGTGAATGCGTGTGCACCATTTACAAAGATTTACATTTTGTTGTGTTGGCGCACTTACAAGAATGAAATAAAACGTTGCATTATTTCGTGTTGCCGGGCACGCCAATACGACACGATGTAATCTACTTACATAGTCGCAAGCACGCCAACGTGGCATAACAAAACATCGCATTCATCTTAGCTCGCCCACCAACACGCCAAAACGAAAATGTTGTTAAGACGCATACGCCAACGCTTAACAAAATGGTTTGTTCTGCCGCTTTCTTTATTTTATTATGTCACGCTATTACTTTGGATTTATTGTGTTGGCGCATCTGACAAAACGACAGGCAAAACTTAAATAATTTCATTATGGAACGTTTAGCGCAGACACCAGAACGACACAATAGAATGTGATACAAAAGCCGCATGCACACCAACACAACATAACGATACGTCCTACATAAGCAATCATAGTGATATGCAATACCACACAGATATTGCAGATATATAGTGTATATACAATATCTCTCATATATTGCAATATCTCTCATATACTGCAGATATATAGTGTATATACAATATCTCTCATATGTTGCAATATCTCTCATATGTTGAAGATATCTAGTGTATATACAGTATCTCTCATGTATTGCAGATATCTAGTGTATATACAGTATCTCTCAAATACTGCAGATATCTAGAGCATATACAGTATCTCTCATATATTGCAGGTATCTAGTGTATATACAGTACCTCTCATATACTGCAGGTATCTAGTGCATATACAGTATCTCTCATATACTGCAGGTATCTAGTGTATATACAGTATCTCTCCTATACTGCAGGTATCTAGTGTATATACAGTATCTCTCATATATTGCAGGTATCTAGTGTATATACAGTATCTCTCCTATACTGCAGGTATCTAGTGTATATACAGTATCTCTCCTATACTGCAGGTATCTAGTGTATATGCAGTATCTCTCATATACTGCAGGTATCTAGTGTATATACAGTATCTCTCATATACTGCAGGTATCTATATACTGCAGGTATCTAGTGCATATACAGTATCTCTCCTATACTGCAGGTATCTAGTGTATATACAGTATCTCTCATATACTGCAGGTATCTATATACTGCAGGTATCTAGTGCATATACAGTATCTCTCCTATACTGCAGGTATCTAGTGTATATACAGTATCTCTCCTATACTGCAGGTATCTAGTGCATATACAGTATCTCTCCTATACTGCAGGTATCTAGTGTATATACAGTATGTCTCATATATTGCAGGTATCTAGTGTATATACAGTATCTCTCCTATACTGCAGGTATCTAGTGTATATACAGTATCTCTCCTATACTGCAGGTATCTAGTGTATATACAGTATCTCTCATATATTGCAGGTATCTAGTGTATATACAGTATCTCTCCTATACTGCAGGTATCTAGTGTATATACAGTATCTCTCCTATACTGCAGGTATCTAGTGTATATACAGTATCTCTCATATACTGCAGGTATCTAGTGTATATACAGTATCTCTCCTATACTGCAGGTATCTAGTGTATATACAGTATCTCTCCTATACTGCAGGTATCTAGTGTATATACAGTATCTCTCATATACTGCAGGTATCTATATACTGCAGGTATCTAGTGTATATACAGTATCTCTCCTATACTGCAGGTATCTAGTGTATATACAGTATCTCTCATATACTGCAGGTATCTAGTGTATATACAGTATCTCTCCTATACTGCAGGTATCTAGTGTATATACAGTATCTCTCATATACTGCAGGTATCTATATACTGCAGGTATCTAGTGTATATACAGTATCTCTCCTATACTGCAGGTATCTAGTGTATATACAGTATCTCTCCTATACTGCAGGTATCTAGTGTATATACAGTATCTCTCATATATTGCAGGTATCTAGTGTATATACAGTATCTCTCATATACTGCAGGTATCTATATACTGCAGGTATCTAGTGCATATACAGTATCTCTCCTATACTGCAGGTATCTAGTGTATATACAGTATCTCTCATATATTGCAGGTATCTAGTGTATATACAGTATCTCTCATATACTGAAGGTATCTAGTGCATATACAGTATCTCTCCTATACTGCAGGTATCTAGTGTATATACGGTATCTCTCATATATTGCAGGTATCTAGTGCATATACAGTATCTCTCCTATACTGCAGGTATCTAGTGTATATACAGTATGTCTCATATACTGAAGGTATCTAGTGCATATACAGTATCTCTCCTATACTGCAGGTATCTAGTGTATATACAGTATCTCTCATATATTGCAGGTATCTAGTGCATATACAGTATCTCTCATATACTGCAGGTATCTATATACTGCAGGTATCTAGTGCATATACAGTATCTCTCCTATACTGCAGGTATCTAGTGTATATACAGTATCTCTCCTATACTGCAGGTATCTAGTGCATATACAGTATCTCTCCTATACTGCAGGTATCTAGTGTATATACAGTATGTCTCATATATTGCAGGTATCTAGTGTATATACAGTATCTCTCCTATACTGCAGGTATCTAGTGTATATACAGTATCTCTCCTATACTGCAGGTATCTAGTGTATATACAGTATCTCTCATATATTGCAGGTATCTAGTGTATATACAGTATCTCTCCTATACTGCAGGTATCTAGTGTATATACAGTATCTCTCCTATACTGCAGGTATCTAGTGTATATACAGTATCTCTCATATACTGCAGGTATCTAGTGTATATACAGTATCTCTCCTATACTGCAGGTATCTAGTGTATATACAGTATCTCTCCTATACTGCAGGTATCTAGTGTATATACAGTATCTCTCCTATACTGCAGGTATCTAGTGTATATACAGTATCTCTCATATATTGCAGGTATCTAGTGTATATACAGTATCTCTCATATACTGCAGGTATCTATATACTGCAGGTATCTAGTGTATATACAGTATCTCTCCTATACTGCAGGTATCTAGTGTATATACAGTATCTCTCCTATACTGCAGGTATCTAGTGTATATACAGTATCTCTCATATATTGCATGTATCTAGTGTATATACAGTATCTCTCATATACTGCAGGTATCTGTATACTGCAGGTATCTAGTGCATATACAGTATCTCTCCTATACTGCAGGTATCTAGTGTATATACAGTATCTCTCATATATTGCAGGTATCTAGTGTATATACAGTATCTCTCATATACTGAAGGTATCTAGTGCATATACAGTATCTCTCCTATACTGCAGGTATCTAGTGTATATACAGTATCTCTCATATATTGCAGGTATCTAGTGCATATACAGTATCTCTCCTATACTGCAGGTATCTATATACTACAGGTATCTAGTGCATATACAGTATCTCTCCTATACTGCAGGTATCTAGTGTATATACAGTATCTCTCATATACTGAAGGTATCTAGTGTATATACAGTATCTCTCATATACTGCAGGTATCTAGTGCATATACAGTATCTCTCCTATACTGCAGGTATCTAGTGTATATACAGTATCTCTCCTATACTGCAGGTATCTAGTGTATATACAGTATCTCTCCTATACTACAGGTATCTAGTGTATATACAGTGTCTCTCATATACTGCAGGTATCTATATACTGCAGGTATCTAGTGTATATACAGTATCTCTCATATATTGCAGGTATCTAGTGTATATACAGTATCTCTCATATACTGCAGGTATCTATATACTGCAGGTATCTAGTGCATATACAGTATCTCTCCTATACTGCAGGTATCTAGTGTATATACAGTATCTTTCATATACTGCAGGTATCTATATACTGCAGGTATCTAATGCATATACAGTATCTCTCCTATACTGCAGGTATCTAGTGTATATACAGTATCTCTCCTATACTGCAGGTATCTAGTGCATATACAGTATCTCTCCTATACTGCAGGTATCTAGTGTATATACAGTATCTCTCATATATTGCAGGTATCTAGTGTATATACAGTATCTCTCATATACTGCAGGTATCTATATACTGCAGGTATCTAGTGCATATACAGTATCTCTCCTATACTGCAGGTATCTAGTGTATATACAGTATCTCTCATATACTGAAGGTATCTAGTGTATATACAGTATCTCTCATATACTGCAGGTATCTAGTGCATATACAGTATCTCTCCTATACTGCAGGTATCTAGTGTATATACAGTATCTCTCCTATACTGCAGGTATCTAGTGTATATACAGTATCTCTCATATCATTTTTCGGTAATTATGACGCTTCAAACTCAATTTTATATTTTACTGGGTAGTGCTTTAATATTAGTGTTATAAATAAGATTCCTATTGTCTATGAATGGACGCAGTGGTCGAGAGGGCTAAGACGCTTTCCTATGGAGATGAAGGCCCCTGGTTCGAATCCTTGTTACTCCCATTGCGGTGTGTCCCTGGGCAAGGCACTTTATCACGATTGCCTCAGTCGATCCAGCTGTAAATGGGTACCAGCAAATTGCTGGGGGTAAGGTATAATTGGTTTTAACTGTTCTTAAAATAGGGTCGCTCAAAGGCTCTAGGGAGCTTATGTTAATTGTTTCACAAAGTGACGGCAAATAAAATTTACCTTTACCTTTTGTCTTTGCTGAAGGTTAATCTACGGTACATCAAATACACAAGTTATTTTATCAAAACACAAGATACCTAGTGCCTAGGTTACGGAGGCCCGGGAATTGGACGTCTAGCACAGCCTATTATATGTATCTAAGAGTCAAGTATTCGGCGTTATACTAGAACAAGGTATTTTCAGGTAAGTTTAATATATATATATATATATATATATATATATATATATATATATATATATATATATATATATATATATATATATATATATATATATATATATTTGTGCAAGAAAACGCGTCCAAATTACAACTGTGTAAGAAATTGCTCTCAATATCAAAGTAAGTATACTACTGAAGTAGAAATTACAATGAATGAGGAAGCAACACAGTTAAAAATTTTGAGAGGACAGGATACTGTTCTGAAGAAAAGGGGCGTTCATTGCAGAGTGGTTCGAACAACTTGTCTCTCACCACTGTGGGTTGTATGCAGACTTCTAAAATGTGAAGAAGCAACTGACGAAAAGTCGATCGGTGTTTCTACACAGGTGTAAGCTCACGCCTGAAATAATTACCTTAGGGGCACCAGGGGTCACCAGATGACCTATAACTGTGAAGTTGTGACGTTAAGCCCATCGCAGACACGAATGGTTACAACTTTGTACGCAATATGTCATCTGGAAGTGCTTAACACAATAATAAAGTAACAACATGGTCATAACTTTTGATAAATAATCGAACCTGAAACCATGCCTCTGTCCGCTTCATGTTGATCTTGTATACTTATTTTCTTTTCAGTTGAATGGAAAATGTGGGACTTGAGTACGAAATGTTCTGGAAGTAGCTAACAGTTTACAGTTCAAAAGGGCCATTACTCGATAAAAATCACACATGAATTAATGTCCTGAAAATATGTACGGTCCACTTCATGTTGATGATGTATACCAGGTTTTATTTCTGTTGGATGGAAACTGTTGTAGTTGTAACATATCAAATGCCAAACACGGTAATAAGTCTGCAAATTTAAACAGACCTGAAAGTCAAGAATATTTGTAGGTCCACTATATGCTGATAATGCATACCAAAATTTATTTCATTTTAATGGAAACTGTAAGAGGAGTTGTGTACACAAGAAAGTGTAATGTAAGGACTGAAGGATGAACAATTCAAACACTATTATGCCTTCTGAGTCTTCCACTGGCATATCAAGAGTTGTCTAATGACAGCTTGCTATTTGAAACCCTTCCACCTAACAAGTGAATGAAGTATTGCCATGCAATACAAAGTCCCCTACTGGAAGGCACCTAATTTTCTCTACTGCAGTATAACATAATGAACTGATATCTGTGTCAATGATGTATAAACAATATTGTACTATATATACAATATGTTATAACAACACACTTGGATTAAAATGTGCATATATAAAAACCCACAGTTGTTTTCATATTGAATTGTTTTGGCTGATTATAAAAATGTTATCATATAAGTTATTTATAGTAACAACAAAGGAAAATTATTCTTAAAACAAAAGGGCCATGATGGCCCTATATCGCTCACCTGTTATCATTGCACTTGAGGACAAGAAGGTCCTCAGAAGAAATATCTAAGTCCAAAGGACAGGAAAAACAAAGGGAAGAAATTTAACCAAAAAGAAAAAAAAATTCTTACAAGGTACAGATATGTCAAAATGCACCTAAAAATTGGAGGTACCATCTATGTTGTACCACAGAAAAGTGGTCTTGGTTTTTCCCTATGGCCAATAATAAAAAAGTTACTAAAAATTAGCTATTTATAGTAATATAAAAGGGAAGTAATTAAAAAAAAATTATTGTAAGTGAACAAAAGAAGGATCTGCCAAATAATTCTGTTGACATAAATGAAATTTCAGATCAGTATCTTCATTAGTTACGGAGATATACCCATTTTAATTTGAAATAAAGGGAGGTAATTTGACATAAAATCAGTCAATAGTTATCTACCCTGATTGGCTCAGTCCAACTAATGACAATAATGAAATTTCAAATAAGTCCTATAAGTACTTACTGATATAAATCCATTTTGATTACAATCAGGGGAGGTAATCAGATATAAAGTAACTCTGGAACCTACGATTGGATCTGTTTTGTCATGGAATCCAAGATTTATTGTTGTTGAAGATATTTTGGAAGTTTGTATCAAATAAAACCATAAATAAAGTATCTATATGGCTGCAAAAGCCAAAATACCCAATTTTGGACTTTTAAGGGGCCATAACTCTGGAACCCATGACGGAATCTGGCCAGTTCAAGAAAGGAACCAAGATCTTGTGGTATCATAAATGAAGCTGCTATTGTGCAGACAAGGTCAAAATAGCTAATTTTGGCCCTTTCAGGGGCCATAACTCTGGAACCCATTAAGGGATCTGGCTGGTTCAAGAAAGGAACCGAGATCTTATGGTGACACAAGTTTTGTGCAAGTTTGATTCAATTCAAATAATAAATGAAGCTGCTATTGTGCAGACAAGGTCATAATAGCTAATTCTGGCCCTTTCAGGGGCCATCACTCTGGAACCCATAAAGGAATCTGGCCAGTTCAAAAAAGGAACCAAGATCTTATGGTGACACAAGTTATGTGCAAATTTGGTTAAAATCAAATCATAAATGAAGCTGCTATTGTGCAGACAAGGTCAAAATAGCTAATTTTGGCCCTTTTAGGGGCCTTAACTCTGGAACCTATAATGGGATCTGGTTGGTTCAAGAAAGGAACCAAGATCTTATGGTGACACAAGTTTTGTGTAAGTTTGATTAAATTCAAAACATAAATGAAGCTGCTATTGTGCAGACAAGGTCAAAATAGCTAATTTTGGCCCTTTCAGGGGCCATAACTCTGGAACCCATAATGGGATCTGGCCAGTTCAAGAAAGGAACCGGGATATTATGGTGATACAAGTTGTGTTCAAGTTTGGTTGAAATAAAATCATAAATGAAACCACTATCGTGCAGACACGAAATTGTTGACGCATGGACGGACGCACGCACACACGGACTGACGACGGACGAAGGATGATCACAAAAGCTCACCTTGTCACTATGTGACAGGTGAGCTAAAAAAAAGAAAAAAATCTATGTAATATAAGTCCACAAGAAACTCTTTACCAGGTAGAGGTAGGTCAAAATACACCTAAAAATTGGATGTAACATGCATGTTGTACCACAGAAAAATGGTCTCAATTTTTCTCTACCGCAAGGTATAAAAAAGTTACAATAAAATCTATTTATAGTAAAACAAAGGGACGTTATTCTAAAAACAAGGGTGCCTCATGGTGGTGAACATTTGGTCCAAGTTACATCAAAATCCCTCCATGCATGAAGAAGAAATGCTCCGTACAAAGTCATTCTTGAATTTGACCTTTGACCTCTAAATATGACCTTGACCTTAGACCTAGGGACCTGGTTCTTGCACATGACAATCTGTCTTATGTTGGTGAACATTTGTGCTAAGTTACATCACAATACCTCCATGCATGAAGAAGAAATGCTCCAGACAAAGTCATTCTTGTGTCTGACCTTTGGTCTCTAAGTGTGACCTTGACATTAGACCTTGGGCCTGGATTTTGCGCATGACATGTTGTCTTATCCAGGGGAATATTTGTGACAAATGATATCTAAATCCTGTTTTGCATGACAAAGTTACAGACGGGACAGGAAAAAAATCCTCTTGACCTTTGATCTCAAAATGTGACCTTGACCTTTAAGCTAGGGTACTGGGTGTTGCGCAAGACACGTCGTCTCCTCATGGGGAACATTTATGCCAAGTAATATTGTAATCCCTTGATGGATGACAGAGTTCTGGATCGGACAGGAAAAACACCTTTTTGACCTTTGACCTCCAATTGTGACCTTGACCTTTGGGCTAAAGGTCTGGGCTTTGTGCACGACATGTTGTCTCATCATGGGGAACATTTTTACCATGTAATATTAAAATCCCTTCATGGATGGCAGAGTTATGGACGGGACAGGAAAAAAACTTTGTTGACCTTTAACCCCCATTTGTGACCTTGACCTTTGAGCTAGGGGTCCGGGATTTGCACATGACACATCATCTCATCATGGAGAACATTTGCGCCAGGAGATATTAAAATATCTTAATGAATGTCAGAGTTATGGACCGGACACGAAACAGACCCTGTTCATGCTATGTTAACACCTGACTGCTGTGACCTTGACCTTTGAGCTAGGGGTCTGAAATTGTGCATGACACATCGTCTTATTATGAGGTACATTTGAGCCAAGTAATATTAAAATCCCTTCATGGATGGGAGAGTTATGGACCGGACAGGAAAAAGCCTTGTTGACCTGTGACCTCCAATTGTGACCTTGACCTTTAAGCTAGGCGTCCAGGTTTTGCGCATGACACGTCGTCTCATCATGGGGAACATTTTTGCCAAATAATATTAAAATCCCTTCATTGATGGAAGAGTTATGGATCAGACAGGAAAAAAGCCCTGTTGACCTTTGACCTCCACCTTGACCTTTGAGCTAGGGGTCTGGGATTTGCGCATTGCATGTCCTCTCATCATGGGGAACATTTGTGCCAAGTAATATTAAAATCCCTTCATGGATGACAGAGTTTTTGACCGAACACGAAATTGCGGTCAGACAGACGGACGGAATGGCGGAAAAGCGCATTCCTATAGTCCCCGAAACTGGTTTTCAACCAGTAAGGGGACTAATAAAGGCGTATATACAAATGTTTTAGTAAAAAGTTAACAAGAGGGCCATGAAGGCCCTGTATCGCTCGCCTGACCTCCTGACCTTAAGATCATCAAGATTAACATTCTGACCAAGTTTCATTTAGATATAGTCTCTCAAGTGTTAACTAGCTTTTCCTTTGATTTGACCTGGTGACCTAGTTTTTAGCACCACATGACCCAGATTCAAACTTGATCTGAAGATCATCAAGATTAACATTCTGACTAAGTTTCATGAACATACAGATGAACATACAGTGTTCACAAGCTTTTCCTTTAATTTGACCTAGTTTTTGACCCCACCTGGCCCAGATTTGAATTTGACCTATAGATCATCAAGACTGACATTCTGACCAATTTCATTAAGATATGGTCATAAACGTGGCCTCTTCAGCCATAACAAGCTTTTCCTTTGATTTGACCCGGTGACCTAGTTTTTGCCCCCAGACGACCCAATATCAAACTTATCCATTCTGACCAAGTTTCATCAAGATTGGGCCAAAATCGTGATCTGTAGAGTATTAACAAGCTTTTCCTTTGATTCGACCTGTAGGCCTAGTTTTTGACACCCAGATGACCCAATATCGAACTCCAAGATTTTATTAAGGGTAACATTCCAACCAAGTTTCATTAAAATTAAGCCAAAATTGTGACCTCTCGAGTGTTAACATGTTTTTCCTTTGTTTTGATCTGGTGACCTAGATTTTGATCCCAGATGACCCAAAATCAAACTTGTCCAAGATTTTATTGAGGGTAACATTCTGACCAAGTTTCATTAAGATTAGGTCAAAATTGTGACCTCTAGAGTGTTAACAGTCAAATTGTTGACCATGACGGACAGACAGACGATGGACACAGGGCAATCTCAAAAGCTCACCTTAAGCACTTTGTGCTCAGGTGAGCTAAAATGGGCATATTTTGGTCCAAGTATAAGCAAGATTTATGAAACTTGCCACATCATAAATCTTGCCACATGGTCATTGCAAGAAGACAAATTCGAGCGAATCTGAAAACATTAGGTCAAGGAAGCTTATATGCAAAACTTTCACAAAATATTTTGGTTAAAAAAAATACAAGCTCAAGTATTGTTACTTGTCATCTTATGGTGCCGATGACATACGTGAAGTTTAAAAGCATTTGGCATAGCAGTTTTTGAGGAACCTTCTTACATGCGAAACTTATACCAAAATTTCCAACTTAAATTTTATAAAGGGCATAACTTTGACAAAATAATTTACAAAAGATAGAGTAATGTAACTTACTTGCCCTGCAAGGTCATCTTATATATGTGAGAAGTTTGAAAGTATATTGACCCTAACAGTTTTGAGAAACCTGCCAAACTGCAAAACTTTAAAGATAAAACTAGTAGTAGCGAGATCCTAATGGACTAGATGTGTGAAGTTTGAAAGTGTTTGGCCATGCAGTTTTCGTGAAACCTGCTTACATGCAACACTTTTGTGATTCATACACAAGTGCTAACGCCCATGCAATGGTGACAACAAAAGCTTTCTGTTTGAAACAAGAGGGCCATGATGCCCCTATATCGCTTAACCTGAGTACCATTGCTCTTAATGATAAGATCAAGTTTTGACACAGATCACATAGCCATACACTGTAAATATCATCAAGATAAATATTTTTTGTAACAGTCCCTTTTGACCTATGGGTCACATATTAGTCATGGCCAATCTCCATACCAAGTTTGAGGGTCCTTGGCTCAAATGCTGCATTTTTGTACTAGCATGACTACTCCTAACCCTTGAAGACTTAAATAACATTTAAGACCAATCTCATTAGATGCTGCTGAGGTAAATTAATTTAGTAATACATAAAATAAAGGGAGGTAATTTGTCATAAATTCAGTCAAAAGTTATCAACCCTGATTGTCCGAGTCCATCTGATGGCATAAATGACATTTCAAATCATTATCTTCATTGGTTACTGAGATACACCCATTTTAATTTGAAACAAAGTGAGGTAATTTGATATAAAATCAGTCCATAGTTATCTATCCTGATTGTCTCAGTCCAACTAATGACAATAATAAAATTTCAAATAAGTCCCATAAATACTTACTGAGATAAATCCATTTTTTATTAAAATCAGGGGAGGTAATCATGCATTGGTATATGCATGTAGAAGATACAGAGTACAAGCCTTTACAACAATATCTTTGAAAAGTAGGTAAAAGTAGAAATTTCTTACCATGGAAGACATAAATAATGTTTCAAACCAATCTCATTAGAAGCTGCTTGGTATATATTCATTTACATAAAAAATAAAGGGAGGTAATTTGTCATAATTTCAGTCAATGTGTATCTTCACTGATTGTCCAAGTCCATCTGATGGCATAAATGAAATTTCAGGTCAGTATCTTCATTAGTTACAGAGATATACCCATTTTAATTTGATATAAAGGGAGGTAATTTGACATAAAATCAGTTCATAGTTATCTACCCTGATTGTCTCAGTCCAAATAATGAAATTTCAAATCAGTCCTATAAGTACTTACTGATACAAATTCATTTTGATTAAAATCAGGGGAGGTAATCAGATGTAAAATAACTCCAGAACCTATGATTGGATCTGACAGATTCTTCATGGAATCCAAAATTTATTGTTGTTGAAGACATTTTGCAAGTTTGTATCAAATCAAACCATAAATGAAGTCTCTATATCCTTTCCGCAGCCTTAACGTACTAAAACGTATTAGCGTCTGATGGCCCTTTCACGCTTCCGTAGAAACAACATTTATTACACGAAACTTATTTTGAAAATATTTCTGAAATGTCTAAGTCTGCAGCTCTCAAACAGGGTTATATCTTACATCTGAGGCATATACTGACACTCTCAGACAACATCAAAAATGACATTTTGAACGATTTGATGAAGTTCCAAAATTATCAATGTACCCTTGGTCCGTTATGGACCCCTGTGGGATTTCTGTTTATCCGGGACGGATTACACCAAACCGGAAGTGACTACTCAGAGTTACATGTGAAGTAGTCCAAAACGTAGTTCCATGCTATGGATGAAATCTGGTATAATGAGTGACATGAGGAGGTGACAGTTAAATTTTTGGCTTATGTTTATTGCTTATAGTATTGAGAATAGATCTAGACCATTTTCATGGTAAATTTCTTGGAATAAGTTTTATTCTTTGCGAAAAATGTCTACCTACGCGTAACTGCTAAACGGCTGTTTTCATGGGGGCATTTTTAGAGGGTGATGTTTCTCAGAACAGATTATTTTTCTTATATTCAACATAACATGTCAATATTTTTCTATTTTTGATAACAAGACATGTTATACTAAATGACCATATATGGTTTTTATATCATTGAAATGCTTTAAAGTGCTGAAAATGAGGTCTGAATGTTTTGTTATTAATATGAAATAAATAAGGAATTGAACTGGTAGAATGTAACCTCCAGAGCTCAAATATTTTTTCATAGATTAAAAGCTGACATGCTGTACTAAAGCCCAGGTAATTTAAAGTGCTGAAAATTGGCTCCCCAATAGCAAAACAAAAAAAAATGATGGCCCTATATCGCTCACCTGTTATCATTGCACTTGAGGACAAGAAGGTCCTCAGAAAAAATATCTAAGTCCAAAGGACAGGAACAACTAAGGGAAGAAATTTAACCAAAAAGAAAAAAAATTCTTACAAGGTACAGATATGTCAAAATACACCTAAAAATTGGAGGTACCATCTATGTTGTACCACGTCAGAAAAGTGGTCTTGGTTTTTCCCTACGGCCAATAATAAAAAAGTTACTAAAAATAAGCTATTTATAGTAATGTAAAAGGGAAGTAATTAAAAAAAAAAAAAAAAAAAAAAAAAAAAAAAAAAAAATTATTGTAGCCCGCCCGCTTAGCTCAGTAGGTAAGAGCATTGGTCTACGGATCGCGGGGTCGCGAGTTCGATCCTCGGGCGGGGCGTATGTTCTCCGTGACTATTTGATAAACGACATTGTGTCTGAAATCATTAGTCCTCCACCTCTGATAATTCATGTGGGGAAGTTGGCAGTTACTTGCGGAGAACAGGTTTGTACTGGTACAGAACCCAGGAACACTGGTTAGGTTAACTGCCCGCCGTTACATGACTGAAATACTGTTGAAAAACGGCGTTAAACCCAAAACAAACAAACAAACAAAAAAAAATTATTGTAAGTGAACAAAAGAAGGATCTGCCAAATAAATCTGTTGACATAAATGAAATTTCAGATCAGTATCTTCATTAGTTACGGAGATATGCCCATTTTAATTTGAAATAAAGGGAGGTAATTTGACATAAAATCAGTCCATAGTTATCTACCCTGACTGGCTCAGTCCAACTAATGACAATAATGAAATTTCAAATAAGTCCTATAAGTACTTACTGATATAAATCCATTTTGATTACAATCTGGGGAGGTAATAAGATATAAAATAACTCTGGAACCTACAACTGGATCTGGTTTGTCATGGAATCCAAGATTTATTGTTGTTGAAGATATTTTGGAAGACTGTATCTAATAAAATCATAAATGAAGTATCTATATGACTGCAAAAGCCAAAATAGCCAATTTTGGACCTATAAGGGGCCATAACTCTGGAACCCATGATGGAATCTGGCCAGTTCAAGAAAGGAACCAAGATCTTGTGGTAATACAAGTTGTGTGCAAGTTTGGTTAATATCAAATCATAAATGAAGCTGCTATTGTGCAGACACTCTGGAACCCATTAAGGGATCTGGCCGGTTTAAAAAAGGAACCAAGATCTTATGGTGACACAAGTTTTGTGCAAGTTTGATTAAATTCAAATCATAAATGAAGCTGCTATTGTGCAGACAAGGTCAAAATAGCTAATTTTGGCCCTTTCTGGGGCCATAACTCTGGAACCCATATTGGAATCTGGCCAGTTCAAGAAAGGAACCAAGATCTTATGGTGATACAAGTTGTGTGCCAGTTTGGTAAAAATCAAGTTATAAATAAAGCTGCTATTGTGCAGACAAGGTCAAATAGCTAATTTTGGCCCTTTCAGGGGCCATAACTCTGTAACCCATAATGGGATCTGGCCAGTTCAAGAAAGGAACTGAGATCTATGGTGATACAAGTTGTGTGCAAGTTTGGTTAAAATAAAATCATAAATGAAACCACTATCGTGCAGACAAGAATTTGTTGATGGACAGACGGACGGACTGACAACGGACGAAGGGTGATCACAAAAGCTCACCTTGTCACTATGTGACCCCTGCGCATGACCCCTGACTATCTACGAATCAAAATGCGGCTTTCGTTTTCAAGATTAGCATTTCTACTTTCATTTTATTTACTTCCAGAAATAGCTGAAGGTCGAGTGACGTCATTTTCTGTGTTGTCAAAAACATACATATGCCTGGCGAGATTGCATAAATATGTGCTGGCCGTCCTAAGGATATGACTGCACTAGCCAAAATAGCAAATTCTGGCCCTTTAAGGAACCATAATTCTGGAACCCTTGATGGGATCTGGCCAGTTTTTGAAAGGAATCGAGATATTATGCAAATACAAGTTGTGTGCAAGTTTGATTAAAGTTGCTTGCAAAATGTTGTCTCTATCGTGTTCACAAGCAAAAATAATAGCAAATTTTGGTCCTTTAAGAGGCAAAAACTCTGAAACCCATGATTGGATCCAGCCAGTTTTCAGAAGGAACCCAGAAATTATGCCAGTACAACTTGTTTGCAAGTTTAAACAAGCAAATTCGATGAATTGGAATCCCCGCCGAAAGGGTCAGAGTTGAGGAACGGCAAAAAAAATATATCCAGCAAAAAGTTAAGAAGATGTTACCAAGAAGCAAATAATTTCATTAGTCAAAGCAAATTAAAAGAAAATGAATGGTTTGTTTGAGTGGGGGTTGGGGGGTGGGGTGAGGATACAACAGTTTACATGTTATTATAAATATTGATAGAAAACGAAAAATGAAAAAGAAAAAAAAAATAAATGTTCATGGAAAAGAATGGAAGAAGTTTAATGAAATTCTTCCAATTGGTTGGTTTGTTATGTACAGATCTGTGGATTTTTAAACAATTAAAGGGCAATAACTATATGGAAAATTGACCAATCGAAAAAAAACTTGAAGGGCATCATCGCAGTATCTTGGTTCATGTCTATTTCAAGTTTGATGAAATTCTACCTGCTAGTTACTGAGAAATGGCTGCAGACGGACATTTTTCATTAAATCATGGGCAATAACTCCGAGGGAAATTGACCTATCAAAAAAAACTTGACGGGCATCATCGCAATATGTTGGTTCATGTTTATTTTAAGTTTCATGAAATTCTACCAAGTAGTTACTGAGAAATGGCTGCGGACGGACTGACGATCTGACAACGCCATTTCAATACCCCCCTCCCAATTTCATCGGCGGGGGATAATAAAATGATTGCAAAATGTGGTCTCTGTCGTGTCCACAAGCCAAAAATGGCAAATTATGGCCCTTTAAGGGGCCATATCTCTGGAACCCATGATGGGATCTGGCCAGTTTTCAAAAGGAACCGAGATATTATGCCAAAACAAGTTGTGTGCAAGTTTGATTAAAGTTGATTGCAAAATGTTGTCTCTATCTTGTTCACAAGCCAAAAATTGCAAAGTCTGGAACCCATGATGGGATCTGGCCAGTTTTTGAAAGGAACCGAGATGTTATGCCAATACAAGTTGAGTGCAAGTTTGATTAAAATCAAATACAAAATGTGGTCTCTATCGTGTTCACAAAAGCTCGTCCTGTCACTACGTGATAGATGAGCTAAAAAAAAATCAAACAGTTGGGCTAGAATTTACCTGAGATCAGATATAGCGATACTAAAATAAATCAAAGCTGAATGAAGTTTTTCTACTGTTTTATATTTTATATTTTGAAATATTTTCTTTCTTTCAATAAATAATTATTTCATTATTATCAGTTACACAGATAAAAGATATAACAAAAATGTAACAATATCATCAAATTATCAATTAGCAGATTAACAGAAGCTGTTTAAAAATTGTCTGATTACACATTTGTTAAGGTAGTTTTGCATATTCGAAATCTGGAAGTCAAGACTTAACATCATTTATCCATAAAACATAAAATAAAGCCTGTACCTGCCATAGAGAAACATAAACCAATCCAGGAATGAACCGCAATGTTTGATTTAATTACTAAAATACGTTTTTACCTTTTTATATGACTAAATACATAACCAAAACTTATGACACATGAATAAATCTTATTTACATCACAAAGTCAACTTAATTTAGAGGATCTTTTTATCATTGGAAAATATCTCAAAAGTAATAGAAATATATTTATATGCGAGTGCCATCAAAACTGTGATTTTACCATAGACTCCTATTATAAAATTTATCAATATAAATTTTTCGAATCAGTCTATAATTATGATTTTATCCTTTTTACCAGCGGAAATCCTTTGAACACATTCAATGTTCTTGAAAATTTGTGATTTACTCAAATTTTTGTTCCAAACATTCAAAACTACCTTAAAACTGCAAATGTTACATCTATGTATGAAGCAGTAAAACAAGGTGATGTTGTTTTTTTTATTATAACATATCACAGTCCAATCATTCCACAATAAACACCTTTCACACATCTCAACTATTCTAGACTTTTCGAATGTTCAATCTTTGTACAATGAAAAATGTTGCTGAACACTTAGTATAGTATAACAAACTTATATGTGCACCTATCAATCTATTTTGTTGATTGATCACTAATACCCAAACTGTATTCATTCAATCAACAGAAATATTAACTTCAGGTCATCAAGATTTTAATAAACTGATTTTGGCATTCTATCAAGATCAAGTAAAATTATCTTTCTGAAGTAACCTGTACTTCCATCATATATGTTATAAACAATTAGTTTAGTACAGTAATTGACCTTGTTGAATAATATACATTATGCTTGTACTATTTTTTTACCTTGTTAGATGACTCAGTGCAGGAACTATATGAATTGGATGTCATCTAGCGAGTCACTTTTGATGCTATAACATAAATCAAATCATACTGATTATTTAAATTGATATCTGAAGGGTTTGTTCTCACATTTTCCCTTCTAACGGAATATTAAGTAATTAGGTATCACTGCACTTGATTCTGTTTGTAATGTATACAACAGTGTCTACTCAAAGACAGCGACGTGTATTAGCAATTACTTTATCATGAAGAATTATTTATTGCAATACAGAATACATATTCATACAAAGGAATAAAAATGTATGTTCTTATCACAGCATAACAAATTGCAATTAACTTATCATGTAAAAACATGGCTTTTTCAAAAATGACTGAAGTAAACATACAGTCTCATAATGATTGGCCGTGAAGATGTTTCAATATTCATTTAAGAAGACATACATGCTACACGAAGACACGTAGCGAATTCAGATGTTCCAATAATAGTTTAAGGTGTGCAAGGCTGTACAGATGTTGCAACAATCTATAAAGTAGCCATGTGAACATTTCCAGATCTCTGTTAAAGTGTTCTTGATTTTGCAGAAACACTATTCCTAACGCTTTTGAATGTTTTCAACATGTTCCACTCCTACAGTCTTGCTGTAGGAGTATCAAATTTGAGTTCACCTTTCATCAATGGCTTTAACGTTGTGTAATACGAATCATGTACCTGAAATGTCAAACATATGCAAATTGTTACCAAGAACCTCTGAAAAATCGGAAGTTATATTCTGCAAGTCATAATGCATCTTTAAGAGCAAATTATATACACTGCATAATCTACAACTGACTATTGAAAAGGACTTAACTGTTTCACCATGCACTACATTATACATGTTACATTTTAACTGATAATTGTGATAATCTCTGGACTATTTAATTAGGTTTTCATATATTATTCTTTAGTGACTTACATCTTGTTTGTTGAGCGGTGAAGTTTTGGCATATTCATACAGGGCTTCGTATACTCTGCCATCGTAACGTCCGATACAGCTCTGTAAGATTTCATCTGGATAGTCAAAGGCGTCAACGAGGGCAACAGCGTTTGGTCTGATTTCAGCAAACAATGAAAGTGTTTTGTTCAGGATCATATCAGCTTGTTGACCATCCAAGAAACCATCCTGGTAAATGAGAACAATTGTCAATATTAACATTAGAAAGAAGGTCGGATTAGTAAAACTAGTTATGATGAAAAGTTCTTTCAACAATTTAGTGAAAGTATACCAGTATTCAAGTTAAATCATTCGTTTGTCTCCATTTTACTGATTTTATGTGATACTGAAAACAACTGATAAACACTGAAAGAATTACATATATGCATATTTTAGCTAAACATACAACTATCTGCGCAGTTTTCATTTTTCAAATAAATGTCTTGAAATTTCTCCTAACAACTGAACCAAAACAAAAGCAGTCATGTGTAAGTAAAGGAAGTGCTCTTTACTGTGACCTTGACAGAAAGGATATAGTGCTTGCGACTGACATTCTTTCATATCTTACTTAACCTTTGCATACAGTTTAACTGGAATCCATTGCATCATTAAGAATGTATAGCTGAAACATGAAATGTTTTGTACCAAAGATAAACTTTAGGCCAGTGTGATTACTAAATATGTTGATTCCAGGAAACAAGAGACAACTGTTTGCCATGTAAGTTTAATGTTTGTTAAATATAAAGTACCCAATGATTAACTATATAAACTGCAATGCAAGGGTCAGATTAACAAGTTTAAGCTACAGTAGAAATATGACAAACCTGTATGAATTCCCCAAGTCTCTGGTTAATTCCATAAACAGCATACAGCTTGCATAATGTCTGGAGCACCCTTGCAACAGAGGTGTCAAGGCTTGGTCTGTTAGCCACTGTGTTAAACATCTTCACAACATATGCTTGACAGTGAGCCTAGTACCAATAGAATGTTTTAATATTACATACACAAACAAGAGATTATCAACAAAATGTCTTAAGAGAAGTGTTCGACTATTCAACAGCCTTGTCAAAAATTTGTAAAAAGGGGCACAATTTGTTAAAAAAGCAAAATAGAGTTATGGAACCTGTTCAATGTAAGTTAGTTTATCACAGTGAATAAGTGTGTGAAGTTTCACTCCATTACCACAAGTGGTTACTGAGATACCAGCTTACAAACAAAAACTTTCCCAAATCGGGACAATGTCGCAGACTCTTTGCATAGTTGAGCTAATAAACGTTAAATACAAAAACTAAAGATTCATAATAGTAAATATAAGATATAAAAAGATTCCAAAGAAACACAGACTACAACCAGGCAAAATTTCGGTATATGTCTATTCAAATGAAAGTGAAAGGAATGTGCAACACCCCACAGGTTTGTCTTAAGTGAAACTCTACTATAATGAAATGTTAACTGGAGCAGAAAATGTAACAACCTTTACAACGTTATTTGAATGGAAGTAAAAAGGGATATACAGCATCTTGCCATAGAACAGCAAAGTGTTGTGAGATGTACAAACAAAAATGCTAAACAATACAATGTTTGTGAAACAGTTTATTTTAAAAAACAGTATGGGATAACACCAATAGTTAACAGAATATTAGTGGCGTCTGTAAAAATTCAAGTACATTAAATTGATGAAGGTATGTAAAACTAGTCTTGATACTAAATCATATCATATCAAGATTTGTTAATAATTATGCAGAAGCTCAAGAGTTGTCTGAACAAGAATTTCAAAGGCTGGAAATGCATAGTATAACTGCAACACTGCATGAATATTCTGATCACTCCTATGAAGTTACGAGGCAGCCCAGACAAACTTTATTCAAACAAGAGCTGTCCCTAAGACAGCCAAACTCGACTATTCAAATATTGTCCCAGAAGCAGAAAAATATTACCAAAAATGTTAAATATCAAGAGTTTTAAGTTCAAATGGGGACATATTTTGACCAAAATGTATATCAGAGTTACGGGACTTGATGCTATCAACTAGTTTTATAACCCCGAAGGCACATGTGAAGTTTTAATATTCAGTATCTGCATTAGTTTTGGAGATAGTAACTTGCATGTAAAACTTTAACCAGAATTTTTTAAGTCCAAAAGAGGGCATAATTTGCCTAAAATACATGTCAGAGTTATGGGACTTGACCCAGTGAGGTTGGTAATTAATCTAGAAAATGAAGAAGTAAGTTTAAAATCTATATGCCTTTAAGTAATAGCTGTATGTACTTGCACGCAAAACTTTAACCAGGATTTTCTAAGTCCAAAGGGGGCATAATCTGGCTAAAATGAAGGTCAGAGTTATGGGACTTGATGCTATCAACTAGTTTTATAACCCCGAAGACACATGTAAAGTTTCTATTCAATATCTGCATTAGCTTTGGAGATAGAAACTTGCATGTAAAACTTTAACCAGGATTTTCTAAGTCCAAAAAGGGGGCATAATATGCCCAAAATACATGTCAGTGTTATGGGACTTGACCCAGTGAGGTTGGTAATTGATGTAGAAAAAGAAAAATTAAGTTTCAAATCTATATGCCTTTTGGTAATAGCTGTATGTACTTGCACGCAAAACTTTAACCAGGATTTTCTAAGTCCAAAAGGGGGCATAATTTGGCTAAAATGCAGGTCAAAGTTACGGGACTTGGTGCTATCAACTAGTTTTATAACCCCGAAGACACAGATGAATTCAATTCAATATCTGTCTTAGTTTTGCATGTAAAACTTTAACCAGGATTTTCTAAGTCCAAAAGGGGGCATAATATACCCAAAATACATGTCAGAGTTATGGAACTTGACCCAGTGAGGTTGGTAATTGACCTAGAAAAAGAAAAGATAAGTTTCAAAGCTATATGCTATTAAATGATAGCTGTATGTACTTGCATGCAAAAACTTAACCAAGGTGTGACGCCGACGCCAGGGTGAGTAAAATACCTAGACTATTCTTTGAATAGTCGAGCTAAAAATGACATCTAACAACCCTACTGGTAGACATACCGGTACTATAACTATTCCTTTCAACTAAATAGACATTTCTAACATTATCATTCTGTTAAAATGTTCTATTGCTTAACCTTTAACTAACCTTGGCAGCATAAACCATTGGTACAGCACACTTGTTTCTAGCCTCCTCAACACTCATTCCACCTTTCATCATTGACTGCATCCTGGTTGCTGCCACTTTGATCAATCTGAAAGTGAGTAAGTAGAAATGACCTTATTGCAATCATCAGCTAGGTGAATAATGAAACAAAGTTTAGGTTGTGACAAACATCATGACTGCCCGCTTTTCTCCTTCAGAAACTGTAGCTGTGGCCACTAGTACCAGTCAGAAACTGTAGCTGTGGCCACTAGTACCAGTCAGAAACTGTAGCTGTGGCCACTAGTACCAGTCTCTCAGCAAGAAATTCACACACTTGTTTTCAAAGAAAAACCAGTTTGACACAGACTCCTTATTCAAATTCTTTATCATTTACAAGGTTTGTTCAAAAAGTGCTCCAAAATGTGCCCAAATATCTTTTTCCAGTCCCATTTTCCTGAAATTTAAAAATATGGTTCATAAAACCTATTGTGTATGAATACCATAATAAAAGACTTCAGGGTAAGGCAATGTCTCAACCACCAAAGCTGTCCAACATAATTATGATGGCTGTCATATCAAAACAATTTTAAAATCTGGTTACTCTCCTGGCAGATTTTAAACCTAACATACTTCTATCCCGCTAATAATACTCCTCGTCGATTTTAAACCTCACATACTTCTATCCAGTTATTCTCCTGGCAGATTTTAAGCCTCACAAACTTCTATCCAGTTACTCTCCTTGTCGATTTTAAAACTCACACACTTCTATCCCGCTACTCTCCTTGCCGATACTTCTATCCTGTAGCTTTCCTGGCAGATTTTAAACCTCCCATACCTCTATTTCCTTGACTTTTTATTTTTAAAACAAGAGCTGTCTGCTGACAGCCCGCTCCACTATTCGAAGAAATGATAGCAGTATGGGGTCAAAATATTACCACAGATTTCAGACAAGAGAAAGAAATAGATAAGACAAACTAGAGCTATCCCTGAAAGTGATTAATACCCCACCAGGTACTGGATACAGGAAGTTGTTTGTTTTTTTTAAGTGAAGGCAGGGTACATACGGATCTGTCAATACAAAATTCTAGGACTTTTCAAGTCAACTTGGCTAATCCCAAGTCCAACTGTTTTTCAGTACTTTATTATAATGCGGAAGGTCACTGACCTTTGACCTGGTGACTGTAAAATCAAAAGAGGTCATATAACGGTCATGACTAACCTCCCTACCCAGTTTGAGGCTCCTATGCCCAAGTGTTCTGAAGTCATAGAAGTTTGGGAGCAATAACCCTATATCTGACCTTGAATTGTGACCTTGACCTTTAAACATCAGGCATGGGTGATGTATGTGACACATCCTTTGACATGAAGAATAATAATCCAAAGTTATGTTAAAACCCTTTCAGGCACATAGAAGTTATGGAGCAAAAACCAAATATCTAACCTTTGACCTTGAATTGTGACCTTGACCTTTGACCATCAGGCATAGGTGATGTGTTCAATATGTCATCTGGTCTTGAGGAATAATGTGAAGTTAAATTAAATAACTGAGATATAGTGAAAATGCATCAAAATTAACATTAAATTCTAAGTAAAAGGGGGCACAATTCATGAAAAATTGGTGTCAGAGTTATGTACCCTGTGTCACATGTGGGTGATAAGGTGGAACATCTATTTTAAGTCTGAATCAAATCCATTTAGTAATAACTGAGTTATAGCAAAAATGCATCAAAATTAACCTTAAATTCTAAGTAAAAGGGGGCATAATTCATGAAAAGTTGGTGTCAGAGTTATGCACCTTGTGTCACATGATGTAGACGATAAGGTTGAACATCTACTGTGAAATCATTATTATTCGTGGGGGATTAATTTTCGTGGTATTCGTGGGTCAGCTCAACGATTAAATTATGCACACGATAATGTAAATTGTACTCTATGTCGCCAAAAAGACACCATTGTTGTCCGATCTGATCTGTAGTTATGTGCATGTGGCAGTACTGAACTGCAACTTTCGTGTAGTTTATGGAGGCTCCATCAACAATAAACATAGGTATGCGAACAAAACTGATTATTTCATTCAGACATTTACCCGAGGATTGTTTACGACATACTCGTCAAAGTAAAAGTAGATCAGATGAGAAATGTTCGACTTGAAGTGCGGACAAGAGTAAAATGGCCGATTTTTTCGGTAATTCATGGGCCATAATTCCAAAGTGCCTGGGCTGATTTGGCTAGTTATCAAACTTGGCTGAGGACTGTCATGGTCAAACACATTTTGTTCAAGTTTGGTGAAGATTGATTGGATGTAACATGCATGTTGTACTACAGAAAAGTGGTCTCAATTTTTCCCTTTGACTAGTAATGAAAAAGTTACAATATAAGCTATTTATATTAACAAGGGGCGTTCTCATAATACATCCTGTTTTTCAAACGGGCGTATGAAAAGACTGATTTTCGGTAATTCACGGGCCATAACTGCAAAGTGCCTAAGCCGATTTGGTTAGTTATTGAACTTGGCTGAGGACTTATGGTCAAACACATTTTGTTCAAGTTTGGTGAAGATCGGATGAGAAATGTTTGACTTAGAGTGCGGACAAGAGTAAAAAGGCTGATTTTCTGTAATTCAAGGGCCATAACTCCAAAGTGGCTAGTTATTGAACTTGGCCGAGGACTTATGGTCAAACACATTTTGTTCAAGTTTGGTGAAGATCAGATGAGAAATGTTCGACTTAAGAGTGCTGACAAGATTTGTGACAGACAGACACACACACAGACAGGAGTAAATCAATATGTGTCTGACCCCATGTGTGGTAGGAGGCATAAATATGCCTTTTGACTTGTGATTATTCAACATTAGTCACTACTGATCACAAATATTTGCTCTTTGGCAGTTTTGAACAACACAATAAGTTCTTGAATTATTATTAAATAATTTCCAATTAAACCTAAAAATCTACAACTATTCTTGGACTGATTGCTGTAAGAAGCCATTGCACATTTTGACGAGTTGCATATATTCTACTAGTGTACTCCTCTATTACTGTTGTTTCGAGCTGGCATCAAATACACAGCCAAACCTGTTTTAAGCAGCCAGGCAAGGGAATGACACAATGTGTCCACTTAAGCCAAGTGGAAACAGGTAACAGGGGAAAATAGGAGTAAAATTTCAATATCGGTTGTCAGCTTAAAAGTACCTGCTTATAACAGGTGGCTGTAAAGTTAAAATTTACTTATGTGTTGATATCCATCAAGCTTGATCAAATTACAAACAGAAATATATAACAAATTGAATAAAAACAGCAACCATTGAAATTTTCACTGCAAAACAGAATTAGTGTATACCTTGCAGCCGTGTGTTCATACGCCTCAATCAGGTCTGACATACTGAGTGCATCATTTAGTGCACTTCTCTGTTTGACTGGATTGTTAAGGTAGGACATAAACCCTACAAGTTTCTGTCCAGTGGCTGCCTGGGCATACTGTTTCACCAGATACCTGCAATCAATGATAATTAAAAATACAATATACAAGATTCTACAAATTGTAAACAAATACTTAGCTAAATTTGTTTTTTTTTTAATTTCAGCTAATAAAGCTCTGCTAGTTTTCATCTTCTGTGATTACGTTACCAGTTTCACAAAGTGTAAAGTCTTATGAACAAAATTCATTTTAATACCACTAGTTTCCATTATAAATATGCTATTAAACATTACCTTGCACACTGCAGATACATAACAGTGTTCTCCCCTTCATATGTGCATGCAGGTGTGATGTTTGCCCAAATCTTTGGGATACCACTGGCATGTGAGTAACCATGTCCACCACATGCCATCCGTAATTTATCTATTCCATTACTTGCAGTATCCGAGGAAAATGCTTTCAAACCAGCAGCTAATGCATGAAGCTGTAACACACAATCAATAGAAGTTGTACAAACAATCAGCTAATGCATGAAGCTGTAACACACAATCAATAGAAGTTGTACAAACAATCAGCTAATGCATGAAGCTGTAACACACAATCAATAGAAGTTGTACAAACAATCAGCTAATGCATGAAGCTGTAACACACAATCAATAGAAGTTGTACAATTTATTTATTTATTTTATTTTGTTGGGTTTAACGTCGCACCGACACAATTTTAGGCCATATGGCGCCTTTCCAGCTTTAATGGTGGAGGAAGACCCCAGGTGCCCCTCCGTGCACTATTTCATCACGAGCGGGCACCTGGGTAGAACCACCGAACTTCCGTAAGCCAGCTGGATGGCTTCCTCACGTGAAGAATTCTACGCCCCAAATGAGGTTTCGAACCCACATCGATGAGGGGCAAATGGTTTGAAGTCAACGACTCTAACCACTCCGCCACGGAGGCCCCTAGAAGTTGTACAAACATTCAGCTAATGCATGAAGCTGTAACACACAATCAATAGAAGTTGTACAAACATTCAGCTAATGCATGAAGCTGTAACACACAATCAATAGAAGTTGTACAAACAATCAGCTAATGCATGAAGCTGCAACCCACAATCAACAGAAGTTGTACAAACAATCAGCTAATGCATGAAGCTGTAACACACAATCAATAGAAGTTGTACATGCATGAAGCTGTAACACACAATCAATAGAAGTTGTACAAACAATCTGCTAATGCATGAAGCTGTAACACACAATCAATAGAAGTTGTACATGCATGAAGCTGTAACACACAATCAATAGAAGTTGTACAAACAATCTGCTAACGCATGAAGCTGTAACACATAATCAACAGAAGTTGTACATGCATGAAGCTGTAACACACAATCAATAGAAGTTGTACAAACAATCTGCTAACGCATGAAGCTGTAACACATAATCAATAGAAGTTGTACATGCATGAAGCTGTAACACACAATCAATAGAAGTTGTACAAACAATCTGCTAATGCATGAAGCTGTAACACACAATCAATAGAAGTTGTACATGCATGAAGCTGTAACACACAATCAATAGAAGTTGTACAAACAATCTGCTAACGCATGAAGCTGTAACACACAATCAATAGAAGTTGTACAAACAATCAGCTAATGCATGAAGCTGTAACACACAATCAATAGAAGTTGTACATGCATGAAGCTGTAACACACAATCAACAGATTTGTTTGTTTTGGGTTTAACGCCGTTTTTTCAACAGTATTTCAGTCATGTAACGGCGGGCAGTTAACCTAACCAGTATTCCTGGATTCTGTACCAGTACAAACCTGTTCTCCGCAAGTAACTGCCAACTTCCCCACATGAATCAGAGGTGGAGGACTAATGATTTCAGACACAATGTCGTTTATCAAATAGTCACGGAGAACATACGCCCCGCCCGAGGATCGAACTCGCGACCCCAAGATCCGTAGACCAACGCTCTTACCTACTGAGCTAAGCGGGTGGGCCACACAATCAATAGAAGTTGTACAAACAATCTGCTAACGCATGAAGCTGTAACACACAATCAACAGAAGTTGTACACGCATGAAGCTGTAACACACAATCAATAGAAGTTGTACAAACAATCAGCTAATGCATGAAGTTGTAATACACAATCAAAAGGGTGAACAAGTAACAGAGGGCAGATGACCAAACATGTGTTCATAGTCTCTGAACAAACCTGTTCTCCACAAGTAACTGCCAATTTCCCAACAAAAATTAGAAGTGGAAACACAATGTCTTTTATCAATCATCAAGGAGAACATAAGCCTTATCCTGGGATCAAACTAACAACCCCGCTATCTCTCTATTGAGCTAGGCAGGCAGGCAATACATAAGGCTGTAACAACAAGCAATACTTGCAAGCTTGTTTAAAAGAGATTTATCATAAAGAGGGAGAATGACAGATGGTTAGTAACATCCTCCATGTCTATTATATATAAAACCTCTGTTCCTAAGACTTGAAATTGAAATGAAGAATTACTTGTGTTACATAAGTCAGAAAAACAAGTTTCACATACTGTTAAGGCATTCCAACTTACAAGTTAACAAGTATTTTTAAACACACTGAAGATGACAGAACACTGAAATCTGAACAAATACTGAAAAATAAAAACATTACTATTTTAATCACAGAAAATAATTTGAAGCGGAGTGGAATCAAATATACATAAGGAAGAAGTATCTGTAGGAGAATTTCACAAGAAAAATTATTGTGAATTTAGCACACATCCTAGTTAATAATAACACTGTTCAAACACAACACTGATGTGGAAATGTACATCAAAAACATTGCTACTCCTACTGGATCCTGATTTTTCATAAAAACTTTTTCTTACTTGAAATGACCACTTACAACTTGCATCTCATCAAAGCGGCCTTTCTCCATATCAGCATTAATTCTCGTATACTCCTGTACCATCATATTTCCAGTAAACAGGAATGCATACGCGGCAGACAACAACGGAAATATTTTCTCTTGTTGTGTCTGGTAGTCTATCACCTGCGGCTCCTCACCACTGAAGTTACATATAACAACACAGTTGAAAATATAATAATTAAACAACATGAACTATTTAGACTAGTAGCAGATCATTTCACGTATATGTTAAACTTGTCATTGTGATACACAAAAGCAACTAAACTAAATAAAATCTCCTACTTTTATGTTATCTAATTTGTTTTAATCTACCACTTTCCAGGTGTGTAAATTCAATGTAAAAATTATTTTTAAAAGATTTTAAAATGATGTAAAAAGTCAAAATACTAAAACCTATGCAATCACTACACTGAGGAAACAGGTCATATCCATGCTGATACATTTCTTTGAAATGTTACATTATGATAACAGATAAAGCTGAAAGCCAAATTAACACTGCCACTTGTAACTGTTGAATATATATTGTCTTGTCACAATGTCTGATAAAGGAAAATAGATTAAAATATTACCCTGGTTTTATTTCTGTCTGCCTCCGAACAGCGCTATATCTGGTTGCTATAGTAACAACATATGAGAGAGCAGTGGCAGCCTTGCCTACTATTGTGGAGCGTACATATACCATTGTACCGTAAGTAACTTTTGGACTGGAGGTTCTAACATACGATCCATCTTTCTCTACCTATTTATTTTATAAGAACTTCAAATACTACTGACTGAATTTGTACTTTATTCTTAAATGAAAAATCATATTATAGCAAAGAATATTTGGTATGCCTTAACATACAGATTACACTCCATTACACTCAATGAGAATGATCAATCTGATGTTGTCAACTACACGTTATTATGACACTGAGTATCAACAAACAGAAACTAGAAATTGCTTTTGTAAAAAAGCGCATGTCTCCCCCAATGCAAAGTCCTATAGGCAATAAGTCAATAGGGGTCAGAAGTGAAAGTCAGAGACACTGATGGTTGGCTGCAATAGGGATCATCTACTTGGCATGTCCAGTCATCCCGCTAAGTTTCAACACTCTTGATCTAGTGATTCTCCAGTCACTGTTCAGGCTCCTGTGACCTTAACCTTTGATCAAGTGACCTCAAAATAAATAGGGCTCATCTACTTTGCATGTCCAACCATCCTATTAAGTTTCAACACTCTAGGTCAAGTGATTCTCAAGTTATTTTCCAGAAATGATTTTACATGACCAGGCCCCTGTGACCTTGACCTTTAATAGACTGACCCCAAAATCAATAGGGGTCATCTACTCTGCATGTTCAATCATCCTATGAAGTTTCAACATTCTGGGTCAAGTGGTACTCAAGTTATTGATCGGAAATGGTTTTCAATGTTCAGGCCCCTGTGACCTTGACCTTTGACAGAGTGACCCCAAAAACAATAGGGATCATCTACTCTACATGACCAATCATCCTATGAAGTTTCAACATTCTGGGTCAAGTGGTTCTCTAGTTATTGATCGGAAATGGTTTTCAATGTTCAGGCCCCTGTGACCTTGACCTTTGACGGAGTGACCCCAAAAACAATATGGGTCGTCTACTCCAGCAGCCCTACAACCCTTTGAAGTTTGAAGGTTCTAGATCAAATGGTTCTCCAGTTATTGATCGGAAATGAAGTGTGACATACGGACGGGTGGACGGACAGGGCAAAAACAATGTCTCCCCCAGAGGGGGGGAGACATAATAAAACTTTCTACACAGTAATTAACTGTATTCTCTCATAAGAAGACAATACTGATTAACTTCACACAAACCAACACATCTTAAAATGTCTAAGACTTCGGAAACAGAAGACAGAAATAAATATATCTTAGAAATATGTAAACAATAATAATTCTTTTAAGACTTATAAAACAAACTGTCATTCATTACACCAAGTGAGAACTAAAATATGGCTCTTTTAGAATATTAGATAAATTACATTTTATATTTCTTATTACAGAAATCTCAGGAAAGGATAAAGAACAGTAACTCTGCAAATATTTCAAGTGGTTTCGAGAAAGATGGAACATACAGACAATTAATGACACAACAAAAACATATATCTTCTTGCTAAGTCTTATTTGGATGTAAATGGCTTATCACTGCTCTCTCCTATTAACTGAATGTCAAAAGAATTTGTTACTTATCCTAAGTCTAAATGCTGGGTAAACCCCTGGGTTATAACTTCTTCTACCTACTTAGTAAATATTATAACTGTATACTTACACACTTCTCAGATAAACAAATAAGACAAAAATTACCCAGGTTTGAGCTCTGACTGCCTCCTCACTGCACTGTACCTTGTTACAATGGTGCAAGCCAGACACAGAGCCTGTGCACAACCCCCAACAATCATGGCACGTAAATACACCATTGATCCATAGGCTATTTTAAGGTTTGCTGGTGGTGTGTATGTACCATCTTTCTCAATCTAAATATGAGACAGACTTTTTTGCTACTTTAAAGACAATTACAGCTCATACTCAAATTTCTTACCAATTTTAATGTCTGTATCAATAACAACAGCTGTCCGTAAGACAGCACGCTCCATTATTCGGCGATTTGACAGTAAAATGAATTAATATGTCTCAATAAGAGACCTCTACTTTAAAAGTAAGATACACCAAGATATAAAAAGACCCTACTACTCAGAGGGGTTAAAGCTCAAGTATGGAAGAGGTACTGACATTCTTTATTTTGATGGAATTAAATTAAATCTGAAAAAACAGTCCAGGAAACTACATGCACATAAAATATAAAGACTTTGCTAAACTCAAATTATATCCAGAAAGCGAAGATTGCCAAAAAACATATAAGTATGAAAGGGGCATAAATACAATCAGAGTTATGGGGATAATGTAACCACACATGCAGATGATGATTATAAAGAAATATATTTAATTTCAAGTCATTATCTTTTAAAGTACCAAAGATATGTCTATAAACGAAGCTTTCAATAATTCCAAGTATAACAACTTGGTGACCTTGACCTTGCGTATAATGGGCCCAGCCCCTGCACATACTTTGTTTGTATGCTGGACAATGTGTAAGTGAAGTTACAGTAAGATATAAGCAATAGTAACAAAGATATGACTGAATATAACAAAGGTTGCTGAAAAACTTTAACCTTAAAAATAACCTAAATATAACACCTTGGGGACCTTGACCTTGGGTATAATGAGCCCAGCCCCTGCACATACTTTGTTTGTATGCTGGACAATGTTTATGTCAACTTACAGTAAGATATAAGCAATAGTAACAAAGATATGACAGAAAAACAAAGGTTGCCAAAAAAAGTCTTTAACCTTAAAACTAACCTAAGTATAACACCTTGGTGACCTTGACCTTGGGTATAATGGGCTCAGTCCCTGAACATATTTTGTTTGCATGCTGAACAATGTTAATGTGAAGAAAAACAAAGGTTGCCAAAAAACTTTAACCAAGAAAGCTCACGCTGACGCCAATGCCGGGGTAAGTAAAATAGCACCCCTATTCTCCGAATAGTGGAGCTAAAAACTGTTAAATGTAATAAAAAGTATATCTACACTGACTTATAAAATATTTTGAACAAATTAAGACATATTCACTTGCCCTAATTGTCTTAAACTATTTACATATGGCATTTTCACATTCATCTCATTAGGTCTAGCTCAACACACAGGCTCCCAACAACAAGCAAAGGTTAAGCACATACTTTTTGACATTTCTTGATATATAATTTATCCACTTTACTGGACAAAGACTGAGAAAGATGGAACATACTAATATAATAAATAAATGATAGCAAGGAGCAACAAGAGCGACAATTAATCTAACATAAAAAAACTAGATAACTGGTTTGCAAATCAAACACTAATCTGCAGAACAATTTTCCTACATCCAAGTCAGATACCAATCTGCAGAACAATTTTCCTACAGCCAAGTCAGATACCAAACTGCAGAACAATTTTCCTACAGCCAAGTCAGATACCAATCTGCAGAACAATTTTCCTACAGCCAATGCATTGAACCATTTCCAGACAAACATTCACAAATAGTTAATCAATACATTACCTGTCTAAACTTCTATGTTTACATCTATCTTTGTCAAGAATAGAATGTGTGGTACTTGTCTCAGACCTACTAAATCATACAAAACAAAAGATACTTACCAGCTGGAAGGATGAGATCTTATCACAAAAACAACCTGGTGAGCTTAGGAAGTACCTGATCATACATACCACTTCATTTTAACCAAGTAACCATGCTTGTCAGTTGGTTAGAAACTTTACAAATTGCTTTACATTACACATAGCTGATACAAAAGTGCTAAAATCATACCCGGGTCTTATTTCAGTTTGTCTTCTTACTGCACTATATCTGGTTGTTATACAACATGCTTGAGCCAGAGACCTAGCACAATCCCCAACTATAAGGGCACGTATATAAACCATGGACCCATAGGCAACTTTTGCATTTTGTGGAGGAAGGTATGTGCCATCTTTCTCAACCTTAAAGCAAGGGAAAATAGCAGGATATATAACACTCTTCCTTTACATTATCTTCTAGGTGTTCAATCATAAACCATCATATTTTGTCTTGTACGTACATATCATAGTAGAAAAACCAACAAGAGATTTGAGAACATTACAGAACAAGAGGGTCATGATGACCCTGGATTGCTCACCTGAGAAATATGAGCCACAAGTTTAATAGGTCAAATTCAGGGTCCCTGAAAGTCAGTTTTAAGATCGGTATGCAAAACTGTTCATGTCACCCAAATTTCAAGGCTGTATCTTAAAAAAACAAGAAAGTAGGTCAGTAGGTCAAGGTCATAGTCAAGTGACCCCTAATCCCCTGGGGTCATCAGGTAATTATATTTAAACAGCCTAGGAAATATGATCTGATATTCCAATATAACTCGTATAACAAGTTACCCCCAGGGCGCGACCTCTTTTCACTACAAGGACATAATTTGAACAATCTTGCTAGAGATCCACTAGGCAATGCTACATACCAAATATCAAAGGCCTAGACCTTGAACTTTCAGACAAGAAGATTTTTTTCCCCCTATATAAGTCTACGTTAAATTTGGGACACCCCGGGCAGGGCCTCTTTTCACCCCAGAGGCATAATTTGTATAATTTGGGTAGAGGACCACAAGGCAATGCAACATATCAAGTATCAAAAGCCTAAGCCCTGCAGTTTCAGGCAAAATTTTTTTTCCCTATACATGTCTATGTAAAATTTCAGACTCCCTGGGGCAAGGCCTCTTTTCACTCCAGGGCTATAATTTAAATAATTTTGGTAGAGGACCACAAGGCAATGCTACATACCAAATATTTAAGGCCTAGGTCTTGTGGTTTTAGATAAGAAGATTTTTAAAGTCTATGTTAAACTTGTGATCCCCGAGGCAGGCCCTCTTTTCACCCCATGGGAATAATTTGAACAATCTTCATAGAGGACCATTAGATGATGTCACAAGCCAAATATCAAAGCTCCATGCCTTGCGGTTTTGGACAAGAAGATTGTTTTAAGTTTTTCCTTTCGGTTGCCATGGCAACCAGAATTCTGCATGGAATTCAATTTTTTGAACAATTTTGAAAGGGGCCCACCCAAGGATCATTCCTGTGAAGTTTGGTGTAATTCTGCCCTGTGGTTTTCAAAAAGAAGATTTTTTTAAGAAAATGTTGACAAACACATGACACACAACACACGACTGGCGACGGACATCAAGCAGTCACAAAAGCTCACCAGGTGAGCTAAAACTGGATTTCATTTATTGATAAGATGTTTGGTGCAAGTCAGAGCAAAGCTTCATCTTTCTATCATAAACTGTGTTATGTATTTCAGAGATCTGTGTAAACTGATACAAGGGAGGTATGAGCAGTGTTGCACAACGAACAGACTCAAACTGAATTTGCTATCATTTTGATTTGTTACATTTTCTGTGCTTCTAAAGAATCTTCTTACGGACTTTTCAACTGTAACAAGTTTTAAAAGTGTGCTTTTGGGAGTTACAAACAATGTTTGTACTTGGACAAATGGCATGAGGTACATTTATGTTGGACATTTTATTACCTCTCAAAATTCCGTCAAAACTATTCTGCAATTATATTGCTTGGCCCTCTTCTATGCTTCCAAAGGGTTTTCTAATCACCAAAAAATAATATAATTCATCTATTTACCATGATAAACAATCATGCAATTAAGTGTTATGGCTATTGGTCAAAGTTTTCGTGAATTACTCATTGAAAACCAGTGGGGTACATATATGGCGACCAACTGACACATGCAACACTCACATTTCCTCTTTTCTGAAAATGTGACAGACTTAACTATTGACTGAACAGTTCCCCTCCCCCCTCCCCTCCACCCCTCCCCACACACACACACGCACTGACACAGTACATTGCAATTTGATGCACACAAAATTGCATAATTATGTGTACTGTATGTATATAGACTTATTGTATACAGTAAAGTAACAAAAAACAAAGTCCTAAAACTCTGCAGAATATTTATCTAAAAGAATTTAACACCATGCACAACAGCTTACTAAGGTTGGTACTGATCACTTGTGTGAAGTTTCATTAAATTGCATGCAATGGTTCGGAAGATTAGGCGCCCAAAAGATTGCATGTGCAGACTGTATGTACATAGTATGTTAACAAAAAGCAAAGTCCCATAACTCTGCAGAATCTAAAAGAATGTAACATGCACCATGCACAACTAGGGTAGGTATTGATCACTTGTGTGAAGTTTCATAAAAATTGTTTGCAAGAGTTCGGAAGATTAGGCGCGCACAAGACTGCATATGCAGACTGTATGTACATAGTATATTAACAAAAAGCAAAGTCCCATAACTCTGCAATTTTTTTTCTAAAAGAACCTAACATGCTCCATGCACAACTACTGTTGTTACTGATCCCTTGTGTGAAGTTTCATTAAATTGTGTCAAGGGGACGAGGAGAGATGGTGCACACAAGATTGTGTCTATGTATATAGTATAGTAACAAAAACAAAGTCCCGTAACTCTGCAATCTTTTTTTCTGAAAGAACCTAACATGCCCCATGCACAACTACTGTTGTTACTGATCACTTGTGTGAAGTTTCATTAAATTGTGTCAAGGGGATGAGGAGAGATGGTGTGCACAAGATTGTGTCCACAGACAGAAAGGCAGAAGGACGGATAAACAGACAGACGATGGACAACCTGAAACCTGTAAACCCCCCGTACAACTTTGTTGTTCAGAGGGTACAATAACACAACATTAGGGACATAACAAGGGCAGCGCCTACAGGTGTATTCGCTCGTCCGCAAGTGCTGATTAGTATGTAAGAAAAGAGTTATAGTTCAGAATTTCTAAATACAAAAAGGGCCATCATTCTGACAAAATGCAGGTAAGAGTTATGGTTCTGGGTCTACATAGTCATCAAATGATGATGAACAAGTGTGCAAAGTTTCAAAATTGTAGCTCTAATAGTTTTTGAGAATAGGCAGACCTAAACAAAAATTTTAACCAAGAAACTCAAATTTTCTAAATACAAACTGGGCAATAATTATGACAAAATGCACATCTGAGTTGTGGTTTTTGGCCTACTAAGTCAATTAATGATGACAAACAATTGTGCAAAGTTTCATAGCTGTAGCTCATATAATTTTTGAGAAAAGGTGGATCAAAGAAAAATTTTAACCAACGCCAACACCGAAGATCAAGTGACGACAATACCTTGTAGATTTTTTTCAAAATTCAGATGAGCTAAAAATTTCAGGGGAAAGCTGAAAAAAAAAAACAACTGGCAGCATGCAAAATTAAATATGGTTTAACCTGCAGTCAGCTACAGGGCTCACTAAAACTGACCACTACAGACACTAGCACTGTCCACTAAGAGCATAGTTACACAAGAGAGGTAAGACTGGTTGCAGATAACAGGTAAATTATGTAACTATGGATACAAGCTTTACTATGGGTTACAATCAACTGTATTCAAACCTTAGCATATCTCATCAACATAGAATCTCTAGGAACCCTGTAATTGTTGAACATAAGATATCCATTGTCCATACCACCGTAGCCTAACTTGTTCCCTATATCACCTACAGATATACCTGAAATAGCCCATACTCAGAACATCTTCAAGTGTTCACAGGTAGTCATAGCAACTGCTTTATCAGAGCCTTTTCAACAGTATTTCTACATAGAATAATGGCATGTAAAACGTCACCAAAGCTTTGTTCTAACAATTTGAAAATTTCAAATTTTATTGGCTACAATGAGGAATAAATCAACATAAACATGAAAATGTTGCCTAGCAACAGGGTTTTTTTTCTATTTCCTCTTTAACCCTATCATCCATACAGTAGAACTGAAAAGCATTCCATGTTATAAATTCAGGGTAACTGTATACATGTTTAGTTTAACCTTGAAACCTAAAACTGCAGAGAACATTATAGAAACTGTGAGGAGTGGCAAAAGTGTTTTTACATATTAGCCAATTACTGCACTGACATGCTGACACATACTTACAAAGATCAGATAGTAATACCTGGCAATGGTGTATGATCCTTCAAACTTCTGATCTGCACCACAAATGCATGTATACCATGACGTTTGCCTTGAGAGTATAACTGGGCCATCAGTATCACATAGTTACACGTCTTCCCCACTGAAATACAACAAGCCTCATAATGTAAGTATTCTTAACAAGTGCACATTACAGTGAAAATATGGTTCATACAGAATATCTAAGATAAAATTCAAGTACTTTTTAAGGACTTTCAAGCACTTTTTATGTTTTTTAAAGAACTATTTTTCTTGACTATTCAAAAATCGGTGTTAGTAGAAATTGCACTATGTGTAAACTGCGATAAAATGCTATTTCCTATGACCACTATTGGAGCAAACCAGATTGTTAAGTGACAAAATATCACTATTTTCTTTCAAATTATCTTCCCTTTTTCTATTTCTTCTTTAAATAGTTTTTCCACAAGAAAGTTGCTGACAGACCAAAGAAGTTTGTTGAATTTCAAGCAGATTTCTTTTTCAGAATTTAAGTAGTTTTTCAGGTTTTTTTTTCAAGGACTTTTTAAGGTCTGTTCAAACTCTAAAAACATACAACACTTCATGAAGAACATTACAGAAACAAGACAAAAGTTGTTTGCATTAAAAATTGAAGAAAAAAAAGAAGAGATTTTCATAAATACAGTGGAGTCCGCTTATTTGCATACCCAATTTGTCAAAGTAAAATATGCGAATAACCGGGCTATTCGTTTATCCGAAAACACGTATATGGCATCTGTTTCGGTATGCTTAGGCTGCTCTAGGAGCAATGGTTATTACTTTGAATCAATACGGCAACATTAATTGGAAAATGTGTCACTAATGGAGTGATTAATCATACCTGTGTATGTTTTAAACAAATAAAGCTGTAAACGACAATACTGTTGAAGTATTTTCGACGAATTGATAGCGAAAGTACTGTCCTAATTATAAGAAGGAAGTAGAACGTCATCAGCGGTGTAGCATAAGAACTGCTACAAGTGTGAGAATCACGTTGACGAATTTGTCACGCACCGATTGTCACCTAGGCGACGTGAAACAGCTGATCGGCTAGAGTAATTCACAGTAAATTGTCGCCCTTTTTTGATCATTTTTATCGCTGTTTGCGACCAAATAAGTGGACTTTTAGCCAAATGTTTCATGCGATTAAGCGGGACGGATTAAAAATTCAATGCCATTATGCGAAAAACTTTAAAGGTAATTATATAGGGATCGATCGGTGTTTCAAGTTCGTATGCGAATATCCGGGATATGTGATTAACCGATATGCAATTAAGTGGAACGTACTGTACTGATAACATGGATTAGAGATAAATTCATCAATTCAAATGAGAGAAACTGAATTAAACTGCCAGAAAACTATCTCAAGTCTTGAACAAATAAACAAAAGTCAGTTTGGATTGAGGCGGAAAAAGAGATATCAAAAGAAAGAAAATCATTGAAATAGTTGGTCATAAGTCACAAAATTATTTTTACATATTTCAGAATTCATAGCCTACATTACCAATATGTGTGTTACAAAGAAGTTGATACAATATTACCTTCTAGAAAGTTCATATCTTTTTTACCTTCCATATCTTTAAGGTAAACAATCACGTTAAAACATGTCATGTTATGCAACAGTAAATGGTCGTTAATAAGCACATGCTGACTTACTAGAACCTGGCCAGTATTTCATAGATGACAGTGTAGGACTGTTGATAATAAACTCCTCTGTGTTTGGATCATACGTAGCTGTAGTCTCTAAGCCCCGAATAAATGTTCCTAGAATAAACACACCCTGCTGTAATACATGTAACATCACAATTAAAGCTAACATATATCATTTCTTTTTCCAACTTTTAAAGTACTACTACTCTTCAATGACAAGAACTGTGACAGCAATATTCAACTATTCTACTCTTCAATGGCAAGAACTGTGTGTGACAGCAAACTATTAAAATACCTTGTCACTAGTCACTGCAGGAGTTAAAACAAAGAAAACATAGAAATTTATAATAAACAAGTACAGATACTGAATAAATTTCATTTATATTTTCCATATGGGAATTACTGCAGCAGTAGTGTGGCCACAGAAAACGAAAAAAAATCCCTCATTTTTTTTTTTAGAACCACATACAGCTGGTATAACCTTTATCCTCTCCTCAAAGCTATCATTTTATAAATTTATAGCCATTCTGAAATGTTACATTTGTTTTAATTGTTTTATATTGTATACTGCCAGTATCACATTAAGTTTGAAAACGGAAGTTGTTTTTATAGTGAGAGAAAACCACATACATGTAGACTATGATTATTTCTTCTCCTTTCTTGTATATTTTCTTGACATGAATTCCCTGCTTTTTTCAAATTTTGATTTTTTTCTGATTTTCATCACAGAGAATTTCTATTCAAAGTAACTTAAGTGATTATTTAACTTTATGAACCGTTCTAAGAAAACCTTGGAAATTAGTACCAACAAGAGACGTGGAAATTCAACAAAAATCAGGTTTTACAACTACATTTTAGGCAACAGTGACCTTGACCTAACAGTCACAAATTTTGAATCCCTCCACTCTAAACAAATTTCAAGACAGAAAGAATAGACATAAAAATTAATGAAGATGGAAAAAATTGTTATAGATAAAATTGAAATCACAAATTGGTATTCTTCTACTCATATTTATGTCACACAGGTTTTAATATCAAGAGGGTCATGATGACCCTGAATCACTCACCTGAGTAATATGAGCCACATGTTTCAAATGGCAAACTGATGCTAAAATATTACAAAGTAGGTCAGTAGGTCATATTCATGGTCACTGAAAGTCAGTTTTAAGATTGGTGTGCAAAACTGTGCATGTCATCCAAATTTCAAGGCTGTATCTTAAAAAACAAGAAAGTAGGTCAGTAGGTCAAGGTAAGTCAGGTGACCCCTAATCACTTGGGGTCATCAGGTAATTATAATTAAAGAGAAAAAACGAACAACAGCAATACAAAATAATAATAAAATAACTGACATCATGATACGTAAAAACTGTAATAATATAATTATTTTAAGCACTGGACTGTAACATGAACAAATGTCGTTCGATATTATTTTTGAATGTTTGTAATGTATTTGATTCCTTAATTTCAGCAGGTAATTTATTCCAAATATTAACGCTGAAGTACGAGAACGAATCTTTAAGATAATTTGTACGAGGTGTTATACGCAAAACAAGATCTTTGTGAGCTGTTGATCTTAGATTATGCAATTTATTATCTGAGACACTTAATATTTCAGTCATGTAGATTGGTACCATGTTATGCATAGATTTGTAAACCATCACAGCTGTGTGATATTTTACCCTGTTACTAAATTTAAGCCATCTTAGATCATTAAAAAGTTCTAATGTAGGTGACCTTATCTGTCTGTTAAGTATAATCTTGGCCGCTCTTTTTTGTATTAGAGCGTAAAACTTGAGAAACCCTGGACAGGGCCTCTTTTTATCCCAGGGTTATAATTTGAAAAATTTTGGTAGAGGACCTCAAGGTAATACTATATACCAAATATCAAAGGCCTAGGTCTTGTGGTTTTAGAAAAGAAGATTTTTAAAGTTTTTTCCAATATGTCTATGTAAAATTTAGAACCCCCGGGGCGGGGCCTCTTTTCACCCCAGGCGCACAATTTGAACAATCTTCATAGAGGACCATTAGATGATGTCCCAAGCCAAATATCAAGGCTCTACACCTTGCGGTTTTGCCATAGCAACCAGAGTTCTGCATGGAATTCAATTCTTTGAACAATTTTGAAAGGGGACCACCCAAGGATCATTCCTGTGAAGTTTGATGCAATTCTGTCGAGTGGTTTTTAAGAAGAAGATTTTTTTAGAAAATGTTGACGGACGACGGACGACTGAGAACGTACAACGGACGACAGACATTGAGTGGTCACAAAAGCTCACCATGAGCCTTTGGCTCAGGTGAGCTAAAAAGCACCAGTTTATAATAAGTGTTCCCCAGTAAATGGCATGTTATCTATTTATCAATACTGACTGGGATATCATTACACGACCTTTCTTCAAGCTCCTGTCATTCAACTTATTTACTCATTCTTACCATGTCCAAGTTCTGTCTGTGCATATGTTCCTAAAATTTTGTACTGCTTGGCTGGTTCCACATATTTTGCAATTTGCTCTTTGGTTCCCTGTTTCTCTATGGTTGGAATAAACATCACCTGATGGAGACCGAGTGGGTTACTCTCCTGACATGCAGCAGCCCTGTAACAATCATCATCATTGTGAATCAAACAAAAAAACAAACATATCACAAATATCAACGGTAGTAATCACTGAAAATAGGAAATCACAAGAAATTTGTAGTAGTCAGTTGTTTCACATTTTCACTGATTTCTTACTCTGACATAGATCTGCTTCACAATCATGCTCTCTCTAAGACAGAACTGCTTGACACATCCACTGACAACTTACTCTATAATGTAGAACTGTTCCACACACTTGCTGTCTATTTACTCCCTAAAATTGGAACTGCTCCACCTTTTAACTGACTTCTTACTATCCATGTATGAACTGCTTCATATTTTCACTGACTACTTTCTCTCTAATGTCGAACTGCTCTACTCCTCTGATGTTTTACTTTCTGATATTGAACCACTTAACATACTCACTTATTACTTACATTGAGATGTAGAGCTGCTTCACGTATTTGTCATAGGGTGTATATTCATTAATAAGTAATAAATTGTACTTAAAACTAAATAGTACCAGTGTTTACTTATTTTCTTATTCCCCATACATTGCAATTATTCCATGTCTACTTTAGTCTACTTTAGCTGTCTATCAGTAGTGTTTGAAGTAGTTTGGTCGTAAGTCATTGTAAGTTAGTTTAGTCCAGCACTCCGTAGTTTAGAGATATTGCACGGTTACCTTTCTTTACTAACTCTAACACGTGATTGTCATAACCAATCGATTACTTACTTTCACTTTACAGCCATTATTCAAATACAAATAAACAAACGCCAATTTTCTGTGCAGCAAGTAAAAATGCCATTTTTGTAGATATACATTCATATATCTCTACAGGTAAATGATTGTTCTATATTGTTGTATATTTTTGGCATATATGTAATAATTATCTTAGTTGGTTATTCAATATTTGTTGTGATATTCGGTTTGAAATGTCTGGTCATTGTTTGCTTTGTCCCTAATTCATTTGTCACACCACCGTTCATAATGTCAGTTGCAATAACCACATATATATATACATATATGAGATTATATATTTATGTTGTTTCATTATTTGTTACAGGTCATCTATATTATATAGAATACATCTGCTGAGAAATCGAACCTGCGTTGTTATAGATATTGATACAGACAAATAGACAAACAAATATCTTGTCCCAGCTCTGCCTTCCCCGTCAAAGGGCGTAGCGCGGCCGTCGGCAACATATTGACTAAGTTCATTCTCTCTAATGTAGAAATGCTACATACATATCCTCCCTAATGTTGAACAGCTCCACCTATTCACTGATTAATTAATCTCTGATGTAGAACTACTCCACCTGTCAACTGACCACTTACTCTCTAATGCTTATCTGTTCCACATGTTAACTGACTTACTCTCTGATGTAGAACTGCTTTTCTTAATCACTGGCTACTTACTCTCTGATGTAGGTCTGCTTTACCTGTTGACTGGCTACTTTCTCTCTGATGTAGGTCTGCTTTACTTGTTGACTGGCTACTTTCTCTCTGATGTAGGTCTGCTTTACCTGTTGACTGGCTACTTTCTCTCTGATGTAGGTCTGCTTTACCTGTTGACTGGCTACTTTCTCTCTGATGTAGGTCTGCTTTACCTGTTGACTGGCTACTTTCTCTCTGATGTAGGTCTGCTGTACCTGTTGACTGGCTACTTCAGACATCCCAACTTTTTCTGAATGCCAAGTGGGAGTTTTTGCTTTCCAAAGTGGGAGATTGAGGTGTTCAAGTGGGAGATTTTATACCGCGGTAATTATGTTCATGATAACAAAGCTTTTAACAAATCTAATGATAATATAAACTTATTTGCCCTTATAAAATCACTAGTCTTAAAAAAATTCACTTGTCTATATCTTATTATTCATGCATTTTTAATGTTTTGGAACAATAATACATGAAGCCTTCTGTGCAAAATTAAATAGTTATGGCACTTTAAGCACTATGTCTAAATTCAAAACACCACTGAGAATTAAACCTGCACTTTTATTTCTTTTGTTGGAAAGAAGACTCCCCAGGTGAATTTTACATGACAAACAGTACAGCTGTTAGAACTGTAAAAACAAAATATATATAGCTAAAAGAATAAAAGTTCAAGCAATAGAAAATTTACTGTTTGATTCTCATCCCTGTCAACCAGTATTTAAAACCCCTGGCTCAAATACTTTTATTGATCAAAATTCTGTTATCCAAAATTGAATGTCCGGGTATTGTTACACTTTCGTAGATTTGCCTAAATCTCCAGTTAAAAGGATGTGTTTGACAAATTGTTATGATGCAAAGACAGTTTAACAGCATTTGATAGTAAGTGATATAAAAATTTACCATGACATTTCCTCTTATCAAAATAATTGAAGAGAAATGTTCTTGATCTTGATCTTGATTCGAAGCCTTCCGGCCGCAATAACACATCGTTGTCGTCTCCAACCTCGGTAAAAAGTCACAATGTAAAAGTCTCTCAGGTAGTGTTTTGTATTAATCTTGTAACTTTTATATTTAAGCATTAATGTGGAGTTCGGTTGTGTCATCGGTCAGAACTGACTTAACAAATCTTTTTGATTTATCAATAAACTGGCTCAGCTCGTCTAATATAACTGGTCTTATGTCTTTCCACTTGTCATTTTCTCCTGAAGTTAGTAACATCTTCAGATTAAAGTCTCGAATACCAGTTCTTAGAATCAGATTTGTTCTCATTGTTTCTCTGTGGTTCTCTGTAATTGGGCATTCCAGCAAGTAATGATCTACTGATTCTGGGTCACCACATTCACAGTAGGGGTTACTGTCCAGTCCAACCTTGTATCTGTGTTCTTTTAGATTGCAATGTCCATTCTGCTAAAAACCTAGCAGGTTGACTCGGCGACCATCTACTTTCGATTCTGCTTTTTAAAACCTAGCAGGTTGACTCGGCGACCATCTACTTTCGATTTCAAAAAGTTACAGAAAAAGGTAAAGCCAGTATAATTTCTAATCTAAATTTGATTGAATTTAATTAGATATCTAATGTCTGGATTTTAATTTCAATTGTGACACATTAATCAACACCTGGCTTTGTTAAAACGTGTAATAAACAATAATCAGCACGGGTAGAATAAGGTGCGAAAATATCAGAAAGCTGTTGTTTACAGACTCGTTAGTAGTGATACAGTATCAGATAGGCGCAAAGAAGTGGATTATTTCATAATTTTTGTGTTTTTTTTTGTTGCTTATGTTGTTTTGTTGTTGTTTTTTTTAATCGGGAGATTGAGACTTCTGATCGGGGTGATCGGGTTTTACAACCAGAATCGGGAGAAACCCGATCGGATCGGGAGAGTTGGGATGTCTGCTACTTACTCTCTGATGTAGGTCTGCTTTACCTATTGACTGGCTACTTACTCTCTGATGTAGGTCTGCTTTACCTGTTGACTGGCTACTTTCTCTCTGATGTAGGTCTGCTTTACCTATTGACTGGCTACTTTCTCTCTGATATAGGTCTGCTGTACCTGTTGACTGGCTACTTTCTCTCTGGTGTAGGTCTGCTTCACCTGTTGACTGGCTACTTTCTCTCTGATGTAGGTCTGCTTTACCTGTTGACTGGCTACTTACTCTCTGATGTAGGTCTACTTTACCTACTGACTGGCTACTTACTCTCTGATGTAGGTCTGCTTTACCTACTGACTGGCTACTTACTCTCTGATGTAGGTCTTCTTTACCTGTTGACTGGCTACTTACTCTCTGATGTAGGTCTGCTTTACCTGTTGACTGGCTACTTTCTCTCTGATGTAGGTCTGCTGTACCTGTTGACTGGCTACTTCTTCTCTGATGTAGGTCTTCTTTATCTATTGACTGGCTACTTACTCTCTGATGTAGGTCTGCTTTACCTGTTGACTGGCTACTTACTCTCTGATGTAGAATGTGTTTACTTGTTCACTGACTACTTACTCTCTGTTATACAGAACTGCTCAACATACTCTCTGACTACTTACTCTCCGATGTAGAACTACTCCACATATTAACTGACAACTTACTTTCTGATTTTAAAGTGCTCTATTATTCACTGACTACTTACACTGTGATGTGTAATGGCTTTACCTGATCACTGACTACTGACTCTCTGATGTAGAACAGCTTTACCTGTTTACTGACTACTTATTCTCTGATGTAGAACAGATTTACCTGATCGCTGACTACTTACACTCTGATGTAGAACAGTTTTACCTGTTTACTGACTACTTACACTCTGATGTAGAACAGCTTTACCTGTTTACTGACTACTTACACGTCATACCAAAGACATAAAAAATGGTACTAGCAGCTTCTTCGCTTGGCGCTCAGCATTAAGGGGATAGTTCTAGGACTGGTCAGCCCGGTGTCAGTATAATGTGACTAGGTGGGCTATCATGCCACGTGTCTACGGCGTGATATTCCAGTGAGGCAGCACTATAAAGTTTGGCACTGTGCTCACTGCTACAAGTAGACACCATCATTTATATGACTGAAAAATTGTTGAAAAAGACGTTAAACCCGAACACACACTGTTCACTGACTACTGATAGTCTGATGTAGAACAGCTTTACCTGATCACTGACTACTTACTCTCTGATGTAGAACAGCTTTACCTGTTCACTGACTACTGACAGTCTGATGCAGAACAGCTTTACCTGTTCACTGACTACTTACACTATGATGTAGAACAGCTTTACCTGTTCACTGACTACTGACAGTCTGATGCAGAACAGCTTTACCTGTTCACTGACTACTTACACTATGATGTAGAACAGCTTTGCCTGTTCACTGACTACTTACACTCTGATGTAGAACAGCTTTACCTGATCACTGACTACTTACACTCTGATGTAGAACAGCTTTACCTGATCACTGACTACTTACACTCTGATGTAGAACAGCTTTACCTGATCACTGACTTCTTACACTCTGATGTAGAACAGCTTTACCTGATCACTGACTACTTACACTCTGATGTAGAACAGCTTTACCTGATCACTGACTACTTACACTCTGATGTAGAACAGCTTTACCTGATCACTGACTAATTACACTCTGATGTAGAACAGCTTTACCTGATCACTGACTAATTACTCTCTGATGTAAAACAGCTTTACCTGATCACTGACTACTTCCACTCTGATGTAAAACAATTTTACCTGATAACTGACAACTGACTCTCTGATGTAGAACAGTTTTACCTGATCACTGACTCTCTAATGAAGAATGGCTTTACCTGTTCACTTACTTACTCTTTGATGTAAAACAGCTTTACCTGTTCACTGACTACTTACTCTCTGATGTAGAACTGTTCTACCCCATTGGTTATGTTGAGATCTCGTAGCAGTTTGTTGATGTACACACTCTTCTTAACTGCAGTGTCGTAGCTTTCATCACGTTCACGATTCCACCATGGAGTGAATGAATTTATGTATTTGTCTTGAAATATGATGTTTTCTGCAATTACATAAGATATCTGGATAATTGAACTCTCAATCACAAAGATAACGACATAACAAACTCTATTATTCAAAATACAGACTTCTTAAAGGAAAATCTTAACTGAAGATTTCAACAAAATAATAAATTATGCAAGTGAAAAAAGGAGTTAATATTTCCCAAATTAAGTATCCCTTTTATTGAAGCACAAGTGTGGATTTATGGTACAGTTATTACAATGTAACAGGCCTCAGATTTGATGAATTTGCATAAAAAATAATTGATAAAAGTATCCCTGTGAAAGTAAAGTATTTAAGATTGACATCACCAAGGGCTTTTTTTTAGCAACCATATCATTCAAGCGAAAATAGAACTAGATGTGTGCCCCCACTCCTGTCACTGTACATGGTTTTATAACTCAAGGTTAAACATTTATTAAGATGTTTGCAATACAAACTTTAACAAATTTATGTGTATTTTTCACTTAGTGAAGGGCCATAACTTTGGCCTAGATGAGTAAAATCCCAAATAGTATTAACACCCAGTGCAAAACTTTATAGGCTATAAAACAATTCTCTAATATTTTATGACTCTAGGTAAAGTACATTTTGAAATACATGCAGCACAAACTTTCATTTTCAGACTAAGTCAAGGGCCATAACTCTGGTCTTGCAAAGTGAAAAAAACTCAGGTGCACAAATTCACATGCTGGATAATATTCCTACATGATTTCATGACTCTAGGTGATTTTTTTTTAAGATATATACAACACACGCACTGTATGTGTATTTTTCACTAAGTCAAGGACCATAACTACAATCCGGCTGAGTGAAATCCCAAACAGAACACCAGGTGTGCAACTTCACATGCTATATAACAATTCCATAGTGTTTTATGATTCTAAGTCAAATACTTTTTGAGATACATGTGACACAAACTTGTATCCCATTTATGCATATTTCTGACAATCAAGGGTCATAACTCTGGTCTGACTGATAAAAATCCAGAACAAAATCTCATGTGCACAACTTCACATGCTGAGTAATATTCCTATGATGTTTCATGACCTTTGGTCATATACTTATTGAGCTATATGCAACAAAACTTTTTATGCATGTTTTTTTACTAAGTCAAGGGCCATAACTCTGGTCTGACTGAGTGATATCTCTAACAAAATGCCAGATGCACAACTTCACATGCTGAATAATATTCCTGCAATGTTTCATAATACTGGGTCAAATACTTTTTGAGATACATGCAATACAAACTTAGGCCCGTTTTATGCCTATTTTTGACTAAGTCAAGGGCCATAAACTCTGATCTGACTGTGTGAGATCCAAATTAGAACCCCTGGTGCACTGCTTCCCATGCTGAATAACAATCCTGTGTGAGGTTTAATGACTCTGGGTCAAATACTTTTTAAGATATGAACAACATAAATTGGAATGGATGGACAGACAAGAGCAATTCTAAGTGCACTCCCCCCCCCTACCCCCGCCAAAAAAAAACTTTGGGGGGCACAAAACTGTCTACTGTAGACTAGCATATATCACTTCTAATAGTCTCTGATGCAGAATCTTTGTTGATGTTAATGCAATAATTTTCAGTTAAAGGGACTGGACTACAGATTTCGGCTAAAAACGTTCTTTCTTCAAAGTTGAAATTTGGTCACATTGTGAACATAACAACAAGTTTTTGTTCCTAAACTGTCTTAAAAAATGAGAAATATAGAACAAAAACATGCCCGACTCAGGGAATCAACCGTGCTGCCTCAGCAATAAAAACATTCCAACACTCTTTACCAATTATAATATGTCACGAAGGAACTTGTACTTAACGACCATCGAATATATTAGGCAGTTTACTTCCTGTACCCGGTAACAAATGCTTTTTTAAATTTAAATGGAAAAATTAGTAAAAACAACTAATTCTCACGTGTTTCCATAACATATAGATCTATAAATCTCTATGTAACTAAGTTTCAAAGCCTTCTTATTTCTTAATTAATATAGCAATAATTTCCTGGTATCTAAATTTTTTTCTTTTTTTTTGTCGTATGATCTGCAGGTCAGTCCCTTTAAATATTTTATAAAATATAAGCTAAATAAAATTCATGGATCTGGTCCAATGACAACAAACTTTGCCTCTTTAAATTTTAAAGCTTCAAGTTCAACAATTAGGATGAAGTATCTAGTGAAGAACGTGATGTAACTCGGATACCCGCTCAGGGCAAAATTTAGACTGACAACACTTCATTCCTGGTCACAATCTAATTCATGACCCGACAAAGTTATGTTTATGAAAAGGATGTACTTGATTCATTTTCAAATATTCAAACTGATAACGTGTCTTGAATGACAGTAAAAATAGGATCAACAACATCTATCAACTAAGTTTTTATCCTTTATTGCATATATATAGGATGTTTCAGGACAGCGTGATAACTTTTGACTGTCGCTGTCCCTCTAGAGGGATGACAACTATAAAATATCAGATAAAATAAGGCATCCCAATATTAGCCAAATGAGTATATAGTAAACCTGCAGAAAAAGTATTCAATCAAATAAAAATAAACAATATTTCCTGGTAAAACAAAACATTAATCTGACTCAAGTTCAGGTGATTGAGACTTCACAAGGCTAACCCTACATATATTTTTAACTCATGTCATCATAATGGCTGAGTAGGTAGATAGAGAAAATATGTTTTGACTCAATTCTTTTTTACCTCAAAGTATATGATAATTGCATACCCTGAAAACACTGCCTTATAGATCGACTTATCTTTTAAAAATAAGTCTTAGAAATATACATTTCTGACATCACAATGGCTATTTTATAGTAAATTTGAGAATAATAGAAAAACATGTGCATCACAACTCTGTAACATAATGCTGCAGCTAAGGAAGATGTTGACTTCCAATGTGATAATATATAAGAACATTGAACTTGACCAATCATTCTTTGGAACCAAGAATGTGGTCAATGATTGCTAAAATATAACTGAACATGCTATTTTCCAACTATAGCACAGACCATGCACTGCCCCATAGCAAACTATGATTACTTAATTCAATAAAGCCCAGAAACAATATAATGTATCTGCAGATTTAATACCTATGCGCTTTTGATACTGGGCTGACAGAAACCTGGGTTTTATGAGTAATTTGCCAAGCCCAGTGGGAAATACAAGGAAAACCAGGGTATAACTGGGTAGTACTGAGTAATACTGGGAAATATGAGGCTGAAATTAGGGGATTTAATGATCAATTACAAATACAATACAGAAATTATACTTTCACTGGAGCTATGGATGTTTAGGTAGTAAACTTCAACAAAAAGTGAGAGACACAAAGCACATAGAAAAATATAACTCAAAATCTGATGTCTCTACTCTTTTGACCAGACATGCACTTGTAACTAAATCTTGAATATTCAGATTCACAAATTGGAGAAACATGTATAAAACATATGACTCAGTAAAAAGAAAATTAACTGATGGTAAGAACTTTATGTCAGAATAATTATAAAATATTTTACTTCATTCCTCAGTTAAAACATGAATTAATATTCATGATGAAAATTATGGCTATTAAACAATGAATCTTTGTTTTAATACTGGCAAAAATTTATTTTGGATCCCTATTGTTTGACCTACCAACTCCATAACAGGGTTTTTTCTGTGACAGCTCTGGATATACATGAATAGTAATATAGTAATATCATTCTAGGATTCTCACAGGATGGTAGTATAGATCTTTTTTAATTTTTATGACTTCCGGATGGGTTCCGACTTCTAAACGGTTTGCAAATCCAACCAAAATCCAAAGTTAATCCGATGTTAGACAAGCTTACTGTCGCTGAGTGGCTGCTTTTTAATTTTTTACTTTGCAGCTACCGCGACGTCACAGTTTGACCGTCACAATATAAAACAAACTGTATACGTCGGATTAGTTCGACTAATCCGATGTCAGTCTGTACAACGTCTAGCCTATGTCAAATGTTTACTGGGACTGGGAGTAAGGCCACTGATCAATATGAGGTGGATCAAACGGTAGTTAGCCGAACATGGTTTTAACAGAACGAACGGTAGTCTAAGACTTACATTTAAAATACTAAAAATGTATGTTGGGAAGCGTCCTAATTTTTGACCTCAAATTTGACAGCCAATATCTCAAAAGTTCTTCAGTGACATACAAAAATATATATTACTTACGTAAATATCTTCGACGTCTGACCATTGTCTTTCCATTGTACAAAATTTCTGTTAATTTCTCAGTTTCAAATGTAGCCGACTTTCTTTCCTTCTGTAAATCTATGTTCACTTCCATTTTGATTTTGTAAGAAGCTGCTCGATTGAAAATTTGGGCCCCGACTGAGAACTTGTTCACAAGTTTAACCAAAGTGCGTCTATCTAAGGCCAATAAAAATGAAAATCTCGTTTCATGTGAATAGGTATAGAACTCGTCACTATCGAATATATTGTTATGGTATAAGATAAGATTTATTTTGAGTCGGCAAGACAATTACACAAGTAACAGGAAGATGGTTGAAATCCTTGGCAACGTTATGGAAAAACACGGGGAAGTAACTTTGGATGGAAACAAAGAGGGACATCCCCTTTATTTTGCAAATGGCGTCGAGGGAGATAGGGGATGTAACTTTGGATGAAAACATGAGTTAGAGTGACCTCCCCTTTATTTTACAAATGTCATTGAGGGCGGTAGGGGCAGTAACCTATGGACACAAAAAGGGTAGAGTTACCTCCCCGTTATATTGCAAAAGGCATCGACGGCGATAGGGGAAGTAACTTTGGATGGAAACAAAGAGACTGGTAACAGTGACCTCTCCTTTATATTGCAAATGGCGTCGAGAGAGGTAGGGAAATTAACTTTGGATCAAAAAAAGTGGCAAATTTGAGTGACCTCCCCTTTATTTTGCAAATGACGTCGACGGAGATAGGAGAAGTAGCTTGGGATGGAAACAAAGAGGTCGGTTAGAGTGACCACCTTTAATTCTGAAAATGGCGTCAAGGGAGGTAGGGGAAGTAACTTTGGATGGACACAAAGATGTCATTTAGAGTTACCTCCCCTTTATTTTGCAAATGGCGTCGAGGGAGGTAGGGGAAGTTGCCTTCTATGGACACAAAAAGAGGCCAGTTAACCTCCCCTTTATATTGCAAATGGCGTCGAGGTCGGAAGGGGAAGTAACTTTGGATAGAAACAAAGAGGTCGGTAGAGCGACCTTCCCTTTATATTGCAAATGGCGTCGAGGGCGGTAGAAGTAACTAAAGATAAAAACAAAGAGGCCGGCAAGACTGACCTCACCTTTATATTGCAAATGGAATCGAGGAAGGTAGGGGAAAAAACTTTAGAGGTCAGTTAGAGTGACCTCCCCTTTATATTGCAAACGCCGTCGAGGGAGGTAGGGGAAGTAACTTTGGATGGAAAAAATATGTCAGAGTAAACTCCCCTTTATATTGCAAATGGCGTCGAAGGAGGTAGGGGAAAAAACTTTAGAGGTCAGTTAGAGTGACCTCCCCTTTATATTGCAAACACCATCGAGGGTGGTAGGGGAAGTAACTTTGGATGGAAAAAATATGTCAGTTAGAGTAAACTCCCCTTTATATTGCAAATGGCGTCGAAGGAGGTAGGGGAAGTTACCTTCTATGGACACAAAAAGAGGCTGGTTAGAGTTTCCTCCACTTTATATTGCAAATGGCATCGAGGGAGGTAGGGGAAGTAACTTTGGATGGAAAAAATATGTCAGTTAGAGTAAACGCCCCTTTATATTGCAAATGGCGTCGAGGGAGGTAGGGGAAGTTACCTTCTTTGGACACAAAAAGCGGCCGCTTAGAATTTCCTCCCCTTTATATTGCAAATGGCGTCGAGGGAGGCAGGGGAAGTAACTTTAGATAGAAACAAAGAGGCCAGTAAGAGTGATCTCCCCTTTATATTGTAAATGGAGTCGAGGAAGGTAGGGGAAGAAACTTTAGAGGCCGGTTAGAGTGACCTCCCCTTCATATTGCAAATGGCGTTGTAGGAGGTAGGGGAAGAAACTTTGGATAGAAAAATATGTCAGTCAGAGTGACCTTCCCTTTATCTTTCAAATGGCGCCGAGGGAGGTAAGGGAAGTAACTTTGGATGTTAACAAATATGTCAATTAGAGTGACCTCCCCTTTATAAAGTAACTTTGAATAGAAACAAAGAGGCCGGTAGAGTGACCTCCCCTTTATATTGCAAATGGCATCGAGGGTAGTAGGATAAGTAACTTAAGATAAAAACAAAGAGGCTGACAAGACTGACCTCCCCTTTATAGCGAGCTCAAAGAGCAGGCCCAAAGGGCCTGCTCGAGAATCGAGCTTTACGGTAACGCAAGTATACTTTCACACTTTGTGATGGATTTGAAAAGTTTCGTCGGAATTTTTAAAAAAGCGTACTCTAGCGGACTGGTGCTCACAAGAAGTACTTCTTTCCGAAGTGAATACAGAACTTCATTTATTTGCTAAAAAATTATTCATCACTCAACAATAATGAAAGAATGATTTCCAGTTGTTTGAAAAAATATTATTTGCATTTAAAAGATCAAGCATCTGACAGAAAATGGAAAAAATGTCATTAATAAGCAGAAAGAAACGGGAACGCGGTAATGACGTCACCGTGACACCGGCTTCCCATAACTTTTGCAACGTATGATATTCACTGTTATAGGCATGGTGACACTAAATGTAGACTTTTTCAAGTGAATAGGTTCTCCTGAATTCTTGTGACTAGTGAATAGTTTCTTTGTGACAAATAAATGATGCATAATATTTTTTAGATAAATCCGCTTTCTTTGAGCTCGCTTTGAGGCTTTGCCTTAGTTCATATTATTGTAAATGATGTCGAGGAAGGTATGAGAAGAAACTTTACTTCCCCTACCTCCCACGATGTCATTTGCAATATGAAGGGGAGGTCACTCTAACCGGCCTCTAAAGTTTCTTCCCTTACCTCCTCGACTCCATTTACAATATAAAGGGGAGATCACACTTACTGGCCTTTTTGTTTCTATCTAAAGTCACTTCTCCTGCCTCCCTCGACGCCTTTATATTGCAAACGCCGTCGAGGGAGGTAGGGGAAGAAACTTTGAATGGAAAAAATATGTCAGTTAAAGTAAACGCCACTTTTAATTGCAAATGGCGTCGAGGGAGGTAGGGGAAGTTACCTTCTTTGGACACAAAAAGCGACCGCTTAGAGTTTCCTCCCCTTTATATTGCAAATGGCGTCGAGGGAGGCAGGAGAAGTAACTTAAGATAGAAACAAAAAGGCCAGTAAGCGTGATCTCCCCTTCATATTGCAAATGGCGTCGTGGGAGGTAGGGGAAGTAACTTTGGATGGAAAAATATGTCAGTTAGAGTGACCTTCCCTTTATCTTTCAAATGGCGTCGAGGGTGGTAGGGGAAGTTACCTTCAATGGAAACAAAATAGGCCGGTTACAGTTACCTCCCCTTTATATTGCCAATGGCGTCGAGGGAGGTAAGGGAAGTAACTTTGGATGTTAACAAATATGTCAATATATGTGACCTCCCCTTTATAAAGTAACTTTGAATAGAAACAAAGAGGTCGGTAGAGTGACCTCCCCTTTATATTGCAAATGGCGTCGAGAGAGGTAGGGGAACTAACCTTGGATGGAAAGAAAGAGGTCGGTTAGAGTGACCTCCTCTTTATGTTTCAAATGGCGTCGAGGGAAGTAACTTGGGATGGAAACAAAGATGTCAGTTAGAGTGACCTCCCCTTTATATTGCAACTGGCGTCGAGGGAGATAGGGGAAGTAACTTGGGATGGAAACAAAGAGGTCGGTAAGAGTGACCTCCCATTTATTTGGGATGGAAAAGATGTCAGTATGTGACCTCCCTTTTATTTTGCAAATGGCGTCGAGGGAGGTAGGGGAACTAACCTTGGATGGAAAGAAAGAGGTCGGTTAGAGTGACCTCCTCTTTATGATGCAAATGGCGTTGAGGGAAGTAACTAAGGATGGAAACAAAGATGTCAGTTAGAGTGACCTCCCCTTTATATTGCAAGTGGTGTCGAGGGAGATAGGGGAAGTAACTTGGGATGGAAACAAAGAGGTCGGTAAGAGTGACCTCCCATTTGTTTGGGATGGAAAAGATGTCAGTATGTGACCTCCCTTTTATTTTGCAAATGGCGTCGAGGGAGGTAGGGGTAGCTACCTTCTATGTGCACAAAAAGAGACCTGTTAGAGTTACCTCCCCTTTATATTGCAAATGGCATCGAGGGAGGTAGGGGAACTATCTTTGGATAGAAACAAAGAGGTCGGTAAAAGTGACCTCCAATTTATATTGGAAATGATGTCGAGGGAGATAGGGGCAGGAACTTGGGATGTAAAGAAAGAGGTCGGTAGAGTGACCTCCCCTTTATATTACAAATGTCGTTGAGGGAGGTAGGGGAAGTAACTTTGGACAGAAATAGAGGTCGGTAAGAGTGACCTCCCATTTATATTGGAAATAATGCCGAGGGAGATAGGGGCAGTAACTTGGGATGCAAAGAAAAAGGCCAGTTAGAGTTACCACCCATTTATATTGCAAATGTCGTTGGAGGAAAAGTAACTTTGGACAAAACAGAGGTCGGTAAGAGTGACTCCCCCTTTATATTGTAAATGGCGTCGAGGGAAGTAGGGGAAGTAACGTGGGATGGAAACAAAGATGTCAGTTAGAGTGACCTTTCCTTTATTTGGCGTCGAGGGAGATAGGGGCAGTAACTTTGGATGGAAAGAAAGAGGTTGGAAAGAGTGACCTCCCCTTTATATTGCCAATGGTACGAGAGAGGTAGGGGAAGTAAGTTTGAATGGAAACAAAAATGTCAGAGTGACCTCCCTTTTTATTTTGCAAATGGCGTCGAGGGAGGTAGGGAAAGTAACTTTGGATGAAAAGAGAGAGAGGTCGGTTAGAGTGACCTCCCCTTTACGGTGTGTATATTGCAAATGAAGTCGAGGGAGGTAGGGGAAGTAACTTTGGATGGAAACAAATATGTCAGTTAGAGTGACCTGCCCTTTATTTTGCAAATGACGTCGTTGGATGTAGGGAAAGTTCCCTTTTATGGGCAAAACAAAAAGAGGCCGGTTACAGTGACCTCCCCTTTATATTGCAAATGGCGTCAAGGGAGGTAGGGGAAGTAACTTTGGATAAAAACAAAGAGGTCGGTAGAGTGACCTCCCCTTTAAATTGCAAATGGCGTCGAGAGGCAGGGGAAGTAACTTTGGATAGAAACAAAGAGGCCGGTAAGAGTGACCTCCCTTTCATATTGCAAATGGCGTCGAGGGAGGTAGGGGAAGTAACTTGGGATGAAAACAAATATGTCAGTTAGAGTGATCCCCCTTTTATATTGCAAATGGCGTAGAGGGAGGTAGGGGAAGTAACTTTCGATAGAAACAAAGAGCACGGTAGAGTGACCTCCGCGTTATATTACAAATGGCGTCGGGAGGTAGCAGAAAAAATAGAAACAAAGAGGCCGGTAAGAGTGAACTCCTGTTTATATTGCAAATGGCGTCGAGGGAGGTTTTATTTTTGTTTAACGTCGCACCGACACATGATAGGTCATATGGCGACTTTCCAGCTTTGGTGGTGGAGGAAGACCCCAGGTGCTCCTCCGTGCATTATTTCATCACGAGCGGGCACCTGGGTAGAACCACCGACCTTCCGTAAGCCACCTGGATGGCTTCCTCACATGAAGAATTCAACGCCCAAAGTGAGGCTTGAACCCACATCGATGAGGGGCAAGTAATTTGAAGTCAGCGACCTTAACCACTCGGCCACGGAGGCCCCCGTCAAGGGAGGTAGGGGAAATAATTTTGGATAGAAACAAAGAGGCTGGTAAGAATGAACTCCCATTTATATTACAACTGGCGTCGAGAGAGTTAGTGGAAAAAACATCGGATAGAAACAGATGTCGGTAAGAGTGACCTCCCCTTTATATTGCAACTGGCGTCGAGGGATGTATGGGAAGTAACTAGGGATTGAAACAAATATGTCAGTTAGAGAGACCTCCCCTTTATATTTCTAATGGCGTGGATGGAGGTAGGGGAAATAACTTTGGATCGAAACAAATATGTCAGTTAGAGTGACCTCCCTTTTATATTGCAAATGGCGTCGAGGGAGGTAGGGGAAATAACTTTGGATACAAAGAGGTCGGTAGAGTGACCTCCCCTTTATATTGCAAATGGCTTCGAGAGGTAGGGGAAGTAACTTTGGATACAAAAAGATGTCGGTAGAGTGATTTCCCCTTTATATTGCAAATGGCGTCGAGAGGTAGGGGAACTAACTTTGGATAGAAACGAAGAGGCCGGTAAGAGTGAACTCCCGTTTATACTTCAAATGGCGTCGAGACAGGTAGGGGAACTAACTTTGGATGGAAAGAAAGGTGTCGGTCAGAGTGACCTCCCCTTTATATTGCAACTGGCGTAGCGAGAGGTAGGGGAAGTAACTTCAGATAGAAACAGAGGTCGGCAAGAGTGACCTCCACTTTATATTGCAAATGGCGTCGAGGGAGGTAGGGGAAGTAACTTGGGATGGATACAAATAGGTCAGTAAGAGTGACCTCCCTTTTATATTGCAAATGGCGTAGAGGGAGGTAGGGGAAGTAACTTTGGATGGAAACAAATATGTCAGTTAGAGTGACCTCCCCTTTATATTGCAAATGGCGTAGAGGGAAGTAGGGGAAATAACTTGGGATGGAAACAAATATGCCAGTTAGAGTGACCTCCCCTTTATATTGCAAATGGCGTGGAGGGAGGTAGGGGAAATAACTTTGGATGGAAACAAATATGTCAGTTAGAGTGGCCTCCCTTTTATATTGCAAATGGCGTCGAGGGAGGTAGGGGAAGTAACTTGGGATGGAAACAAATATGTCAGTTAGAGTGACCTCCCTTTTATATTGCAAATGGCGTAGAGGGAGGTAGGGGAAGTAACTTGAGATAAAAAAGGTAAAGGTAAAGTTTCTTGTTTAACGTGAGTAGTCGACGAAAGTCCCCACCTGGAATGGATGGAATAACTTATTTCCAGCCGAGCCCACGGCAGGTGTCATATTTACCTCCCAAGCATTCAGTCTAGGCCGATACTGCTGGAAACAGTTTCAATTTAAGCATATCACCCAGCACTGAACACTAGTCGGGATATCAGCCGCAACCGGGTATCGAACCCGGACTGCTGGCATTGTAGTCCAACCTGCTAACCACTGCGCCACTGACTCCCTTATGATGGAAACAAATATGTCAATATATGTGACCTCCCCTTTATATTGCAAATGGCGTCGAGGGAGGTAGGGGAAGTAACTTGGGATGGAAAAAAATATGTCAGTTAGAGTGACCTCCCTTTTATATTGCAAATGGCGTCGAGGGAGGTAGGGGAAGTAACTTGGGATGGAAACAAATATGTCAGTTACAGTGACCTCCCTTTTATATTGCAAATGGCGTAGAGGGAGGTAGGGGAAATAACTTGGGATGGAAACAAATATGCCAGTTAGAGTGACCTCCCCTTTATATTGCAAATGGCGTAGAGGGAGGTAGGGGAAATAACTTTGGATGGAAACAAATATGTCAGTTAGAGTGACCTCCCTTTTATATTGCAAATGGCGTCGAGGGAGGAAGGGGAAGTAACATTGGATGGAAACAAATATTTCAGTTAGAGTGACCTCCCCTTTATATTGCAAATGGCGTAGAGGGAAGTAGGGGAAATAACTTGGGATGGAAACAAATAGGTCAGTTACAGTGACCTCCCCTTTATTTTGCAAATGTCGTCTGGAGGTAGGGGAAGTAACTATGGATAGAAACAAAGAGGCCGGTAAGTGAACTCCCGTTGATATTGCAAATGGCGTCGAGGGAGGTAGGGGAAGTAACTTTGGATGGAAAGAAAGAGTGCGGTAGTGACCTCCCCTTTATATTGCAAATGGCGTCGGGAGGTAGGGGAAGTAACTTTGGATAGAAACAAAGAGGTCGGTAAGAATGAACTCCCGTTTATATTGCAAGTGGCATCGAGAGAGTTAGGGGAATAAACATTGGATAGAAACAGAGGTCGGTAAGTGTGACCTCCCCTTCATATTGCAACTGGCGTCGAGGGAGGTAGGGGAAGTTTCTTCGGATGGAAACGAATATTTCAGTTAGAGTGACCTCCCGTTTATATTGCAAATGGCGTCGAGAGAGGTAGGGGAAGTAACTGGATATAAACAGAGGTCGGCAAGAGTGACCTCCCCTTTATATTGCAAATGGCGTCGAGGGAGGTACGGGAACTAACTTTGGATGGAAAGAATGGCGTCGGTTAGAGTGACCTCACCTTTATATTGCAAATGGCTTCGCGAGGTAGGGGAAGTAACTTTGGGTAGAAACAGAGGTCGATAAGTGACCTCCCCTTTACATCGCAAATGGCGTTGAGGGAGATAGAGGAAGTAACTTGGGATGGAAACAAATATGTCAGTTAGAGTGACCTTCCTTTTATATTGCAAATGGCGTAGAGGGAGTTTGGGGAAGTAACTTGGAATGGAAACAAATATGTCAGTTAGTGTAACCACCCCTTTATATTGCAAATGGCGTAGAGGGAAATAGGAGAAATAACTTTGGATGGAAACAAATATGTCAGAGTGACCTCCCGTTTATCTTGCAAATCGCGTAGAGGGAGGTAGAGGAAGTAAGTCTGGATGGAAACAAATATGTCAGTTAGAGTGACCTCCCTTTATTTTGCAAATGGCATCGAGGGAGGTAGGGGCAGTTACCTTTTATGGACACAAAAAGAGGGCGGTTAGAGTTACCTTCTTTTATATTGGAAATGGCGTAGAGAGAAGTAGGGGAAATAAATTGGGATGGAAACAAATATGTCAGTTACAGTGACCTTCCTTTTATATTGCAAATGGCGTAGAGGGAGTTTGGGGAAGTAACTTGGAATGGAAACAAATATGTCAGTTAGTGTGACCACCCCTTTATATTGCAAATGGCGTAGAGGGAAATAGGAGAAATAACTTTGGATGGAAACAAATATGTCAGAGTGACCTCCCGTTTATATTGCAAATCGCGTAGAGGGAGGTAGAGGAAGTAAGTTTGGATGGAAACAAATATGTCAGTTAGAGTGACCTCCCTTTATTTTGCAAATGGCATCGAGGGAGGTAGGGGCAGTTACCTTTTATGGACACAAAAAGAGGGCGGTTAGAGTTACCTCCTCTTTATATTGCAAATGGCGTCGAGGGAGGTAGGGGAAGTAACTTTGGATACAAAGTTGTCAGAGTGACCTCCCCTTTATTTTGGAAATGGCGTCGAAGGAGATAGGGGCAGTAACATGAGATGGAAACAAAGAGGACGGTTAAGTAACCTTGCTTTTATTTTGCAAATGGCGTCGATGGAAGTAGGCGGAGTACTGCAGGTTTGGTAACCTCCCCTGTATTTTGGAATTGGCGCCAAGGCAGGATGGGAAAGAAAAATTACATTTCGTGTGAAGTAAGATTGGATGACAAAGTGTAAGAGGGCAGGGGTAAACTCCCCTTTGTTTTGCACATGGGAGTAACTATTGAAGAAAAAGCGCAAGTTGGTAAGGATACTCCTTTTTTTGTATTTTGCATATTACTAGAAAGTATGACCAACTGAACACATCTACCGTTGGCAAATGCTATGAAGGAAGTAAACTGAGTAAAGGAAGGTCACATTTAGTGTCGGTTAGATTTCTTAAACATCAATAATCAACGTAATTGTTTGACCTTCTGTTTTCAAAAAAGTAAACAACACAACTGCATGGCGTTTTATTCATTTTTCAAGCTACAACAAATAGCACAAGTAGACGCAAATGACATTGTAAAGTATAATAATAATAAGTGTAGTGTTAAAATTCTAAAATTCAATATATGAACAAAAATTCATTGAACTGAATACTCCGGACAAGCCTCATTTTGTATAATAAAGGGAGATAATTCAAAAGCTAGGTAAGATAGAGTTATGATTCTTTGACACTGCACTTTGCCCCAATGGCCTCTATGAATATGTGAAGTTTCAATCAAATGCCATTAATACTTTTCAAGTTATACTCCAGACAAGCCTTATTTTGTATAATAAAGGGAGATAATTCAAAAACTAGGTAAGGTAGAGTTCAGTATTGCATAGTCGTACTAAAACCTCGAGATCACCATAGCAGAAGGTAAAACACGAGAGTACAAAGGTAGGACATTCAATAAATATAATTATTATTGATAAATTATTGATGGCTTATCAGTTAAGGTTTGTGTATAAATAAGATTTATAATGCAACAAGACCCCCAGGGTGGGGGCCATATTTGACGCTAGTGATATAATTTGAACAAATTTGGTAGAGGACCACTAGATGATGCTACATAACAAATATCAAAGCCTTAGGTCCTGTGGTTTTGGACAGGAAGATTTTCGAAACTTTTCCCTATATAAGTCTATAAAAACCATGTGACCCCCAGGACGGGGCCATATTTGACCCTAGGGGGATAATTTGAATAGTCTTGGTAGAGGACCACTAGATGATGCTATATACCGAATATACCAACGGTTACCTGTCATGACCTATACATTTTTGGAAACTGAACTGAAATGGCTATAACTTGAACAAAAAAATTATAACTGCAACCCTGTTTATCAAATTGAAAGTGACATTTTCTTAATCGTATATGGATGTATCTGTTACAACCCATTTTTTCAGTCAGCTTTAGAAATATTGTCTTGAAAAAAGTCGTATCTGCCACTTACATTATTATTATTGTTACCTTTTAAGATTGCATATTATGTGATTCTGGATACAAGAATTAGAAAGTAAATAAGTTGTAAGCAGTAGATACAACATTTCATAATAGATAATTGCAAATGGACATATTTACAATTTTTTAAATAACTTCAACTCAACAAATATTGGATATTTGGTACTGTCAGTATCTAAAAGCTTTAGCTATAAGGTTTCGATATGGTTATGAACAGTTTCGGTGAGAAATATAAGTTTTCCAGTTTTCTCAAAAGTTCTCTTTTTTCCATGTACAAACTTTTATTCCTGGGATACTTTTTGTATAAAGGGCAATAATTCTTGTCTTTCTATGGCAATCTGTTAACATTTCTACTATGTTTCATTTAAGTACTCCAAACCATGTCTTAGATACGACTTCAAACGGACAGACGGGCAATGCGAAACAATATTAGAGATAACAAGAGGACCATGATGGTCCTGAATCGCTCACCTGTCCCCACATGACCCAGTTTTGAGTCTATTATTTGACATAGTGACCTAGTTTTTGAGCTCATGTGACCCAGTTTTAAACTTGACCTAGATATCATCAAGATAAAAATTCTAACCAATTTTCATGAAGATCCATTGAAAAATATGGCCTTTAGAGAGGTCACAAGGTTTTTCTATTATTTGACCTAATGACCTAGCATGTGACCCAGTTTTTAACTTGACCTAGACATCATCAAGGTGAACATTCTAACCAATTTTAATGAAGATCTCATGAAAAATATGGCCTCTAGGGAGGTCAAATGTTTTTCTATTTTTAGACCTACTGACCTAGTTTTTGACCGCACGTGACCCAGTTTCGAACTTGACCTAGGCCAGTAGGTATAAAAATAGAAAAACCTTGTGACCTCTCTAGAGGCCATATTTTTCATGAGATCTTCATGAAAATTAATGAGAATGTTCATCTTGATGATATCTAGGTCAAGTTCAAAACAGGGTCACGTATCTTCGAAAACTAGGTCAATAGGTCAAATAATAGAAAAACCTTGTGACCTCTCTAGAGGCTATATTTTTCAATGGATCTTCATGAAAATTGGTCAGAATTTTTATCTAGATGATATCTAGGTCAAGTTCAAAACTGGGTCACATGAGCTCAAAAACTAGGTCACTATTTTCAAATAATAGAACAAGAGTGCAAGAATGTCACAATATACGCCCGTCACAGCAAATTTCTTTACTCTAGCACCTGTATTTGCAAATGGAATTTTAATTTTGTGGTTGTTTAGTAATAACTAAGTGTTTTGTTTTTCTAAGTCCACAAAAAAACTCCTTACCAGGTACAGATACCTTAAAATACACCTAAAATTGGAAAGTAACATCTATGTTGTACCACAGAAAAGTGGTCTTGGTTTTTCCCTACGGTCAATTATAAAAAAGTTACAATATAAGTTATTTATAGTAACAACTAAGGGAAGTTAATCTTAAAAAAAAAAAAAAAAAAAAAAAAAAAAAAAAAAAAAAAATCAAAAAAAATTGTAAGTCCACACAAAAATCTTTACCAGGTAGAGACTGGTCAAAATACACCTCAAAATTGGATGTAGCATGCATGTTGTACTACAGAAAAGTGGTCTCGATTTTTCCCTACGACTAGTATGAAAAAGTTACAATATAAGCTATTTATAGTAACAACAAAGGGAAGTAATTCTAAAGAAGGGAACTGCGCATGACACTTCGTCTCATGATGGTGTATAATTGTGTCAAGTTACATCAAAATCCCTCCATGCATGAAGAAGAAATGCTTCGGACAAAGTCATTCTTGTATCTGACCTTTGGCCTCTAAGTGTGACCTTGACCTTAGACCTAGGGACCTGGTTCTTGCGCATGACACTGCGTCTTGATGGTGGTGAACATTTGTGCCAAGTTATATCAAAATCCCTCTATGCATGAAGAAGAAATGCTCCGGACAAGGTTTTCATTCTTGTATCCTTTGACCTCTAAGTGTGACCTTGACCTTAGACCTAGAGACCTGGTTCTTGCGCATGACACTCCGCCTCATGGTGGTGAACATTTGTGCCAAGTTATATCAAAATCCCTCTATGCATGAAGAAGAAATGCTCCGGGACAAAGTTTTCATTCTTGTATCCTTTGACCTCTAAGTGTGACCTTGACCTTAGACCTAGGGACCTGGTTCTTGCGCATGACACTCCTTCTCATGATGATGAACAATTGTGCCAACTTTCATCAAAATCCCTCTATGCATGAAGAAGATATGCTCCGGACAAAGTCATTCTTGAATTTGACCTTTGACCTCCAAGTGTGACCTTGACCTTAGACCTAGGGACCTGGTTCTTGCGCATGACACTCCGTCTCATGATGGTGAACAACTGTGCCAAGTTTCATCAAAATCCCTTCATGCATGTAGAAGATATGCTCCGGACAAGGTCTGTGGACGCCGCCCGCCCGCCCGCCCGCCAACCCGCCCGCCCGCCCGCCCGCCAGGGGCGTTCCCATAATACGTCCCGTTTTTCAAACGGGCGTATAAAAAATGATGTCATACTCAAAACTGGGTCATGTGGGAACAGGTGAGCGATTCAGGACCATCATGGTCCTCTTGTTAGACCTACTGACCGAGTTTTGGACCGCACGTGACCCAGTTTTGAACTTGACCTAATATCATCAAGATGAACATTCTGACCAACTTTCATAAAGATCCCATGAAAAATGTGACCTATTGGGTGGTCTCAAGCAGAAGTTTACAGACGCACGAACGCATGGACGACAGATGCCGCGCGATCACGAAAGCTCACCTTGTCACTTTGTGACAGGTGAGCTAAAAAGTAGGTCAGTAGGTCACATTCATGGTCACTGAAAGGAAGTTTTAAGATTGGTGTGCAAAACTGTACAAGTCATCCAAATTTCAAGGCTGTATCTTGAAAAACAAGAAAGTAGGTCAGTAGGTCAATGTTACAGTCAAATGACCCCTACTTTGGGTCATCAGGTTATTTTAATTAACAGTCTAGGAAATATGATCAGATAATTTTTGAAGTATTTTTCCTATATAACTCATATAACGAGTAACCCCGAGAGGGACCTCTTTTCAACCCAGGGGTATAATTTGAACAATCTTGGTAAAGGACCACTAGGCAATGCTACATACCAAATATCAAAGGCCTAGGCCTTATACTTTCAGGCAAGAAGATTTTAAAAGTTTTTTTCCTATATAGGTCTATGTAAAACTTGGGACCCCCGGGACAGGGCCTATTTTCACCCAAGGGGCATAATTTGAACAAGAGGGCCATGAAGGCCCTGTATCGCTCACCTGACCTATTGACCTCAAGACCATCAAGATTAACATTCTGACCAAATTTCATTAAGATATGGTATAAATGTGGCCTCTTAAGTGTAAACTAGCTTTTCTTTTAATTTGACCTAGTGACCTATTTTTTGACCCGACATGACCCAGATTCAAACTGGACCTTGAAATCATTAAGATTACCTTTCTGACTAAGTTTCATGAAGATACAGTCATAAATGTTAACAAGTTTTTCCTTTGATTTGACCTAGTGACCTAGTTTTTGACCCTACCTGACCCAGATTTGAATCTGACCTATAGATCATCAAGATTAACATTCTGACCTAGTTTCATTAAGATATGGCCATAAATGTGGCCTATACAGGGTAAACTAGCTTTTCCTTTGATCTGACCTGGTGACCTAGTTTTTGATCCTACATGACCCTAGTGGACCTTGAGAATATCAAGATTACCATTTTGACTGAGTTTCATAAAGATACAGTCATAAATGTGGCCTCTACAGTGTTAACAAGCTTTACCTTTGATTTGACTCAGTGACCTAGTTTTTGACCCGACATGACCCAGGTTCGAACTTGACCTAAAGATTATTAAGATTACCATTTTGACAAAGTTTCATAAAGATACAGTAATAAATGTGGCCTCTAGAGTGTTAACAAGCTTTTCCCTTGATTTGATCTAGTGACTTAGTTTTTGACCCCACCTGACCCAGATTCAAACTTGACCTATACAGCCTCAAGACATTCTGACCAAGTTTCATTAAGATACAGTCATAAATGTAGCCTCTACAGTGTTAAGCTTTTCCTTTGATTTGACCTGGTGACCTAGTTTTTGATGCTAGATGACCTAATATTAAACTTGTCCCAGACTTTATTGAGGGTAACATTCTGACTAAGTTTCATTAAGATTGGGCCCAAATTGTGACCTCTAGAGTGTTAATAGCTTTTTCTTTGATTTGACCTGGTGACCTAGTTTTTGACCCAAAATGACCCGATATCGAAATTATCCAAGATTTTATTGAGGGTAACATTCTGACCAAGTTTCATTAAGATTGGGCCAAAAATGTATCCTCTAGAGTGTTAACAGGCTTTTCCTTTGATTTGACCTGGTGACCTAGTTTTTAACCCCAGATGACCCAATATCAACTCATCCAAGATTTTATTGAGAGTAACATTCTGACCAAGTTTCATTAAGATTGGGCCAAAACTGTGACCTCTAGTGTTAACAAGCTTTTCCTTTGATTTGACCTGGTGACCTAGTTTTTGATCCAAGATGACCCAATATCTAACTCATCCAAGATTTAATTGAGGGTAACATTCTGACCAAGTTTCATTAAGATTGGCTCAAATTTGTGACCTCTAGGGTGTTAACAGTCAAATTGTTGACGCCGATGACGACGGACGACGGACACAGGGCGATCACAAAAGCTCACCTTTGAGCACTTCAAAATTTTCCCTATATAAGTCTATGTAAACCATGTGACCCCCAGGGCGGGGCCATATTTGATCCTAGAGGGATAATTTGAACAATCTTGGTAGAGGACCACTAGAAGATGCTACACACCAAATATCAAAGCTCTATGACCTGCTGTTTTGGACAAGAAGATTTTTTAAGTTTTTCCTTTTGGTTGCCATGGCAACCAGAGTTCTGTATGGAATTCAATTCTTTGAATAATTTTGAAAGGGGACCACCCAAGGATCATTCCTATGAAGTTTGGTGTAATTCTGCCCAGTGGTTTTTAAGATTTTTTTAGAAATTGATGATAGACGGACGACGCACACCGCACGACGGACATTGAGCATTCACAAAGGCTAAACATTGTGAATGGTTAAAAAATGAAGGAAAGAAATAATTAGTTTCATAAAATTTCATGATGATTATTCAATGCAAATTACCTTTTTTAAACAATGATATCAGGACCTCCCATGACTTTGACTTTTAGCCATGACTTTAGCCAAATGAAAAATACAAAATGTAGTTGGAACTACTAAGGGGCCACCTGAGCCAGAGAAATTTTTAAAATGGAAGCCATGGATGTTTGTCAATCTGACTAAAGTACATATCCTATTACGCTACGCATAGGATCTGACAACGAGCTATTGATAGCCTCGTTCTGACGACCCTTCTGCTAGCCAATCAAAAACTAACTTACAACATTCTGCAAGCTTTAAAAAGCCTTGGCTTTTGATATCTATAATTTTTATGTCGAGCGATGTCAGACAGCTGGTTAGCTCAGTCGGTAGGGCAGTCGGTAGGCACTTGCTCTGTAAGCGAGAGGTCCCGGGTTCGAGCCCTGGATTGACTGCACATTTTTCTTACTCTTAGACATTCGAACAAGTTGTCTGACTGGTTCAAATAAAAATAGATTTGCGAAAATAAAAATAGCAATACTAGAAATCCAAAATATACAGAAGACGACTGTGAATGGGTCGTTCTCAGATCTTCGTTTAGAAGATCAAGTACTTTAGTCAGATTGGGATGTTTGTTCAATTGATTGTTTCATCTTGCTTCATAGTTAACTTCTGAAAGTTTGTATGTATGTCATAAAAGAGAAAATTAACAAGAGCTGTCACAGGAAACAATGCGCTCGACTATTTCGATGCTGGATAGTGAAACTGGGCATATCTGAGGAAGCTGGAGCTGTCACTGGAGTGTTTAAAGACTCCAATGATGGATTAAGATATTGCACAATAGCTCGAGTCTGTGTCAAAAATATTAAGTAATAAGAGATAAAAAGATAAGGTGTATCAAAACACTAAGTAAGTTTAATTCTAAGCAAAAAGGGGGTATAATTCATAACATATTGGTGCAAGAGTTATGCACCTTGTGTCATATGATGTGGAACAACTACTTTAAGTTTGAATCAAATCCATTTAATAATAACTAAGATATAGTGAAAATGCATCAAAATTAACCTTAAACTAGAGATGCTTTTGAGAAAAGCGCATGTCTCGTACAACTGCCTAATCATCTAAATAGTAAGTCAGTCTGTAAGTCAGTCTGCGCTTTCTTGGACCCAAAATGTACACTATACTACTTATGCATGCGCTTTCTTGCACCCAAAACGTACCCTATACTACTAATAAAAGTAGTATAGGGTACAGTTTGGGTGCACGAAAGTAGTATAGGGTACATTTGGGTGCACGAAAGCGCATGTGCTCCAAGGATTTTTCGGTAATTCAAGGGCCATAATTCAGAAGTGCCTGGGCCGATTTGGCTAGTTATCGAACTTGGCCAAGGTCTTATGGTCAGACACATTTTGTTCAAGTTTGGAGAAGATCGGGTGAGAAATGTTTGACTTAGAGTGCGGACAAGCTTTGTGACAGACAGACAGACAGACAGACTGGAGTAAATCAATATGTCTCCCACACCACTGTGTGGTGGGAGACATAATTCTAACTAAAAGGGGGCATAATTCATGAAAAATTAGTACCAGAGTTATGCACCTTGTTTCATGTTGGTGATAAGATGGAGCATATATTTTAAGTTTGAATCAAATCCATTTAGTAATAACTGAGTTAGAGTGAAAGTGCATCAAACCTGAAATTCTAAGTGAAAAGGGGAGATAATTCATGAAATATTCGTGCAAGAGTTTTGGCTCTTGTGTCATATGATGTGAATGATGATGTTGAACAACTATATTAAGTCTGAATCAAATCCATTCAGTAATAACTGAGAGAGAGCGAAAGTGCATCGAAACTTTAACCTGAAATTGCTAGTAAGGTGGGGAATAATTCATTAAATATTGGTACCAGAGTTATGCACCTTGTGTCATATGATGTGGGAGTTTGAATGAAATCCATACAGTAATAATTTGAGATAGAGTGAAAGTGCATCAAAACTTTCAACCTGAAATTCTAGGTAAAAAGGGGGGATAATTCAAGAAATATTGGAATGAGAGTTATGGCCCTTGTGCCAGATGATGTTGGTGATGATGAGAAATAACTATTTCAAGTTTAAAGCAAATCCATCAAGTAATTACAGAGATAAGGAGAAAAAAAGAGAAAGTGTAAAAAAAAAAACTTTAACCAAGGTGGGGATGCGGCAAGACGCTGACGCCAGGGTGAATAGGATAGCTCTCCATATACTTTGTATAGCTGAGCTAAAAATAAATAATAAAACAAGAAGCTGCGTTCAATAAACGCTTGATGCCCTTGGTGGCATCCTTGTCGATAAGCAACCTAAGTCCAAAATGAGGTCAAGGTCAAACTGAGGTCAGGTGATGTCTGAAGATGAGGAATGGTCACAGGTTACATCTGCATTAGTATCGAGTCATTCTAGTAAGGGGTATTGATGCTAGACGAAACGGTCCCATTTTGTTAACCTTGTACGGACGGACGGACGAACGAACGGATTGACATGACAATCACTATATGCCTCCCGCATCACTAGATGCCGGGGCATAAAAAGACATAATACCAAACAACTGTGATCTTGATTGGGCTGAATATCAATTTTTCTCTGTAGGTAAATCTGATTTACAATGAAACTGAGAACCAAGCTAAGCCGCTTATAACCACTTATATCATTGCAATAACGTGAAAAAAACTTTCATCAATCATTTTCATCAACCATCAAAACTCTCTGCCAAATTCTGAAATCTATCACAAATTGCGACATTGGCGAACGACAGCAGAGGCCCTAGATATAGTAACTACATTAAGAAACCAAAGAAAACACAGAAGGAAAACCAGGCTTATTATTTATTACTTTTTCATTGTTTAACAATATTTATTTGCAATAAATGTTATGATTGTATACCCATTAAAACAGCTTGGTCCATCTAGAAGAAAACTACAGTGGCATTATCCATACCACATTATCTGTTACTCTTCTTTTACCTACATACACATGCTGTACACTGCAGTTCATAAATCCTTCATCAAAGCAGTGACTGGGTTATGACTGCAAACTGACATCACCAGTAGACTGAATCATTACCAAATAAGTTTTTTCCAGAATAAATATCAAACTTTTCTCATATTTCAGAGAAAAAACTGAGCTTTTCTCGTTACTCAAAACCTCTTTCAAAGTTGTCTTATAACCAAGAATGACTATCAAGTTTTTCTCATAACTATCATGGTATTGATTTCCCACATGATTGTTCGTATTTTGTCAATCACTTCTTTAATTTGGCGATTCTTCTGTGTCAATTGCTGAAAGAAATATAAATATATTTTTGTAAAAATAGAATCACAAAATCACAGTACATATATTCATTTTATGCTTTTCATTGAAATACTGAAATATATGTCAGAGATTTAAAATTGATATTTAACTGATCAAGCTGTGAAAATATTGCAAATTTATTTCACTTATGAACACTATAATTTACATTTCCACTCATGATTGTGCCACTCATGAAAATACTGCATTATGGTGTTCACTCGGTGAACTATATCTCGATCTTACACTGAAATAAACATATATCCTCTCTGTATTTGATCATATGGACTTCTGCTTGTAACTTTGGTAATTATGTAACACACTCCAAAGAAATGTGACATGTAACTGTGGTTGTATTCCTTCCAAAGAAATGTGACGTGTAACTGTGGTTATATTCTTTCCAAAGAAATGTGACATGTAACTATGGTTGTATTCCTTCCAAAGAAATGTGACATGTAACTGTGGTTGTATTCCTTCCAAAGAAATGTGACATGTAACTGTGGTTATATTCCTTTCAAAGAAATGTGACATGTAACTGTGGTTGTATTCCTTCCAAAGAAATGTGACATGTAACTGTGGTTATATTCCTTCCAAAGAAATGTGACATGTAACTGTGGTTATATTCCTTTCAAAGAAATGTGACGTGTAACTATGGTTGTATTCCTTCCAAAGAAATGTGACGTGTAACTGTGGTTATATTCTTTCCGAAGAAATGTGACATGTAACTATGGTTGTATTCCTTCCAAAGAAATGTGACATGTAACTGTGGTTACAGTCGAGACTGCCTTAACGACCCCCTGAATTTAGCGACTCCCTGTCATATGCGACCCTATTTTATGCTCCGGATGCAATTTAGTATTAAAAGTGTCTGAATTAAGCAACTCCCTGCCTTACGCGACAAGCGACTGTGAAATCAGGCTCCCAAATCGATAGTTAGACCGTTTTCAGCGACTTTGAGATGCTCCCTCGCAAGATTTTACACGATAGAGTTACCGTTCTTTATCTCGCATGGAGTTGTTTGAGACGAGAACTTATTTGTTTACAAAAATGGCTGATGAAAAACATAAAAAAGAACTGTTTTGACATTAGAACAGCGTGTTAAGGCACTTGAATTGCTCGATTAGAGAAAACCAGCGTATAAAGTCGCTGAAGAATTCGGAGTCGGTGCATAAATTAACTTTATTCCTGGTAAAACAAAAATATGGCGGTATTTATCAGGAAACGACGAAGTAAACACAGATTAAAGATGCAGTCAATAATCAAATAAATGTCAATGAACAATTAGTACACAAAAATATAAAGATCATAAACCTCAGTGTGTATAGAGTTCAAATGGAACATTTATATTTTACTGCTCCCCTTTATTTTCATGCCAGATCATGAGCTTAAATTTGTTTTATCAACATCATACGAATGATGCAAATTATTTGAAATTTATATTTTATCAATATGCAATTAAAGAAATAGTATTTAATCATTTTCCACTCCTACCTTAAAAGAGGCCAATATATAAGCATCCGTTATTCATGTACTTCAATTGGAAAAATATATGAAACCAGCGTCATCCTGTTAAGTGAGACTGTTTTAAGAGACTCCCTGTCATATGTGACCTTTTTCGCTGCTTCCCAAAGTCGGTCTCTTAAAACAGTCTCGACTGTATATTCTTTCCGAAGAAATGTGACATGTAACTATGGTTGTATTCCTTCCAAAGAAATGTGACGTGTAACTGTGGTTATATTCCTTTCAAAGAAATGTGACGTGTAACTATGGTTGTATTCCTTCCAAAGAAATGTGACATGTAACTGTGGTTATATTCCTTTCAAAGAAATGTGACGTGTAACTATGGTTGTATTCCTTCCAAAGAAATGTGACGTGTAACTGTGATTGTATTCCTTCCAAAGAAATGTGACGTGTAACTGTGGTTATATTCCTTTCAAAGAATTGTGACGTGTAACTATGGTTGTATTCCTTCCAAAGAAATGTGACATGTAACTGTGGTTGTATTCCTTCCAAAGAAATGTGATGTGTAACTGTGGTTATATTCCTTCCAAAGAAATGTGACGTGTAACTGTGGTTATATTCCTTCCAAAGAAATGTGACGTGTAACTGTGGTTGTATTCCTTCCAAAGAAATGTGACGTGTAACTGTGGTTATATTCCTTTCAAAGAAATGTGACGTGGTTATATTCCTTTCAAAGAATTGTGACGTGTAACTATTGTTGTATTCCTTTCAAAGAATTGTGACGTGGAACTATGGTTGTATTCCTTCCAAAGAAATGTGACGTGTAACTGTGGTTGTATTCCTTTCAAAGAAATGTGACGTGTAACTGTGGTTATATTCCTTTCAAAGAATTGTGATGTGTAACTATGGTTGTATTCCTTTCAAAGAAAGAATTGTGACGTGTAACTATGGTTGTATTCCTTTCAAAGAAATGTGACGTGTAACTGTGGTTGTATTCCTTCCAAAGAAATGTGACGTGTAACTGTGGTTGTATTCCTTTCAAAGAAATGTGACGTGTGACTGTGGTTGTATTCCTTCCAAAGAAATGTGACGTGTAACTGTAGTTGTATTCCTTCCAAAGAATTGTGACGTGTAACTGTGGTTGTATTCCTTTCAAAGAATTGTGACGTGTAACTGTGGTTATATTCCTTTCAAAGAAAAGTGACGTGTAACTGTGGTTGTATCCCTTTCAAAGAAATGTGACGTGTAACTGTGGTTGTATTCCTTTCAAAGAAATGTGACGTGTAACTATGGTTATATTACTTCCAAAGAAATGTGACACGTAACTGTGGTTATAGTCCTTCAAAGAAATGTGATGTGTAACTATGGTTGTATTCCTTTCAAAGAAATGTGATGTGTAACTATGGTTGTTTTCCTTTCAAAGAAATGTGACGTGTAACTATGGCTGTATTCCTTCCAAAGAAATGTGACGTGTAACTATGGCTGTATTCCTTTCAAAGAAATGTGACGTGTAACTATGGTTGTATTCCTTCTAAAGAAATGTGACGTGTAACTATGGTTGTATTCCTTCCAAAGAAATGCGACATGTAACTGTGGTTATAGTCCTTCAAAGAAATGTGACCTTGAACTTGAGCGGGATGGTGAGGGGGTTTAAACTGGGTGCAATGTTGACCTTGATTGTAATCTTAACAGTGATTTAGGCTGGGTGTTATGCTGACCTAGACAACAGTTTTTCTACAAGCTATCTACAAGCCAAGATTCATTTCAGTATATCAATTTAAACTTGTTATTGAGCTGACAACATTCTTCGGTGTGAGTTTGGACTTTACTGGGTCATTAATATGGGCTGTAAGTGAAACGGTAAAATCTTGCATGCACTGTGGAACAAAGCCAAAGATGGACTAACAGACCGACAGTTTACCGTAATTGCAATATGCCTGTGGGGCATAAAAAAATCCCTGCACCTGCAACACTAACCAAGCTTAATGGATAAAGCACTAAATGTCTGCAATACTTTACATGCTTCAATGGATGAAGCACTAAATGTCTGCAATACTTACCATGCTTCACTGGATAAAGCACTAAATGTCTGCAATACTTACCATGCTTCACTGGATGAAGCACTAAATGTCTGCAATACTTACCATGCTTCACTGGATGAAACACTAAATGTCTGCAATACTTACCATGCTTCATTGGATGAAACACTAAATGTCTGCAATACTTACCATGCTTCACTGGATGAAGCACTAAATGTCTGCAATACTCTCCAAGCTTCAATGGATGAAGCACTAAATGTCTGCGATACTTACCATGCTTCACTGGATGAAGCACTAAATGTCTGCAATACTTACCATGCTTCACTGGATGAAACACTAAATGTCTGCAATACTTACAATGCTTCACTGGATAAAGCACTAAATGTCTGCAATACTTACCATGCTTCACTGGATTAAACTCTAAATGTCTGCAATACTTACCATGCTTCACTGGATAAAACACTAAATGTCTGCAATACTTAACATGCTTCACTGGATTAAACACTAAATGTCTGCAATACTTTCAAAGCTTCAATGGATGAAGTACTAAATGTCTGCAATACTTTCCATGCTTGTCTGCAATACGTATCATGAAAATACATTTGGAGGAAAGACATACCTCAACAATCTGTTTATGCTCTTCAGCAGCAAATTTGTAAGTTTCTGTGTTTGTGTTTCTGTCTTCTAAAAGGTCTCCCTTTAAAGGTACCAATACCTGCAATGGACATTATTTGTAATGGTTTATTTTGTCTATCATTTTATTTCATATTTTTAGTGGTTTACTGAAATGAGATACTGGAATATATTTGAAAATTTTATGTTTCAAAAAGGGGGCTTGTCAAAATATAATTTCCACTGGTAGGGATCTACACCCACACATGTAACAATGTGAATTACAAACAAGAGGCCAAAATGGCCTAAGTTGCTGACCTGAAGAAAATCTTAACCATTTTACTTTGCTTCTAACTAGGTTTTTGTGAATATTCTTTAAGCTGTTCGTTATAGCAAACGTTGTTTTTTTTTTTTTTTTTAAATCTATATCTAACTGTCATGCACCAAAAACACATAACTCCCCGAGGAAATCATCTAAAGGTATTTCTATTTTAACTCCACTGCTCCCTTAAAGGACCCAAGTACCCCCATTTGAACAAATTTGACATAAGACCGTATAATGATGTTATAGATCAAGTCTGATGAAGATCCATCAAGTGGTTCAAGAGAAGAAGTACTTTAAAGGTATTTCTATTTTAAGCTTCAGTGACTCCAAAAAGGAGCCAAGTGCCCCAAACTGAATAAACATGGTAAAGGACTTTATAATGATGCTACAGACAAGCTAATGACAAGAAGTTAGTTCAAGGTATTTCTATTTTAACCTCCGACAGCCCCTTAAATGGGCTAAGGGGCAAGTGTTTCCAAATGAAAAAAATTTGTTAACAACCTTATCATGCTACAAATCAAGTTTGATGATCAATCAAGTGGTACATGAGAAGAAGCCTTTAAAAGGCATTTCTAGCTTTAACTACGGTGGTCCTAGATGGGGCCAAGGGCACCCCATTGAACAAATTTTGTTAAGGATTGTATGATGCTACAGACCAAGTTTGATGAAAATCCATTGAGCAGTTAATGAGAAGTAGTTGTTAAAAGGTGTTTTATTTTTAGCCCCAGTGGCCCTCAAAAGGAACCAACTATTCACCATTTAAATAAAATTGGGAGGGGACCTTCTAATGATGCTACAGGCCAAGTTTGATGAAGATCCATCAAGTGGTTCATGAGAAGAAGTCTTTTAAAGATTGTTCTTTTTTTAGCTACAAGTGCCTACAATCAAACAAATTTGAGGAAGGACCTTATAATGACCCTCTAGAGCTGGTTTGATGAAGATCTATCAAGCAGTTCATAAGAAGAAGTCGTTAGAAGGTATTTCTGTTTTTTAATCAAGCTGCCCCTAAAAGGGGCCAAGTGCCCCCTACTGAACAATGTTGGTGAAGGACCTTATAATGATGCTCACTCGGGGTATTGAATTCTTCATGTGAGGAAGCCATCAAGCTGGCTAACGGAATGGTGATTCTACCCAGGTGTCCGCTCGTGATGAAACAATGCACTGAGGGGCACCTGAGGTCTGGGTATTCTGCCACCATCAAAGCTGGAAAGTCGCCATATGACCTATAATTGTGTCAGTGCGTTGTTAAACCTAACCAAATAAAAAAAAAATTGTAATGATGCTACAAATCAAGTTTTATGAAGATCTATCAAGTGGTTCATGAGAAAGAGTCATTTAGAGCCATTTCTAGTTTTAGCTATGGTAGCCCCTAAAATGAGTCAATCGTCCCCATTTAAATAAAATTGGGAGAGGACATAATAATGCATTCAACCATGTTTGATGAAGATCCCTCCTGCAGTTAATGACAAGAAGTCATTTAATGGTATTTCTAACTTTAGCTCTAGCAGCCCCTAAAAGAGGCCTTATGTATCCATATGTAAACAAGAGGACCATGATGGTCCTGAATCGCTCACCTGTCCCCACATGACAAAGTTTTAAACCGAGTATGATGTCATTTTTTTCTATTATTTGACATTGTGACCTAGTTTTTGAGCTCATGTGACCCAGTGTTGAATCTGACCAATTTTCATGAAGATCCACTGAAAAATATGGCCTCTAGAGAGGTCACAAGATTTTTTAATATTTGACCTACTGACCTAGTTATTGATGGCACGTGACCCAGTTTTGAAACTGACCTAGATATCATCAAGGTGAACATTCTGACCAATTTTCATGAATATCCATTCAAAAGTATGGCCTCTAGAGAGGTCACAAGGTTTTTCTATTTTTAGACCTACTGACCTAGTTTTTGACTGCAGTTGACCCAGTTTCAAACCTGACCTAGACATCATCAAGATGAACATTCAGACCAATTTTCATATAGATCCCATGAAAAATATGGCCTCTAGAGAGGTCACAAGGCTTTTTTGTTATTTGACCAACTGACCTAGTTATTAAAAACATGTGACCAAGTTTCGAACAAGACCTAGATATCATCAAGGTGAACATTCTGACTTACTTTCATGAAGATCCATTGAAAAGTATGGCCTCTAGAGAGGTCACGAGGTTTTTCTATTTTTAGACCTACTGACCTAGTTTTTGACTGCAGTTGAACCAGTTTCGAACTTGACCTAGATATCATCAAGATAAAGATTCTGACCAATTTTCATACAGATCCCATGAAAAATATGGCCTCTAGAGAGGTCAAAAGGTTTTTTTGTTATTTGACCAACTGACCTAGTTATTAAAAACATGTGACCAAGTTTCGAACAAGACCTAGATATCATCAAGGTAAACATTCTGAATAACTTTCATGAAGATCCATAGAAAAGTATGGCCTCTAGAGAGGTCACAAGGTTTTTCTATTTTTAGACCTACTGACCTAGTTTTTGATCGCAGTTGACCCAGTTCTGAACTTGACCTAGATATCATCAAGATAAACATTCTGACCAACTTTCATAAAGATCCCATGAAAAATGTGACCTAGTGGTCACAAGCAAAAGTTTACGCACGCACGCACGGCCGACAGACGCTGCGTGATCACAAAAGCTCACATTGTCACTTTGTAACATGTGAGCTAAAAATTGGGAGAGGACCTTTTAACCATGCTACAGACCAAGTTTGATTAAGAGCCACTGCGTGGTTCCTGAGAAGAAGTCTTTTCAAGATTTTTTCTGTTTTTAGCTTAAGTGGCCCCTAAAAGGGTCCAACTGGCCCCATTTAAACAATTTGGAAGAGGACCTTATAATGATGCTGCATACCAAGTTTGATGAAGATCCATACAGCAGTTTAAGAGAAGAAGTTGTTTCTAATACTACCTCTAGCAGCCCTTAAAAGGTTATATAAGAGTCCCTATTTGAATAAATTGGGAGAGGACCTTATAATGATGCTACAAACCAAGTCTGATGAAGATCCATTAAGCAGTTCATGAGAAGAATTTCTTTAAATGTTTCTCTGTTTTTAGCTCAGGCGAACAATTTGAGCAAACCTGATAGAGGTCCATGCAAGGATGCTACTGACCAAGTTTGGTGTAATTCTGATTAGTAGTTTCTGTGAAGATGTTTCAGTAAAACTCACAGTTGACGCAGGAGGATGGACAACTGACGCCTGTCCATCCACTTATATTTATAGCTCACTCTGAACAATGTTCAGCTGAACTAAACACAGGGCCATAGAGGCCCAATGGCACTTAAAAACAAACTAAGCTATTTGACCTGGAATATATATATGACAAACTGAATCATAATTGGTAATGTCTGAGTTAAGTATACAACAAGAGCACCACCTTGCAGGTGCAGACACATCATCTGATTTTTTTGTCTCTGTATAATAGAAATATTGTCCTACCTATGACTTTGTGATCCAAAAGGGGCCATAATTCTTGCAAAAAGCAATGCAAAGTTACTGTACTCGCTGTGCAGAGACAGCATTTAATGGCGAATAACTGCTCCAAGCTTTAAAGCAATAGCTAGATGTCGTTTGAAGTTTTTTCTATTTTTAGCTCTGGCAGCCCCTATGTGCAACCAAGCAAAACCGTTTGAACAAATTTGGTAGAAACTGGATAGGTGATTTTGGAGATGTGCTTTTAAGAAACTGTTGACAATGGACATTAAATAGTTTTGGTAGAGGGCCACCCAAGAAATATTTCTGTAAAGTTATTTTGAAATCTGGAGTTCTGCATGGAATCCAATTCTTTGAACACCTCTGGAAGAGGACCATCCAAGGAACATCCAGGCCAAGTTTCATCAACTTTAATCAAAGGTTTCAGAGGCGATTTGGTTTGAAGAGACGTGTGGACAAGTGAGGTTTGGTGATTATAGCTGAAATACTTTTTGAATTATAAGCATTTTCAAATTTGACGGCAAATGCATGTAAAACCAGAGAACAAGAGGGTGATAATGACCCTGGATCGCTCACTTGAGTAATATGAGCTACATCTTTCAAATATCAAACTGATGGTTTTTAGAAATTTTTTGGAAGATTTTCCAATGTACAATCAAGTAACCCCTAGGGCGGGGCCAATTTTACCCCGGGGGTCATGATTTGAACAAAATTGTAGAAGTCTACTAGGCAATTTTACATATCAAATATCTAAGATCTAGGCCTTCTGGTTTATTTTTAGTAAATTTATGAGGATTTCACTATGTACAATCAAGTAACCCCTGGGGCTGGGTCAATTTGACCCGGGGGAAGGGGGGGTGGGGCGGTCAAGATTTGAACAATTTTATAGAGGTCCACTAGGCAATGCTACATGTCAAATATTTAAGCTCTAGGCCTTCTGGTTTATTTTTATGAAATGTTGAAGATTTTTCTATGTACAATCTAGTAACCCCATGGGGTCATGATTTGAACAAATTGTATAGAGGTCCACTAGGCAATACTACATGTCAAATATCTAAGCTCTAGGACTTCTGGTTTATTTTTTTTTAAAATTTGAAGATTTTCCTATAGAAATCTATATAAAATCAAGTGACCCCTGGGGCAGGGTCAATTTTGACCCCAGGGTCATGATTTGAACAACTTTAGTAGAGATCCACTAGGCAATGCTACATGTCAAATATCTAAGCTCTAGGGCTTCTGGTTTTTGAGAAGAAGGTCTTTTAAGATTTTCCTATGTAAAATCATATGATCCCTGGGGCGGGGTCAAATTTGACCCTGGGGTCAAGATTTGAACAAATTTTGTAGAGGTCAACTAGGGAATGCTTCACACTAAATACAAACAACACCAAATCTATACTCCTCCACCTTTTGGCGGGGGATAATAAACTTTAAAACTGGCAACTACCTATGCTACACGTTAAGTACCAAAGTACCTTTCATCTCAAGTCTGACCTTTCACTTTTAGAAAAGAATATTTCTTTATTAAAATTTTCCTCATTATAACTGTATGTTAAATCCTTGACCAAAGAGGCACACTAAAATTTGGATCAAGGGCCTAGACTAGAACAAGCTTAGTAATGACCATTTGACAATGCAGCCATCCTAATATCTCATATCTATGCTTTATTCTTCTTGGGAAGAATTTAAGATTTTTTATACCTTTTCTTTCTTGTACAATACTGAATACTACACTGGCATGGCCAAAGCTATGCATCATCTTTGCATATTACCTGGTCAGATAAAGGTAAATAACACCCACTGAAACATGTATAAAACATGTTTGAGAGAAGTATTTGTTCCTTAACTCATTACATATATGAAGTCATACCTCCTCTGGGTTTTCATTTGGGTCAACTATTGTCTCAGACACTCGATCATATATTGCTCTCAGCCTTCTAAAGATGAAGTTGAGTTGTCTCAAGCTTTCTTCAATTTTCATCCTTCTTTCATGATACTGTGTGTTGTTTGTTCCATTTGGCAACTGAAATGCACATATAGCAACAGGATGCAAAAGTAATAAGAGCTCGTCGAACACGAAATGCCCCCCTTGATGCATTCAGTAATTGCACAAGGAAACAAAAATTATTTGCTCACTGTAAACAAAAGTTCTACTGTTCTGGTTCAATGTGACATTGACCTTTGACCTACTGACCTCAAAATCAACAGGGGTCATCTGCTGGTCATAATCAACATCCCTATAAAGTTTAGTGATCCTAGGCCCAAGCATTCTCAAGGTATTGTCCGGAAAGGGTTTAACTGTTCCGGGTCAATGTAGCCTACAGACCTCAAAATCTATAGGGGTAATCTACAGGTCATGACCAACCTCCCTATCAAGTTTCATGATCCTAGGCCCAAGCGTTCTCAAGTTATTGTCTAGAAATGGTTTAAATGTTCCGAGTAACTGTAACCTTGACCTTTGACCTTAACATCAATAGGGGTCATCTGCTGGTCATGATGAACCTTTCTCTCATCTTTCATGACCCTTGGCCCAAGCGTTCTCAAGTTATCGTCCAGAAACCGTTTAACTGTTCCTGGCCAATCTGACCTTGAACTTTGACCAAATGACCTCAAAATCAACGGATTGGTCTACATACAGACCGACTGACCGACAGACAGACAGACCGACCGACCGACCGACCGACATCTGCAAATCAATATACCCCTCCTTCTTCGAAGGGGGGCATAATAAGAGTTGTTTGTTATGTAAGGTGACTAAAATACAGATATAGCAACAGGATACAATAGCACTGTGTGATCAATAAGGCAAATGGACACAATGCTTCTGTGTGTTTTGTGTTCCAGATGTTAACTGTACACACCAAATATCAAAGCCCTAGGCCCTGTGGTTTTGGACAAGAAGATTTTTAAAGCTTTTCCTTTCGGTTGCCATGGCAACCACAGTTCTGTATGGAATTCATCTTTTTTAATATTTTCAAAGAAGACCATTCAAGGAATATCCCTGTGAAGTTTCATCAAAACTGGCCTGGTGGTTTAGAAGATATTGTTTAAAGGAAAGTGTGGACAGACACCGGACAGACGACAGACAGACGGACGTCTGATGGTGAGCCATCACAACAGCTTACCCTGAGCTTTTGGATCAGGAGAGCTAAAACAAGAGCTGTCGGAGGACAGCAACGCTCGACTATTCAACAGCCTTGTCGATTGAATGAATACGAAAGTCGAAAAAGGGGCATAATTTAAAAAAAGCAAAATAGGGTTATGGAACCTGCATAGTGCTTATCAGCTCATGACAGTGGACAAGTGTGTGAAGTTTCAATCCATTCCCATTAGAGGGTACTGAGATACCAGCTTACATATAAGAATTTAACCCAAAACTCCTAAGTTTAAAAAGGTGCATAATTTTGTAAAATGCAAAGTTGAGTTATTGACCCTTTGCACTGCATGTCATATCATGACAGTGAACAAGTGTGTGAAGTTTCAATCCTTTCCCATTAGTGGATACTGAGATACCAGCTTACATACAAAACCTTAACCAAAAAATTCTAAGTCGAAAAAAAGGGGCATAATTTTGTAAAAAAGCAAAATAGAGTTATGGAACCTGCTTTGTGCATGTCAGATCATGACAGTGAACAAGTGTGTGAAGTTTCAATCCATTCCAATTAGTGAGTACTGAGATACCAGCTTACATACAAAACCTTAACCAAAAAATTCTAAGTCGAAAAAGGGGCATAATTTTGTAAAAAAGCAAAATAGAGTTATGGACCTGTGCAATGTAAGTCAGTTTATCACAGTGAATAAGTGTGTGAAGTTTCAATCCATTCCCACAAGTGGTTACTGAGATACCAGCTTACATACAAAACCTTAACCAAAAATTTGTAAGTCAAACAAGGGGCATAATTTTGTAAAAAAAGCAAAATAGAGTTATGGGACCTGTGCAGTGTAAGTCAGTTTATCACAGTGAATAAATGTGTGAAGTTTCAATCCATTCCCACATGTGGTTGCTGAGATACCAGCTTACATACAAAACTTAACCAAATCGGGACGCGGACGCAGACGCCGACGCAGACGCATGGGCGAGTCCAATAGCTCTACTATTCTATGAATAGTCGAGCTAAAAAGTTACAAGTATACTTAATTCCTTTTTTGTCTGACATTTTGTGACAACAAAATCTCTCTATTTCTCCTTCAAATTTCCCCTTCATCCTAATCTTAGCTGAGGGAGAGGTGACTTCTCCCATAAATCTAAGACTAGCTTAAACTCTGATACATATAGGGAAAAGTGACAACACCCCCTGGCAGCCATGTTTTTTTACGGAACAAAGTAATTTGTACAATCTTAGTAAAGGGTCACCCATAATATAAAGTGTGGATGGATGGACAATGGATGGACAGATGCATGTAGAAGGGTGAGTGTTCACAATAGCTCACCCTCAGCTCACCTTCAGCACTTTGTGCTCAGGTGAAGTAATAAAACAAACATTGCTTGTTTCGCTTTGTACATGACATTCTGCACCTCCCTTTGGGGCATCTCCCATTTTTGACAAACGAGGGATTAAATTCCCTCCTGTTCTTTGATTTTCTGAAATAAACACTGCAACAGGATACAAACCCACTTTGGTAACAGAAACAGCAGAAAAATTGAATGTTTTGCCGTGTTTTTTGTTTCACGTTTAAATTTAGAGGAAAAGCAAAAACTGGTAATCAGATCAGTATAGTTAGTCAATACAAACCTGCATAGTCTTGAACTGTTTGAAAACATCTAACAGTTTATTCACTAGCTCTTGATTTGTCTCTTGACCAAGTCTACACACTGAAACCAAGTCCCGAGACTTTGTTGGTGACATCATTTGAACCTGTCAGAATACAAAGGATGAAACAATTAGGTTGCCAATACATTTAAAAAGTCTTTTGCCCTCTGGATCTCCTCTCATTGCTTTATATCACTGTCAATTGTAGTTAAATTCTTTTCAATATGAAAGTCCTCACATCTAAATCGGACCTCACATATTTTCACAACTGATTTACTCCACATTTTGAACAGTACAATAATAGTTATGTTGAAAATAATCCTGACACATGCCCCCGATGGCACTTTGAATGAATAGTTATGGCCGATGTTAGTGTTTAGGACCTTTGACCTACGGACCTGGGTCTTGCACGCGACACGTCGTCTTACTGTGCAACACAATCATGCTTAGTTATTTTAAAATCCATGCATGAATGACAAAGATATGGACTGGACATGCCCATCATTGCACTATCATGAAATATGACCTTTAACGTCTAAGTGCAACCTTGACCTTTGAACTACAGACCTGGGTCTTGCGCGCGACATGTCGTCTTACTGTGCCACACGTTTATGCGTAGTTACTTGAAAATCCATCCATGGATGACAAAGATTTGGACCGGACACGCCCATCAATGCACTATCATGAAAAATGACCTTAAATGTCTAAGTGTGACCTTGATCTTTGAGCTACGGACCTGGGTCTTGCGCGCGACACGTCGTCTTACTGTGGTACACATTCATGCCAAGTTATTTGAAAATCCATCAATGGATGACAAAGATAAAGACCGGACACGAAAATTGCGGACAGACCGACAGACGGTTCAAAAACTATATGCCTCCCTTCGGGGGCATAAAAAAATGCAAACTAAAGTTTAAACACGACAAGTGAATACTTGGACAATTCTGGAAGGTCTGACAATATTCAGCAACTTTGAACAAATCCTGACAAATAAATTCAAACAAGAATGATGTCAACATTGAATAACACATGTCCCCTGAAAATGACATAAAATTCCCAATAATATGTGCAAGTCCACTTCATGTTGATAATGTACACCAATTTCTTTTCAGTTGGAATTGGATGAAAACTGAAGGAGAAGCTGAGTACAAAATGCTTTTCTTATAATATTTTTAAGTCCAAAATAGCAATAACTCCAGAATAAATAATTGGACATCCTACAAAAAATATTCATCTTCGATTCATGTTGTTGATGCATACAAGTTGATGCATACAAAGTTTCATGTAACTGTAAGAGGAATCAGACAAGAAAATATGACAGACAGATGGAATGACAGAAAAACTGATGGACGGAGAAATTAAACACTAACTGCACATATTTTTGCTGGGTCAAAATTAAGCGAATTTGTAATACTGAGTTTGCTAGTGAGGTTTTATAATCACGAAATTGTAAACAAAAACAAATTTGTTTGTGAGATTTTATATTCACGAGATTGTAAACAAAAGCGAATTTGGAACATTAAGTTTGTTCGCGAGGTTTTATATTCATGAGATTGGAACATTGAGTTTGTTTGTGAGGTTTTATATTCACGAGATTGTAAAACAAAAGGGTCATTGACCCTAAAGCACTCACCTGTAAAAGGCTTCAAGTGCATTTGTATAATGTAATGGTACAAGTACAGAGTTCAGATTCTTCTATGTTAGCCTATATTATATACATGTCACACAATTTTTAAAATTTCCACTATATACAATAGGGAAAAGTAACCACGCTCTCTGGCTGCCATGTTTTTTGACAAATCAAAATAATCAGAGGGTCACAGAAGGACCATTTGTTTAAGATTATTTTAAAATCAAGGCAGTAGTTTCACAAAAGAGGATTTTTTAAAGTTTCCACCATATACATATAGGGAAAAGTGACCACGCCTCCTGGCAGCCACGTTTTTTGACGAATTGGAATACAAAAAATGTAATTTGAATAATCTTGGTACAGGGTCACACGAGGCCCATTTGTGTAAAATTACCGGCATTTTAAAATCGGGCAAGCAGTTTCACACAGAAAATTTGGAAATTGAGTTTGTTTGTGAAGTTTTATATGCATGAGATTGTAAACAAAAGCGAATTTGGAACACTGAGTTTGTTTGTGAGGTTTCACATTCACAACATTGTAAACAAAAGTTATCCTGCTTGTTTTCAGTTTTTAAAATTTAATCAATCTAATATAATATATGTCAGGTGTCTGTAAAAGTCACACATCATTTAGCATTACCTATGGACAGTGTGATGACTATACCAGTAACAAAAACACAGCTTTACATGAAATCTATATGCAGGGACCTAGATGTCAATGTCTGATTTTAATTAAACACACTGCAAACACAAAAGTTATTATATCAGTCCTAAATTATAAATTAATGTGATTTGTTCCATTTGTCTTGAATTGTTCTATCCTATAAATGTTACGCAAACATGGAAACATCAAATTCTTGTAAATTTGGACATTTCAATTTGATATGCTGAGGAAGGTTTGTGAAATGACGAGATTTTCTTGATTTGCATCATACTTAGGTTGATATTTACATGAGAATTGATAAGGTGAGGGACTTCGTAAATATTGCAAAAGTTAAAACCCTCACAAAAATTTCTGGTTTTACAGTATGTGCCTCACAGGTCTCCAACACCAAGAGCATAAACAAGAGCTGTCACAGGAGACAGCGCGCTCGACTATTTCGATGCTGGATAGTGAAACTGGGCACATCTGAGGAAACTAGAGCTGTCACTGGAGTGTTTAATGATTCCAATTGTGGATGAAGATATTGCACAATAGTCTGAGTCTATGTCAAAAATATCAACTTAAAGTAATAAGAGAGGTAAAGATAAAATGTATCAAAACACTATATAAGTATATCCTAAGCAAAAAGGGGCATAATTCATTAAATATTGGTGCCAGAGTTATGCAGCTTGTGTCATTTAGTGTGGGTGATGATGTTGAACAACTATTTTAAGTTTGAATCAAATTCATTCAGTAATAACAGAGACTAGAGTGAAAGTGCATCAAAACTTTAACCTAAAATTCTAAGTAAAAAGGGGGAATAATTAATGAAAAATTGGTGCCAGACTTATGCACCTTGCGTCATATGGTGTGGGTGATGATGCTGAACAACTATTTTAAGTTTGAATCAAATCCATTCAGTAATAACAGAGACAGAGTGAAAGTGCATCAAAACTTTAACCTAAAATTCTAGGTAAAAAGGGGAAATAATTCATGAAAAATTGGTCCCAGAGTTATGCACCTTGTGTCACATGATAAGGGTAATGATGTTGAACAATTGATTAAGTCTGAATCAGATCCATTCAGTAATAACAGAGGTAGAGTGAAAGTGCATAAAACTTTAACCTAAAATTCTAAATAAAAAGGGGGAATAATTCATGAAAAAATGGTGCCAGAGTTATGCACCTTGTGTCATATGATGTGGGTGATGATGTTGAACAACTATTTTAAATCTGAATCAAATCCATTCAGTAATAACAGAGACAGAGTGAAAGTGCATAAAACTTTAACCTGAAATTCTAAATAAAAAGGGGGAATAATTCATGAAAAAATGGTGCCAGAGTTATGCACATTGTGTCATATGATGTGGGTGATGATGTTGAACAACTATTTTAAGTTTGAATCAAATCCATTCAGTAATAACAGAGGTAGAGTGAAAGTGCATAAAACTTTAACCTGAAATTCTAAATAAAAAGGGGGAATAATTCATGAAAAAATGGTGCCAGAGTTATGCACCTTGTGTCATATGATGTGGGTGATGATGTTGAACAACTATTTTAAGTTTGAATCAAATCCATTCAGTAATAACAGAGATAGAGTGAAAGTGCATCAAAACTTAAACCTGAAAATCTAAGTGAAAAGGTGGATAATTCATGAAATATTGGTGCCAGAGCTATGGCCCTTATGTCAGATGATGTGGATGATGATGAGGAATAAGTATTTCAAGTTTGAATCAATTCCAAGTAATTACAGAGATAAGTTGAAAAAAGAGGAAGTGCACCAAAACTTTAACCAAGGTGGGGACGCGGAAAGACGCCAACGCCAGGGCGAGTAGGATAACTCTCCTTATAATTAAGTTATACTTCGTATAGTCGAGCTAAAAATACTATTATGTTTGGGAAATAGTTAAATTGACTTTTACATTTTTTATTAAATACATACCTGTACAGAAGAAGATGAAAGACTGGGTCCTGGGTATATTGGATACATACCTGTACAGAAGTAGATGAAGGACTGGGTCCTGGGTATACTGGATACATACCTGTGCAGAAACAGATGAAGGACTGGGTCCTGGGTATACTGGATACATACCTGTACAGAAGTAGATGAAGGACTGGGTCCTGAGTATACTGGATACATACCTGTACAGAAATAGATGAAGGACTAGGTCCTGGGTATACTGGATACATACCTGTACAGAAATAGATGAAGGACTGGGTCCTGGGAATACCACATACATACCTGTACAGAAGTAGATGAAGGACTGGGTCCTGAATTATACCGGATACATACCTGTACAGAAGTAGATGAAGGACTGGGTCCTGGGTATACCAGATACATACCTGTACAGAAGTAGATGAAGGACTGGGTCCTGAATTATACTGGATACATACCTGTACAGAAATAGATGAAGGACTGGGTCCTGGGTATACCGGATACATACCTGTACAGAAGTAGATGAAGGACTGGGTCTTGGGTATACCAGATACATACCTGTACAGAAGTAGATGAAGGACTAGGTCCTGGGTATACTGGATACATACCTGTACAGAAGTAGATGAAGGACTGGGTCCTGAATAAACTGGATACAAACCTATACAGAAAAATATGAAGGACTGGGCCCTGGGTATACAATACATACCTGTACAGAAGTAGATGAAGGACTAAGTTACTGGGTAACTGGAATAAACCTGTACAGAAGTATATGAAGGACTGGGTCCTGAAATAAACTGTAACTATAAGATAATGAGGACTGGGTATACTGGATACATACTGTACAGAAGTAGATGAAGGACTACTTTGGTCTGGATCACTGTATGCTGACTGGGTTGTGAATAAACTGGTTGACCAAACTGCTTGCCACACCTGACTTGACAGTATCACTCCTGAGTCTGTGTGAGCACTGGGGAAAAGGTTGACCAATGCTGCCATATACATGTCTGTGTAAAAATTCCATTTATTTGTAAGTAATTTCCCCAAATTCCATAGGGGTTTGAAAACTGGTAATTCGAAGATAGCTAGTCCTGGCTGCCATTACTCAACTGACCCTGTTTTTATTTTCTGCTGGCTGCATCTATTAAGTTATGGCGAAACTTCATTTGGTTACCTAACCAGTATTGGCCCGCAACATCTGTGCACTGACTCTCGTGAGAAACCGACGACGTTACGCAAAGTTAATAGCACATGGTGGTGATTTTTGAAAATCAGCCAAAATGCATATCAGAGTTATGGGACTTGATGTTATCAACTAGTTTTATAACCCGAAGAAACATGTTAAGTTTCAATTCCATATCTGCATTAGTTTTGGAGATAGTAACTTGCATGTAAAACTTCAACCAGAATTTTCTAAGTCCAAAAGGGGGCATAATTTGCTCAAAATACATGTTAGAGTTATAGAACTTGACCCAGTGAGGTTGGTAATTGACCTAGAAAAAGAATAAATAAGTTTCAAAGCTATAATTATGCCTTTTGGTAATAGCTGTATGTACTTGCACGCAAAACTTTAACCAGGATTTTCTAAGTCCAAAAGGGGGCATAATTTGCCCAAAATACACGTCAGAGTTATGGGACTTGACCCATTAAGGTAGGTAATTGATCAAGAAAAAGAAAAAATAAGTTTCAAATCTATATGCCTTTTAGTAATAGCTGTATGTACTTGCACGAAAAACTTTAACCAGAATTTTCTAAGTCCAAAATGGGGCATAATTTGGCCAAAATGAAGGTTAGAGTTATGGGACTTGCTGCTATCCACTAGTTTTATAACCCCGAAGACACATGTGAAGTTTCAATTAAATATCTGCATTAGTTTTGGAGATAGTGACTTGCATGTAAAACTTTTACCAGAATTTTCTAAGTCCAAAAGGGGGCATAATTTGCACAAAATACATGTTAGAGTTATGGAACTTGACCCAGTGAGGTTGATAATTGAACTAGAAAAAGAATAAATAAGTTTCAAAGCTATATGCCTTTAAATGATAGCTGTATGTACTTGCACGCAAAAACTTAACCAAGATGTGACGCCGAATGCCGACGCCAGGGTGAGTAGAATAGTTAAGACTATTCTTCGAATAGTAGAGCTAAAAATGCAAATGTAACCACTATCAGACAAGAAGAGCGACAGGTCAGACCCAGTCCATATCCAAGTACGTACTTTGCAAAACCCCAGAGAATATAGTGTCCTCATCAATAACAAAACAGTTTACAAACCTTGGCATTGTGTACCATCTCCAACATGGTTTCCGAGAAAAAAGATCCTGTGTAACACAACTAATTATGCTTGTAAATGACCCTGTCAAATCAGTGTACAACAAACAACAGGTTGATCTGATACTTTAGATTTTAGCGAAGCATTATATAAAGTGAGCCATGAGAAAGTCCTGTTTAAAATGCGTAACTACATATTAATCCAGTAAACGTGGAATCCGGTGTGCCTCAAGGAAGTGTTCTCGGGCCAAGTTTATTTTTATTTTACATAAATGACATGCCTGAAGGCTTAACATCCAGACTTAGACTTTTTGCAGATGACACCATTGCATATTGACCATATCGACATTATAGGATAAATCCTGGCTTCCGGTATTTCTATAAATAGGGTCAGGGGGGCTGGCGAGATTAACTGATATACGGACCGTGCACAATATCAGCCATTATTTTTGCCAGAAGATAAGATTTTAGGAAAGTTCTTACTTTCTAATGATGAAAATAGTATTTTACGACCTCAGCAACAAAATTTTTGCAAAAATAATTTGTTAACCTTGAAAAATGCGAATAATTTCAAACCTTCGGTATCAAGCAAGGGAAGCGGCAGTGTAGAATAAAAGATAAAATTTCAAAAATAAATTAAACTTTGAGGATATTTTTGGCTAAATCTTAATAACAACAATGTATTATGATAATCTGCAATACTTTTTTATTCATTCTCTTTGTTTAAACCTTGAAAAAAAGGATAATATTAAACACTATCGCTATACAGCGTAATGGCCGATACCCCTCTCATACGGGTGTTTATTGGTGGGTAATACCGTAAAACGGGATTTATCCTATAATGTCGATATTGAGAATATGACGGTAACATCTACGTTGGATGCGGAAACACTACAGTTACTACAGGTCTAGCGTTACAGATATGTTAACACATCTTCAGTGGAAATCCATTGCCAGTTCGAATACTCATGATTTATTTAGTGTTCCTCGGTTATTATCCATAACGTTTCGAAGGGAAATGCAACAAATCGGATGAATGTTGTTATTTGTAAACCATTTGATCCAAGTTTAAGGTGAATACTGATGAAGTCTTATTTGTTATTTCATTTTCAATAAAATTTGAAATGTAAATGTCCCTTAATCACTAGAAAAACGGAGTTCCAAAGTTCAAAGTTTCAAAGTTTATTATTTGATCTCATGGCCCGAAAGGGCATAAGCGAATGGCAGTGGCTATTCATACGGTCCCTTAGGAATAGCCTCGCAGGCTATTCTTACAGCTCTCCTGTAAGAACAGTGAAAAGCCTGCAGGTTGTTATTCCTACAGCAGTTTTTATTGCAATAGATAGTACTGAAGTCATTCAAGTGATATATTTTCAACCGATTTCGGAAATGACGTGTAAACACACTTGGTCATTGTGTTACAAATAATTTTGTCAGGTTTGAATTGCTGCAAACATGTCAAGCTGATGTGTGACAAACGTCCAATTCCTAACTAATGTTCTGTAAATGTTTCATGTATAACTGAAATAAAATATGTTTAAACTAAGTATAAAAATAAATTAAAGGTCAATTAATATGTTTAGAGTGTTGAGAGATTCGTGCTGTTTTGAAAAATTTGCATGCATACAAACGAAACATAGATAAATAATTCTCTAACTGGTTTAGCTGAAAACGCTTGGTAAATATTTTTAGTGTTTCAATATTAAAAACATGTACACATATTAACATCTACATCTATACAACCAACACTCTTTTTCTGTCAATTTTCACTTAAATAGGTATTTTACACTAACGACAAATATTACAAAGAGGCGTAGGAATAGCCACAGGCGGGCTTTTCACTATTCTTACGGGAGAGCCATAAGAATAGCTTGTGAGGCTATTCCTACGGGATCGTAAGAATAGCCACTTCCTAAGCGAATACAAACATAGAACAAATGATATGACAAAACATATCAAGAACAAAACTTTATATAGATTTTGCAAATAACTATATTCAAGGCTACCCTGGAGTATTCATGTTTACCAAATTCACTACATACCCCTGGAAAACCCCAACAGTCTTGTCTGGAGACTCCATAACCAGGCTGGTAACATTGCCCGATCGGGCTTATGACACAAAAAGTAATATTTCTTGACAAATAATGAAGATATTTCTTTCAAACTTGGTCCATTTATTAAGCATTACATATAATGCTTATCAAGATGGAAATAACATTGTTGCCTTCAGTTTAGTTAGAATTACTTCCCTTTTTCAGATTTTTATGATGCATAATTTTTGAAGTCCAAAAATATTATGTTTTAATGCAATGTTTAAAACAGAAAAGGGTTCAATGGCTTTCTAGTGCTCCAAACTTGTGCGCCAATACCTTTATTCTATATATTTAGGGTAAATACTTTGTTTCTAGTGCAGATGTATAAGCAATTTTTTTAGGACTAACATTTCTCTATAATGTTGTAAGTGAAAGCAGAATAAAATGTTTACATTCATGTACTAGCGCAATAATTTAGAGCATTAGAAAGCCATTTAACCCTTTTTTGTTTTAAACTTAGCATTAGAACATTGTTTTTTTGGACTTCAAAGATTATGCGTCATAAAAATCTGAAAAGGAGAAATACAGTGCTTTAGGGTATAGCGGATAGCTAACTAATTTTTCCTGCATTCCAATTCAAAGAAATGACAATAATAGTTTTTTTTTAGTATATCAGACAGAAAACATCTATTCTTCTTAAAACAGTCAGCTTTTCATAGAAATTTATGTGTTTTTTCTCTTCACGCCATTGTTTACATATGAGCTGATTTAGGGTGTACAGGATAGCTTTGGTCATTTTTTCCATTATTAGTTTAAAATCCACATCTTAACAAAATTTCCAAGACTTCTTCAGGGCTTTTTCAGCGTGTCCCACGGGGCCGAAATTTGGCCCCATTCCCAATGGCAAATATGCATACTTTTTCCCAATAGCTGTTCAAAAATTCCCAATCAAAGCAAAAACAAAAAAAAATTTTTTTTTTCTTTTTTTTTTTTTTTTTAGACCTAGGTATTTTGTTGCAAATTATAGTGTTGCAAGCATAGTATTGTAGATTTTATTGAATTTGAATATAAAGCAGTTTCCTTTTATGAATATTAGCAGTACAAAATCACAGGAATATACATAAGGAAAAAAAAGACTGATTTTCATGGAAATACTTTCCTAATTTGGATGTTTAACCGATACATATATTTCCCAATATGACAGTATTCGCGAGTCGAAAATTCCCAAAAAGCACAGGGGCCTTTTTCCCAAAATGGCCAGAAAAAGCCCTGTTCTTTAATATAAATCAGAATAATAATGTATTCTCTTTTCAAAAACATTCAGCTTTTTAAATTTCTATCAAATACTTTTCATTCACTGACGTTTTTTACATATACACTGATTTAGTCTATAGAGGATAGCTTTATTTTTCATTTGATGACATATGAAAAATAACACAACGAGCAAATATCTAAATTGTATGTCAGAATGTCTGTTTGCATGCCAGTAAAAGAGTGATATGAAAATTTGTACAATAATTCAAGTCTAAATATAAAATTCATCAACCTATCCTCTATACCCTAAAATCCGCTATACCCTAAAGCACTGTAATTATACCAAAACTGAAGGCAACCAATTTATTTTTTATTCTAATTTGTATCATTTGTTATGCTTAACAAATGGACCAAGTTTGAAAGAAATATCTTCATTATTTTTCAAGAAATATTACTTTTGTGTCATAAGCCCGATCGGGCAATGTTACCAGCCTGATATCAGTCTTGTCCAGTGGAGTGGAGGTACGGATCCGTAGAGTCAGTGTACCCGGTTTCGCACACATTTCCTAAGAATACTTTCCTATTTAGTCAAAAATGATTAAATTTGAATTTACCTCTACATGCTTTAATAAATACACTTATTTTGGTTTAAAACACGCTTACTTTCCTTTCCCACTTCAATGACGTCATACCTCTTGGTGAACTTGATTCGGATAACATACTTTGACCAGTTTTTGCATTTAAGTGTACCCGGTTTCGCACACCATACTATTTATAGAATTCAGTGATAGTAATGCATTTACCCAAAAGAAAAATTTCAATTAACTTTTTAAGTATTTATTCTATTCAATTTAAACATGTATTTTCCAATAAAACATCTGAAAGTGAAATTAAAAAGCAGTTATGAAAGTGAAATATAGGGACCAAACCCTGTTTTTACTGCTTAAAGCAGAAAAGGCTAAAACAGCTGAATACATGAAACAAAAATAAACAATAGAAGCTGCTGAATCACAAAAGACCCCAACAAGTCTTGTCATTCGATTAAGTTCTCTGTTTTAATAAAAACGTAAAGCAAACAATCAAGTTGAAGTCATTTTGCAGGTTGGGAGAACTTCAATATCTGTTGAAATATTTTTCATTTCGGTAAAGTAATAGGTAAATACCTACATGTATGAAGGAAAAGTGATTTTTCAATTTATTTTACACCTTGTTGTTGTTTGCTTAGTCATTATTTTCATAAAATTTAATATTTTTCAGCTAACCTACTGGCCTCCATTAGTATTGTTATTGTTTTCGTCTGCACCTACCAGAACGAGGCTCAAGCGGGGATGACCCCTTGTGTCAATTTATGTAGGGAATAACTCAATTTTGTGAAATAATAACAAAGAATTGTTGAATTTTCTGCTTTATTCTCACAAAGCACATGAATTTGCTGGGTGTGCGAAACCGCGTACAGTGCGAAACCGGGTACACTGACTCTACCCCTAGACAGTTCCAACCTAAAAATGGCAGTATTATCAATTTGTTGATGTTGGCCACAAAGTGGTAGAAGTAGAAGAACGGAACAATGCACAAGTATCATACTCTTATTATATGTGTAAGACTTTACCTATTTTCTTCTTTTCTTTCTTTTCAGCTTAACAGCTCATAGGGAATATAACAAAATGCATCCAAATTAATTAGACGAATGAAACCTTTACGTCATTGTCATCTAGCAGTGTAACGTAATGATGCAAAATGTGGCGTAATGAGGTATAATCTATAACGAATGCAGTCCTGAATTAACTTTTATTAAAATTAAAATTGACTTAAAAATTTCTGTATTTACAATTAACATGCGCTTCTAGCCTTACTGAGCAGCATTACGTGGTGCTTGTAAGTAAGCATTCTCGTTTAAAACTAGTAGATCGATAGTTGGCTTGTTTTCGCAGGGGATGAGTGAATGGTAATGTCATCATTTTGTAGGGATAATTGCTTCCGTCCATAAACACTGTTATTTATTTTGCATTACAAACCTTATGTAAGTTTGTTTTCTCCGATTTCTAATTCATTTTTTCCCCTTAATTTCGTATACTGGTCCAGTGCCGAAAGCCGGACGGTGCTTAATAATTCGGACACCTTTAAAAAACGCTTTACGATCGTGATTTGTTACTGGAATGAACATGATCGACGCAGACGAACGCTTTGATGACCAGTTGTCAACAACAGTGTGTGAATGTAAGTATTTCCAGAGAAAATTACCTTCAGATATCCGCACCGCTAAAAGTAAATATTGTGTGTCGTGGGGGATGACGTCATACAGCGCACGCCAGTTGTTTGAGGTGCGGCGAGGTACTCATTTTAATGAGAAAACAATTCTGCCTGTTACAGACGACTCTTTTTCATAGCTGATCAAAACTGACGTAAAACATGTTATACAATTTCATACTACCCTCAGTATTTATTTAAGAAATCTAACCGATTTCTGTTACATAATAATTAATTCAATAGAGTCAAGGAAGCAATTCATAAAATAAAATCGGCGCGGCGTTATTATAGTGAATAGTTGCGTCAAAAATTATAACGACAGCAATAGATTCTGCATGTGGGTAAAAATAGTTGTAAACAATAATTTTCGCTTAGATAGATTTTATTGCGTATTATATTATTGTTATATTTAGAAGTTATACATTAAATTAGAGACTAGTCCACTGAACACGTGATTAACAGGTAATAAAACTTCAATCGAACGGAGATGTCTGAATACATTTCAGGACTGAATCTGACTTCTTTGCTTCAGACAAAGTCGTGTTCATTGTTATTTTTTGGTGCACTGATTCGTTGCATTTAATATTGAAATAGTGTCCGAATATTTAAGTACCCTGAAGGTCGATTTTGACAGCTTTTACTGGCCCCCTTCAAATGACTTTTTTATGATGAAATCTGCAATATACGATTTTGTTGTTTTGCATAGAGATTTATAAAGAACCTAAAAATTATATATTTGAAATGTGATGCACGTGCAGTTTCGGATGCAAAGTTATCGTCATAAAACCACCAAAAGTGTCCGGATTTAGGCACTGGACCAGTACAATGACAGTATCTTTAAATTAAACAATACTGAAATTATTGCCGGGCAGGGGTATTTAAAATGAAATATTAGATTGTCATAAGATTTAAAGAACTATCCCGTTGTGCTTTGAAATACTGCAGGAGCGCTTCATAAACATCATATTAAAGGGCAAAGTAAATTTAAAACCCATAATTACGTTTAAATAATAACATATTTCAATTTGATATATGGTTAGAACTTATATAACTTACAACTGATGATTTTATAAAAAGGGATTTGACAAAATAATCCCTGTTTGGGGGTAGTATACGCCATTTTGGGTGTCCTTATTTTGACTAAATAACGGAGGACTATTTAGGAAATGGTCGAATTTGTAAATAAATGCTAAGGTTATGACATGGATTAATCCATGCATTGAGAAACAAACGAATAAAATACGTAAGTTTATTATTTCAATTTTTTTCCCAGTGCATTATATAAACAGGGATTAATCCATCTGCAAATATAACATCCATTGCTGATAATGTCTTTACAATAAAACTCCAATATTTTTTCGTAGATCTTCAGGTAACAGTGCATGGATTAATCCATCATTCGTCCCAGTCATTTCCAAATTATTTCTACAAATATAAAAACCAAAAAATCTTAAGCAGGGATTAATCCTCATTACAATCAGCAAAACTCTAATAAGCAACGCAATCGACTGAAATCAAGAAGGGTTCCATCTTTATCTCATTTTAGTTTGATCAAATTTAATACATGATCAGTCCACTTCAAGTGTAAATATAGAAGAGTTTAATCATCTTGGATTGTTATTACAATCCATTACTGACGTGAAATGAATGCACACTGTAGGTTTATCTAAAATGTAAACCAAAAACATGGATTAACCATTGCATTGACTTGTAAGAAAATAAATACTTCTACCAAACAGTGCCAGCATTATTTAGAAAAGATGGATTAATCCATCCTTTCATCGTAATTGGTATTACAATGTCATTACTAAACTGTGAAATACACACTGTAGGTTAAATCTAAATTAAACCAAAAATGGATTATCCATGCTTTGACTTTATAGAAAATCAATACTTCTACCGAACAGTCCCAGCATTTTTCTTTAGAAAAAGATGGATTAACCCAAATCCAATTTTATTTTTGTGGAAAAATATTGTTCCAACTATATCTCATGTTAGTTTGAACAAATACATGATCAATCCACTTCATTTTCATGTATAATATAAACTGGATTAATCCATCCTTTCATCTTGGTACTGTTTTACAATGTCATTCCCGACTGTGAAATACACACTGTGGGTTTTATCTAAAATGTAAAATAATAAACTGGTTAATCCATGCATTTAGCCCTTTAAGGAACCAATTTCTACTTAACAGGGCTAAACATTAAGTATAAAAAAGATGGATTAACCCATCCCCTTTTATTTGGTAAAAAAAATATTGTTCCGACTCTGTCTCATTTTGTTTGAACAAATACATCATCAGTCCACTTCATGTTTAATATAAAACATGGATTAATCCTTTCCTTTCATTTGGAATTTTTTACTGACTGTGAAATACGCAATGTTGGTTTTTATCTAAAATGTTAAACCAAAAACAGGGATTAATCCATGCGTCATTTTATTATGTGAAAATCAATATTTCTACTAACCCAGTGCTAACATTGATTATAGAAAAGGATGGATTAATCCATCTCTATTTTGTGTAGGGGAAAGATATTGTAAGACCGTCTAAAATGTTAAGAAAAAGGGCCATATATTGATCTGTCCATTTCAACTTGTAAAAACAAATGCTTATATTGACAGAAAAAGCTGGATTAATCCATTCCAATTTTATGTTTGTGAAACGTCTCACAAGTAAAATCAAACACAAAGATTAATTCATCTTTTTTCTATCATGTTTCCATAATTGCTACACGCATTGTGATATCGTTTAGAAAAAGATCATGATTGATTAATCCATCCAGTTGCATGTATTGAAAAAACACATAAGCAACCCGTATGAAACGTTTCGAATTTATGTAAAATCATAAAAGACCTGGATTAATCCATCTTTTCTACTTCCAGTTACCAAACCTTTTTTAAATTCAGTGTATTAATATAAAATTATGAATTAACCCATCCTTTATTTTATATTGAATTCAAATTTGTACTTTCTTGTTGAAACACTCTTACGCTACAATGACGTCATGTTAACGTGCGGTAACTAAAGTTTAGGTGCGACCAAGAAAAAGCGCTACTTATTGTATCTACTGTTTTAGTTTAAAGGGCATATTAGAATCAAATATTTATAACAAAACCTAGTTTTAACACTGTTTATATATTAGGGCGAAAATTACGTCGTAAACAAATCTTTTATGCCTGACGTATAAACGCCCATCCGCATGAATAGTGTTAAACACTATTTTGCTATAAGTTATTTTCTTAAATAAAAGCACATTCGCGGATCACATTAACTATTTTAAAATCAAAGAACCGGTTTTAATCCATTTTTTTCCCCCAAAGTTTTACCTCAAGGTTGATATTAATTGAAAAACAAAGATAAAATTTATCAGTCTGCATTTATGATTTACTTATTATAAAACATTGGCTCACCAAATCAAAATAGAAATGAAAAAAATCAAAGACATTGAATAATCAAAGGTGGATCAATCTAACTGCATTTCTTTTAGTGCAAAAAAAAAAAAAAAAAAAAAAAACATTTGCTGATCTTAACAAATAAAAATAAAAATAAAAAAAGACATGGATTTAATGCGATTCTTTCACTGGTTGTTGGTGCAGATGGAATTTCCGGCCGAGGCTCTGCCGAGTTAACGCGTAAATATATACCCGAGGGCCGGATATCTGCACCTAAAACCAGTGATATAATCTTTTTCTTGAGATATCATTAAAAATTTAATAAAAATTTAATAATAAAATCTATCGAACGGCTTCTTTTAGAACTATTTTCTTTTTGCAGCGTTTTTAAATAAATACGGGAAACCACGTCCTAAATATAATTTAAAAAAATACTAATAAATCTTTACATTTAAAAAGGTAAAGGTAAAGTTTGTTTATTAAAGGGCCAGCCAAATTGGTTTATGGGACACCTTTATTGGCGTACCAATTGCCTTAAAAAATCCTACTACTATGCCGGGCGCCAGGCGGAGAAAAGTCGGTAACCATTTAACTAGCTCGCGGCTCCGAAACGGCCTTTTCGGAAAGAGTCCCATTAAAAACATTTACGGACAAAAACGCTCCCATGGGGCTCGAACCCTTCGGCCTCCCTATCCCGATGCGGACGCCTAACCACTGGGCCACGGTAACCGATATATATATATAGTTCGTATACGTCATTTACAGCACGAGAGTCACCCTGGGTGTAAGATGGATTTTTCCAGCAGCGGTAAAAAATACCGAAATTCCCGTCTGGTAATTAATCTCCAAACTTTTTTCATTGTACATTCATTTCAAATGATTTCCAAATAATTTCAACAAATATTAAAACCCAAAGGAATCTTAAGCATGCATTTAAAAATCTCCCTTAATTACATGTGTATATATTTATTTCAACGGCCCGGGCCCGTTAAAGGGCTAGATCTTGGTAGTGGGCCAAGTGATTTCTGTCTTTCATGGTACAGTTGGGGCTGATGACTGTTCTAATTAAACTAGGGCAAGTCAGTCTACTTACAAATGTATTGTATCAATTAGTAAGATAGGGGGAACCAGTGAATTTTATTTTAAAAACATGTAATATAGATTTGTGAAATTTTGTGAAAAGAAAAATATTTTTTGTTTTAACATCAAAATTAAAAAAATTTAGAACCTATTTAGGATACGTTACAAATTTTTCATTAATGATTTTTAGGGAAAAATCAAGTTTTTTTTTTTCTAGTTTGTTTGGAGATATGCCTAATTCAATCGTATAGAATGTACATTTACTCATCTAAAATTTTGTTTAATCTGCAGAATATTGTGAGTAACATTTGTCTCAGATTGAAAAACCGTAGATTTTCAACAAACAACACCTTTAATAATAATAATATAAAAAAATTTCAACATTCTTCGAAGGAAAATCAATTTTTTTCAACTTTTACTACACAGTCTTCCGGTCTAACTGGGACCCCTTTCTGTGCTAATTCCCCTCAAATTCAGCTACTGTTACCAAAATTTCACTGATAAGAAAGATAAGATGGGAGTTGTTTAATTAGATTGGGGGGGACACATTATAGTAGTGGATCTAGGCCTCACAATGCATAGCTGGATTAATGCTAAATGCGCATAATTCCCACTTTTTTGGGAATTTTATACATGTATATAAATGTAAGGAGGGAAATAAGTACCCGCCGGTTTATAAAGTCCATCCTCATAAATCGCTGATGAACGACTACTGTTTCAGTTAGACTGTTTTTTTTCTGACTATTAGGTAATGTGGTATTTTGATTGATTTGGTTTATTTTCAACTAGAAGTAGTCCCAAAATATATAGTTACGTGACTATTAAAATGTTATATGGTGATGCTATGTATACGTTACAACAATGTACGTATGTAAAAGTTGAAATTAAATTATATGTTCTGTTTCTGTTCTGTTCTGTTCCTCTACAATTCTCCCATGCTGTATTGGTCAAGATTGGTAGAAGTTTTTTGTTGTTTTTTTTTTTTTTTGCTGAGGCAATCCGGATTCGACTCCCGGCTAAAACTGTTTGTTCTAATGTTGATTTAATGGCCGGGTTTTCATTTAAAAAAAAAACAACAAAAACCCAAAAAAAAACGATCTTTTAGCCAAATCTGGAGCCCAGACCCCCAAATATAGATAAAAAAAGATGGATTTTTCTGTAGTAAAACACATTCGTGGACTTTTCAAATGGAAGCCAAAGACATGGAATAAATTCAGTTTTTCTTTGCGCATTCCAAATTGAAATAAAAAAACCACATTCACGGACCATCACAAATTCAAAATCAATGATTTCGTGCCACCCTTTCCTTTCTTGCACTTTTCAAAAGTTTCTGCATTCAACTTTGAAAATTCATTGATAGATTTTTCATTACAAGAAATTAAGAAGGATTTATATAATATCATTTTCGTTACATTCATTAGATTCCTTACATACGAGAGAGCGCTATACAGATGGAAAATAATTTTTAATCAATCTCAATCGCAGCATGTTGAAAAAAATAATCCTTCGGCCATTTCAAAGGCCAAACGTTTTACATTCTTTCAAACTTGTACAAATTAAATGAACACTGATATTGACGGGAAAGAGATGTATAACTATAATACAAATATTTTTAAAGACATGAATAAATCCATATTTCTTCTTGCGCGTGTCCCGAACTTTTTTGCCCTTAATGTTAATATCCGATTGAATCCATCCCTATTGTTAAAATCAAATGGGATATATTAATCCACTCTGTTGTCTGCACGTTTACAATCACTCTGCAATACAATGCAAAATAATTATGGGAATTTTGTCAACAATCCAAAGATTCGAACAAACCGCTGTCCTTCATTCAGTTTATAAAATATCGTTGCTACTTCTTGATGGTTAGTATTTTGATATTAGGGTAACAGCAGTCATTCAGCATTTTCTTATAAAATCATTAAGTGAAATTTGTGTTCATATTTCCCTTTTATGTTTTTTGTTTCCAAGTAATTCCACAGAATGTTTTATGTTATACAGTGTTCCAAGATTATTTTTTTTCCGTGGTACTGATATTGTTCATGATCATTAACATGTTAACATACTTTTAATCAAATGTTACATAGGCATTAAACGATTAATCCATCTCAACAGTTTCACATTAATTTACATTAAAATCATGCACATTAATTATAAAAGCAAAGTACCCCTGCGTCGCTAATTGAATCGTCCAATCAGCGGGACACGCATTATGTGTTTATCTAGCCCCAGGCGATAACATCCTGTTGAAGTTTACCGCACTCGAGAAAATACTCTGTCATTAATTCTTCAGTGGAAAACTTTGGGCAATAGGGTAAGTACATGATTTATAATTTTTCTTTTAATTTTAATTAACTGAATTATAAAAATATGAATAGTGCGTTTTAATTCTTTTTTTTTAAGAACACATCATTAAACATATTTTTGTGGCATCCGAAACACGAGTTTCTTCGTATTTAAATGAAAATGTAGATCTTATGAATTGCTGTATAACCCAAATAAAGTGAATGAAGAACATTTCAACTGACTAAATTTTGAAATATCGATATGAAAAATCCAGAATATAGCGGAAACAATTCATTCATTCATTCATTCATTCATTCCATCAATCAATCAAAATTCATTTAAATTTCATTTCATTAGTAATCGACATCAAACATTGATGTTACAAGGGGTTTTAAAAAAAGTCGAACAAAAAAATTTTTATCGTGCAAAGTTTTTCATGAAAGCCACTGGAATTAAACGAGAAAAACAAGTTGCAAGGAAGAAAAGGCAGCTGCAGTACGATAAAAAATTTCATTTCGTATAAGCAAATTTCTTTACGAATGAATTGGGCGACACAGACATTAATTAATTCTTCGTTCAAAACTGTAATCTCAAAAAAAGCATTAATGAAGTTTAATATATTTATGATATTTCATCTTTAAAAAATTGGGTAACCCAAGCGTCATATTTATACCGTCAAAATAACGCTATTTCAAGACTTTAAATAAAAGCAGTTTTGATGTATACGTAATTTGTTTTCCCAAGTATTATTTAAAAAAATAGATCTGTCACTACGAAATAAATTAACACACCCACTCCTTTGTTTACCTAGGGTCTATATATTTCGGAAAAATTTGCAATGAACAATATATATCTGCAGGAAGGTCTATTTTGTGCACGTAAACCGGTTTCTATTACACTAGCCAGACCTGTTTACGTGCACTTAGAGACATGTGCACGTGCATCGCAAATTATTCTGAAAACAGAGGTCATCTGTTAGTAAATTATTCGAGTAGGTCTGTAATTCCGATCTTGTAAAGAACAACAACAACAAAAATACTGTCAATAGAATCATTCCTTTATTTTAAACAACCACTGATTAGGCATGTATACAATATTCATAATTATTTTGAATGATTGGCAACTCCAGTTACAGAAATATGTATATTAAATTGGATCCAGGATGAAAATACCTAGTGAAGGTTACTCTGCATAATACCTTAAATTTCATTTAGGTTAATCTATGAGATCTGGATACTTTTAGATTAATTAAAATCTAGTGCCCTTCCCAATTGCAGCTTTATCTTCTTTACAACATTTATTCATCAGTTGGGCCCCGTTACTGCAGTGTATTTTTTCTTTCAAAACTACATGATTCCGAAAGAGTGCACTTGTGATACACAGTAAAATGTGCATTATATACAGGGACAAGCCAAGATTAGCGCGGGGTTTCTAGGGGACCCGTTTATCCCTGAATATGCTCCCCCGGACAATTGTTTTTGTGTGTAATTTAAATGTACAATCTCATTTTAATCTGGGCGTGATATTTGAGGCATAAAAGCAATATGAGCTGCGCCATGAGAAAACCAAACTTTTTTTCTTTGCGACCAGCATGGATCCAGACCAGTCTGTGCATCCTCGCAGTCTGGTCAAGATCCATGCTGTTCGCTAACGGTTTTTCTTTAAATTTCAATATGCTTTGAAATCGAACAACGTGGATCCTGACCAGAATGCGTGGATGCGCAAGCTGGTCGGATCCATACTGGTCGCAAAGCCACCATGTTGGTTTTCTCATGTTGCGGTCATAAGACAAAGTTGGACTGTCGTCCGGTCCCTACATTTCAGCGATTATAATTTGCGAGGCGAAGCAAACCAGATATATCAATTTTAGGACCCTGGAAATGTATGCTTGCCGCCCCGCCCCCTCCCCACGCATACAAACAAACACAAACATGACAAGGAAATAATTTTTCAATACGGACGAAAGAAATTCTTATTAAGGGAAAAGCTTATAGCAAAACCGTGTTTTAACGCTATTTATACAAGATCACAGTCCGACCGCTTAGCTCAGTAGGGGGAGCTCAGATCTACGGATCATGGGTCGTGAGTTGGATCCCCGGACGGTGCGTATGTTCTCCGTGACGATTCGATAGAAGACATTGTGTCTGAAATCATTCGTCCTCCAAATCGATTAATCTGTGGAAGTTGACAGTTATTTCTGAGAACAGGTTTTTACTGGTTTCACTGATAGGCTAACTGCCCTCCGTTACATAACTGAAATACTGTTGAAAAATGACGTTAAACCCAAAACTAACAAAAAGTAATAAATTTCACGAGGGCGCAGAGTTAACCGGACATCGACGGGCCTTAAGTGTAAGAAAGACCTGCCAACAAGCTTCATTAAACACCTCAAAGGGGCTCCGCGCCCCATGGGTGTTCACATGCAGAAAGACCTCGTACTCGGCTGATAATCTTACTTTAAGATGTTTTTAAAAACACAAAAAAAAAATTTCGTGTTTTCATAAAGATCTGAGATAAATCAAACATAAATATGTGTTTTCACAATGGCCTGAAATAAACATGTGTTTTCATAGTTCCCCTTAATAATTCCAAAGATTGTCGTTTTTGCGAAGCCAGAAGGCCACAGGGATGTTGTTCATTGCGGTCATTTTAAAATGTTTTAAAAATCGAAATAATAGAAAGTTTGAATGTATGTACATTTTGCTCGTTATCAAACGATATCATAAGTGTTGCCACAGTGAACGTTTACCTCCAGGCAAGGAGTGGAGATACTACCTCGTTGCTCTCAAGTTGTAAATCCAAAAAGGGGACTAATAATTCACTTGATCATGTCATAAAGCATTGCTATTTTAGCTATGAATGTTAGCAGCTACAGTTAAATATTTCACAAGTAGTTTCTTAAAAATTAAGTAAAGCTTTTTAATTGATGCGAAAAGTTAACAGCTTGAATACTGGATGCCTGTAAAAATTTTTAAAACAAAAGATTAGGCGGGTTATGACGATTATTTTACTTGTCTAAAAAAACACGAAGAAAAAAAATATCAAAAAAAAATCGTTTTAGATTTAAAAAAAAGTCCTTGCAAAAATATTTATACTGACCGCGAGACTGAAAATCAAAATCTTTATTTTAGCAAACACATCATTTCACACATTTGGACAAAATTAAAACATAAGTTAGAAAAATATCGATCGGAACTTGTACAGTCACAAAGAATAAGGAAAGTATAAAATTATTTTTTGAAATAAAAAAATAAACCTGTCATGTCACTGTCACATATTTCATTCAAAATGTACATGCGAGAATTATTTTGCATTTTAAAGTACATAGTCCTAAATATAGATAATCAAGTAGCCAGATAATGGCGGAAAGAAAATAAAACCTCCATTTTCCCCCATAAAAAGTGGCATTTTCATTTTTTATATAAGACAGGTCCCTTTTTATTTCATTATTGACCTATATTTGGTAGCATTCAATGAGTTTTTTTTTAGCTTTTAGCTTTAAAGAAAAAAGTAAATAAAACATATTTTTCACATTTCTTCTTACCCACAATTTAGAACTTTGTCAGTTTTTGGGAAGATATTCCCTTTGGTGTAGACTGTCAGACATTAAAACTCTGACATTTAGAAAATACACAATATCTACTTTTCTTGGTGTTCTTTTGTGGGTTTTTAGGTCATTTAGGAACATAAGGCTAGTGATCCTTTTCTAAAATGGGTCCGGGTATATTTTACAGCTCGCAGAAGATTGCTAATTTTGTATAGAAGATACATTTTTTTTACTATTTTATACCCTTAAATAAGTCCTAACATTGCAGACAGGTTATGGAACACTAATTAAGGGCAAAAACGGCAGACAGCAGGGGCGTAGGGATTATTTGAGCATTGGGGCGGCGGAGGATGTGCGAGGGGGTGTCCCCCTCCTATGAACGGGGTTCCGGGGTGGCCCCGGAAAAATTTTGCATATAACTAGAGTAAGTGTGGGCAATCTGGCGACTTCTTGGACTGCTCACGTATCTGTTGAACAACTCGTTTTTTTTTTCGGGGTTTTCACCCCTTATTTACAGTTTACTATTTTAAACACTGTAATGGCGGTACGATGTTAGATATGGACAATGTCTTGCCAGGGTATAAACCAGAAATGTCTAAGTAGGGGATCGAGCACAAGACCCTGACTTAAAGAGGTAATCCAATCCTTATAGCATTTTAGTCATTAAATGGCATTATAAAAAGGGAAAACGCAGTTCACTGTTTTCTTTGAACCATTGAGGGTTCCTTTTACCCAAAAGATCGATTTTGGGAAAAGCAAAATTGCGAGGGTGATTGGCCTTTATATTTTTATGTAGAAGCTGTAATACGTGTTAATTTTTCTATATAGATCTGTAAAATCTATTAGGATTTTTCTACATTTTATGTTAAGTGTCAAAAATATTTAATTTAATATATTTTATGTAAAGACATCTAAAGATCCCGATTTGCGTTTGTGTTTTACTCAAGATACTTTCCTTTGTCGGCAGAATTTGAGACACAAGAACATTAATTGCAATTTTGGCAGTAAGCAATTAAAAACGATGAACTTTCATTAATTAAATTAATGTATTGCCTATAATCCGAGTCTGCGGGGCGTGAAAATACAGCAACCTTGGTCGTTGCGGATTATCGATTTTGTACAATACCCCGTCACCAAGGTGATCTAGCAAGGTGTCAGTGATATGACAAGATTCTGTGTACATATCAGTCGCCGATGCACTTCATGATAAATGGAAGACCGCTGTATTTATTTTTAATTATATTTTCTAGCCCTTTCAAAATTTACGAGTTCGGGATTTCGTCGCTCCTCGAAATATTGGGGCGGCGGGCGCCCGCCCAGCTCCTACGCCCTTGGACAGGTTATGGGACACTAATTTTGACAAGCTGGGCTAGGTTTGGTTAAGATTACATTGTGGATGTATTTGTGACATTTTGATAGAAGCAGAATGAGAAGTGTAATTAATTAATTAATTTGTTTGCTTAGTTATTTTGGTGAAGTAAAACTACATTTTAGTAGGAGTAGTAACAGCAGATTACATCACTGCATTTTTATGTACTTTAAAGTAAACAATTATGATGGTAAAATCTTTCTTGGAAAATCTCTACCTTTTTTGTCTCAGTTTGAAGACAATTCTTAAATTGAGAAAAGGACTGGCCCGGCTATGTGTGACAGGAGTATGAACACATTGCATTTAATATGGAATGTTATTTACAGTTTAATGAATTATAACCATAAAACGCAAATGAAGTTACTAACACTATCTAGATAGAAACATTTTAGATAATTTGTATCAAACTACAGTAGGAAAATTTAATGATATCTATTTTCTTTTTTCGCGATGGAATGGGTATGGTGCGTAATGATACTAAAACTATGTCATCCCTCCCCATACCAGATTTTATTCATAATAATTTTCACACCGGATCATTTTATAGCGTTTGTCAATCTCGGTATCTGTCGCTATTATAGATTTTAATGCGTGTACATTATTTCAGGTTAACACAAGATGTGTGACAGGCGTATGAACACATTGCATTTAATATGGAATGTTATTTACAGTTTAATGAATTATAACCATAAAACGCAAATGAAGTTACTAACACTATCTAGATAGAAACATTTTAGATAATTTGTATCAAACTACAGTAGGAAAATTTAATGATATATATTTTCTTTTTTCGCGATGGAATGGGTATGGTGCGTAATGATACTAAAACTATGTCATCCCTCCCCATACCAGATTTTATTCATAATAATTTTTACACCGGATCATTTTATAGCGTCCTGGATATTTACACGTACCGGGGTATTCAGCAGATACTGACAGGCATCCTTTTTTATCATTCAGAAGTTCGTCAAAAGTCAGAGATGAACTACCGGGGAACCATGGTAAACCTCTGGTATGCGAGAATGGCAGACTGATACTCGTATCTCAACAGATTAAATTACACTTATGGAGATCATGAAACTGAATATTTCCATGGGTTTTATCGTTCATAACTCTACTCTTCATAGCAGACGGCAAATAGAGAAGTCTATAGATTTTATAAAGACATTTTTGCATGTCTGTGAATAACGAAAATCCGAAAGAAGTGATGCTAAATTGATTTGATGCGTAAACGGCGCAGGATTTAATGTGTGAAATGTTGTGTATTACTATTAGTTAGAAACAAACATCAAGAAATGCATGACGTAGTACATTACTATTCAAACGCGAATAAGTAACAGACAAATTTACAACAAAATAAAGTGTCATCGCTTTCACTATTTCTCCAGTATGATTTAATTTTTCACTTTAAGACCAACTAAGCGTGTTCTGAATACATGTCATATTGTTTTCTCCGAGAAATGAAAAAACTCGAATAAGGAATAAGTATCTGGCGTTATTTTGTTACTTATTCCTTATTCAAGCGCGTATAAGAAACAGCCAATTAATACCATATAAAGTCTCACCTCGTTCACCATTTCGTCAATATGATTTAATTACTCACTATTAGACCTACAAAACGTGTTGTGAACACATGTCATATTGTTTCCGCCTAGAAATGATAAAACTCGAATAAGAAATAAGGAACTGGATTCATTTTGTTACTTATTCCTTATTCAAACGCGAATAAGTAACAGACAAATTAACAACAAAAAAGTCTCATCGCGTTCACAATTTTTTTAACATGACTTAATTACTCACTATAAGACCTACAAAATGTGTTCTGAACACATGCCATGTCTTTTTTCGCCCAGACATATTATTAAGTCGAATAAGGAATAAGTAACTAGTTTCATTTTGTTACTTATTCCTTATTCCTTATTCAAACGCGAATAAGTAACAGAAATAAACACCAGATTAAGTCTCACCACGTTCACCATTTTTTCAGTATGATTTAGTAACACACTTTTCAACCTACAAAACGTGGTCCGAACACATGACATTTTTCTTTCATCAGAAAATTGCAGAATTCGAATAATTAGAACTGGAAAAAGTAAAAGATGAATGAACTTAAGATAACACCTCATCTCGTTCATCATTTCTTCAACTTTATTTTATTACTCACTATAACACCTACAAAACGTGTTCTGAACAAATTTCATATCGTTTTCGCCGAGAGCTGATATACTTCGAATAAGGAATAAGTAACTGGATTCATTTTGTTACTTATTCCTTATTCAAACGCGAATAAGTAACTGACAAATTTACAGCAAATAAAGTGTCATCGCTTTCACTATTTCTTCAGCATGATTTAATTATTCAGTTTAAGACCTACTAAACGTGTTCTGAACTCATGTCATATTGTTATCTCCGAGAAATAAAAAACTCGAATAAGGAATAAGTAACTAGTTTCATTTTGTTACTTATTCCTTATTCAAATGCGAATAAGTAACAGACTAATGAATACCATATAAATTCTCACCTCGTTCACCATTTATTCAACATGATTTAAATACTCTCTGTTAAACCTACAAAACGTGTTCTGAACACATGTCATATCTTTTTCGCCGAGAAATGATAAAAGTCGAATAAGGAATAAGTACCTGAATTCATTTTGTTACTTATTCCTTATTCAAACGCGAATAAGTAACAGACAAATAAACACCAGATTAAGTCTCATCACGTTCACCATTTTTTCGGATGAAAGAAAAATGTCATGTGTTCGGAACACGTTTTGTAGGTTGAAAAGTGTGTTACTAAATCATAATTAAAAAAAATGGTGAACGTGATATGACTTAATCTGGTGTTTATTTCTCTGTTACTTATTCGCGTTTGAATAAGAAATAAGGAATAAGTAACAAAATGAAACTAGTTACTTATTCCTTATTCGACTTATAATATCTCTAGGCGAAAAAAGACATGGCATGTGTTCAGAACACATTTTGTAGGTCTTATAGTGAGTAATTAAGTCACGTTGAAAAAGTAGTGGACGCGATGAGACTTTTTTTGTTGTTAATTTGTCTGCTACTTATTCGCGTTTGAATAAGGAATAAGTAACAAAATGAATCCAGTTACTTATTCCTTATTCGACGTATATCAGTTCTCGGCGAAAACGATATGACATGTGTTCAGAACACATTTTGTAGGTCTAATAGTGAGTAATTAAATCATGTTGAAGAAATGGTGAACGAGGTGAGACTTTATATGGTATTCATTTGCCTGTTACTTATTCGCGTTTGAATAAGGAATAAGTAACAAAATAACGCCAGTTACTTATTCCTTATTCGAGTTTTTTTCATTTCCCGGAGAAAACAATATGACATGTGTTCACAACACGTTTTGTAGGTCTAATAGTGAGTAATTAAATCATGTTGAAGAAATGGTGAACGAGGTGAGACTTTTCATGGTATTCATTTGCCTGTTACTTATACGCGCTTGAATAAGGAATAAGTAACAAAATAACGCCAGTTACTTATTCCTTATTCCAGTTTTTTTTTTCATTTCTCGGAGAAAACAATATGACATGTATTCAGAACACGTTTAGTAGGTCTTAAAGTGAAAAATTAAATCATGCTGAAGAAAACGTTAACGCGATGACACTTTATTTTGTTGTAAATTTGTGTGTTACTTATTCGCGTTTGAATAAGAAATCAGTAACAAAATGAATCCAGTTACTTATTCCTTATTCGACTTTTATCATTGCTTGCCGAAATAGATATGAGATGTGTTCAGAACACGTTTTTTGTAGGAGATTAGACTTTATCTGGTGTTAATGTGTCTGTTACTTATTCGCATTTGAATAAGGAATAAGTAACAAAAAGTACCTAGTTACTTATTCCTTATTCGAAAAAGGAATAAGGAATAAGGAATAAGTAACCAACTTTCTCGTCATTACATTACTGATCATTTTCTGCTGATTTCATTTAGGCAAAAAATGAAAATAATATATTATCGTATGAAAAGCTGTATAAACTGAACAATCCGAGCTGAAACAAAACAGAAAGTTTTACAGTTTGATATTTTATCAAACAGGAAGGAATGCTTTGTGTATGAGAGCCATCGTCAAACAATTTTAACGCTTAAAAGAATTTTGAAAATCGGACGATAGGATATTGGTCACACGGCAGTGTAAAATCTAAAACCAAAATAGCCAGCCATGGTGGCAGCAATTAGAAGGGTGTATAACCTCAATCACTGATGAAATATTTATTTACCAATCAGCCTTTAACCTAGATTAATTTCTAAAGCCCATTGAGTTTATGACACAAAGAATGCGAATTTCCTTCGTTCTAATTGGGAAAAAATGAGAAAATATTTTTGGACTATTATGATTATTTTCCATTTAAACCAACCAAACATGTATGAGTTGATAGAATAATCTATCCTTTTTTCTTGAAAACCTATTTTACTGTTTTCAATTTTTTTATAGAGGGATGGATTAATCTCTGCTGTAGCATAGAAATCATGTAAGGTACGCGCAACGAGAAAGGGTGGTTTAATTTAACATTTGAGATTGTCAGCAAATGTTGTTTGTTTTTTCTCACTAGATGAAATATAAATAGAATAACCAATATTACCATTGTATGTAGAACATTTGGAAAACGTGTTGGAATAAAAGATAGATTAATCCGTGTCTTTGATTTTACGACCGAGACTGTTTTAGAATTGCTTCCAATAAATGAAAAATGAATCCACCTTTTTATCAATATGTGCATCGCATGTAGAAGTTTTTGAAATGTACAAGAAGAAATGATGGATTAATCCATGTCCGCGAACTGGTTTTCATTACATGAAATATTTCGAATTACTTTACCTTTTATCAAGTTTTGAAAACTTGAACACCAAAACGTATGGACTAATCCATGTTTTGCATATATATATTAGAAGGTCTTACAATTTGTTTTTATTATATATAATAGGGGTGGATTAATCCATCTTTTTATCAATATGTGCATCGCATGTAGAAGTTTTTGAAATGTACAAGAAGAAATGATGGATTAATCCATGTCCGCGAACTGGTTTTCACTACATGAAATTGTTACGGATTACTTTATCTTTTATCAAGTTTTGTAACTTGCACACCAAAATGCATGGATTAATCCATGTTTTGCATATATATTTTAGATGGTCTTACGATTTGTTTTCATTATGTATAATAGGGATGGAGTAATCCATCTTTTTATCAATATGTGCATCGCATGTAGAAGTTTGTGAAACGTGCAAGAAGAAATGATGGATTAATCCATGACTGCGAACTGGTTTTTACTACATGAAATTGTTACGGATTACTTTATCTTTTATCAAGTTTTGTAAATTTGCACACCAAAATACATGGATTAATCCATCTTTTGCATATATATTTTAGACGGTCTTACAATTTGTTTTCATTATATATAATAGGGGTAGATTAATCCATCTTTTTATCAATACTTGCATCGCGTGTAGAAGTTTTGGAAAAGTGCATGAAGAAAAGATGGATTAATCCATGCCGAAGAACAGGTTTTCATTACATGAAAGAAAAAATAATTTATCAAGTTTTGAAAACATGCACTAAGAAAGCATGGATTAATCCATGTCTTTGATTATATAATTTAGACGGTCTTACAATGTTTTCTCATTGCATATGATAGGGATGGATTAATCCATCTTTTCATCAATATTTGCATCGTATGTAGAAGTTTTGGAAAAGTGTAACAGGTTTTCACTACTTGAAGAAAATAAGTTATCTTTATCAAGGAAGAAAGGATGGATTAATCCATGCTTTTGACTCTACATATGAAATAGTCTGCTTATGTGTTTTCCACTACAAATATTGGGATGGATTAATCCGTCTATTTCTATATTAACATTACTTGTAGAAACATGTAAACATGCGCGAAGGAAGGAGGAACATATCTATGTCTTTCATTTTCAATTTTAGCATTGACTTTACTACGTGAAATGGAGATGGATTAATCCATTCTTTAAATTTTTTTATCAATATTTGCATTTATATGTGCTAGTTTTCAAACATGTACACAATATAGATGGATTAATCCATGTCTTACATTTCCTGCATTAGATAGCGATCCATTAATTCGTCATTTTCTACTATCAATATCAGCAATGATTTGTAGATGATTCGAAAACATGCAAAATAAATGCATGGATTAATCCATGTTTTTTATATATATCATACCAGGTTTATATTACCATGATTATGACATATATCAACAGTCCAAATGAAAGGATGGATTAATCCATGTTTTATAATGAACATAAAGTGTAATATTTCTTCAAAGTATGGAATTCATTTGGACTGAATAATGGATTAATCCATTCGTTATCAGTAATGAATTCTGTATTCGCAGATGAATTAAATCATGATAAAATGGAAATTATAGCTTCTTTTATTCGGGGTTTTGCCAATGCATGGATTAATCCATGTCACAAATTCCGCGTTTTTTTGCAAAGTTGACAATTTCCAAAATAGTCCTCCGATATTTGGTCAAAATAAAGACACTCTAAACGGCGTATACTACCCCCAAACAGGGATTTTTTTGTCAAATCCCCTTTTATAAAATCATCAGTTTTACTTGTTGAACATTATTGAAAAACAAGAGCTGTCCGTAAGACAGTGTGTTCGACTTTTCTCAGTGCTTGACTCTGAATTAGAGCTTTGCCTGTAAAAACTTTATAAAATTTAAACCAAAAAATTCAAATCAGAGTTATGGGGATTGTTTCTCCTGGTGTGGACTTTGATAGTAAATAAATATTTTAAGTTTCAAGTCAATAGTACCAGAGATATTTGACTTTATTAAAAACTTTAACCAAAAATTCTAAGCCAAAAAGTGGCATAACTCCATCAAAATTCAAATTAGAGATATGGGGATTGTTTCTCCTGGTGTAGACTTTGAAAGTAAATAACTATTTTAAGTTTCAGGTCAATAGCTTTGATAGTATCAGACATATTTGACTTTATCAAAAACTTTAACCAAAAATTCTAAGTCAAAACGGGGCATAACTCCATCAAAATTCAATTCAGAGTTATGGGGATTGTTTCTCCTGGTGTAGTCTTTGATAGTACAAACTATTTTAAGTTTCAAGTCAATAGTTTTGGTAGTAACAGAGATATTTTGACTTTATAAAAAATCTTTAACCAACGGCGACGCCGACACCGGGGCGAGTGCAATAGCTCTACTTTTCCTTCGAAAAGTCGAGCTAGTAAGAAATTAAGTACGCCGTACGGTTTCTAAATATAAAATATACTCGGGTAATCGGCTTTGGGAATGAACTCGCGATGAAAAAGTAGGAAATAGACCGCATTACAGCTTGGTCAATGAGGAATTATTGATTGCATATGAATTTTTTATCTCGACTTAATCTAATGGTATTATTTTGTTTACATTTCAAAACGCAGTAATAATGTGCAATACCTATACACTTGAATGCTATAAAGATAACGTGTTGAACACACATAGAATGATATGTCTCATAAATTAATACAAAACAGTGTTTTATATGCAATATAACATGTCCCTGTGCCAACATTTTATCTCTTGCATTATATACATCATTGTGCTTCTACTAGACTTAAGGTTCCTACTACGTCATGTTAAACTTTGAGTGCTGTCTATAAATGAATTGCACTCTGCTACGGGCAAAAACACATGACCGCAGAAAGTAAACTACTTTAAAGCTACATCACATTTCAATCGGTTCTGTCAACACGAGTCTGTATTATAACCACAGCAGGACAAAGAAAAATACATGTAATCCTTTGCACATCTACCACTGTCTTTGTCAAAATGAGAAGCTTTGACTAATGCGCCTTATGTTTGATAATAAGGCATTCATATTGAACAGACAATGAACTATTCTTAAGTCATAGTCATCTTTCATTTGGACAAATTTAGCTTTAAAAAGTGGGAGACTGATATTATCCATCAATAGTTACATAATGTGTTTAAAATATATTTGGGATTCTGATCGAAATAATTTTATAAGTACAGATAATTTATTAGATTTATTGAAAGATACTAGTAGGCGGAACCGGATTGCCGAATGGCAAATCAAATCAAGTATTCCAAAAATATAGCTTTAAAAAGACAGGAATATAATTCGGAGAAATGTCCTGTTCACTTAGAAGACAGTGTATTAAAGAACTGTCGAAAACTGTAATAAAGCCTGAAAACATCAAACTGAAACAAATATCTCAAATCTGGATTTAAAAGTCAGGCAAACTTAAAGCTGAGCTTAAGTGGGAGAATGCACTTAGCATATCTTCACCATGGAGAAAAATATGGGCCAAAATTCAAAACTCGTTTCCATAATGTAAAGCAATACAAATTCAATTGAAATTTGTTCATAATGTTGTTTTCACTGAACACAAGGTTTGTCTTATGAATCTGTCTGACGAGAAGTGTTCTATAGGAAACCTTGGTCCACTTATTTTTTACTAAATAAACCTGCTGTACCTTTTGGCCATTTTGAATATTCTGACACCAACAGATTGATTAACACTGAAAATGGGCTATTTTGAAAGGCCGCAATAATTGTAAACATAATAATACACGACAGCCAATGTACTACTTTTTCAGAAGTGCGTTTAACGCTATAAAAGATCAAATTGGGTATAAATGTAAAAACAAGGATAAAACTGTCGCAGACTTTCTTAAACATTCTGATGTGTATCACTTATACGTTTTGCTAATGAAGGGCTGCAACTCAAAAAGTTTCAATACAGATACAGTTATGTTGTCGTTCAGATTTCAGCTTTCGGACAAGTCAATGATATTACAGCGAATTATTTGTTCCGATTGATCACATCGATTTATTTGCCTAAATTTAGGAACGGTATAAGATAAATATCTTTTTTTTTTAAATAATTGCTATATTATTGCTCAAATGCTTAATGTATTTATTCAGTATAGCTTGTGTGCAGAAGTACGGAAGTACACTTATTCAACTAAACAACTTTAAACGATATTTTATTGTAAGAAATCATGACAATAGTTTATGTTAATTATTATTTTTACACGTTTCATTGTAAGGCTGGTAGGAGTATGCCCCTCGACACCTATCTACGGAAGCCTATTGGGGCCGTTTTGACTTAGAACTTAGACTTTTTAACTTAGATCTTAGAAATTAGAATTTAGATCTTAAAACTTAGATCTTAGATCTTAGAACTTAGGTATTAGATGTCCCCATACACCCGGGAAAACGCCATATTGGATCCAGAAAGCCAGATGAATGGAGGTAAGACAATTTTAGTATTTCCATGAATACGAATTTGCTGAGATAAAGTTTGTTTATAAAGAAAGATCGAAACAGTTGAATTATCCAGCAGGTTAGTCCAATAATCAAATAATGGAAGGTCCTGTCTTCTGAGTGGTGTTCTTTGAGGGTATTGACCTTGGGAAGGAAGACTGTTTCTGCTCAATATCTTACAAACCAATGACTTTAGGACCTTCAACGTTTATGGCTGGTCATATTCTCTATGTGACCCCTATGGTATCTAAACTCACTATGTAAACTCACCTCAGATAAAAAAAAACATCAAACGTAGCGAAAAGATTGGTCATGGTCAGTACATAAACGCTATTATTGTTTAGGCCACTAAATCAAAGGTTAAGTTCACATAAGTCTCAAAAACAAAAGCCGTTCCTGCTTTAGTAGATGACCCTAGTATGTTGAAGATCAAAGTCACAGTGACCTTGGAAAATTTCGTCTGACAGCACATCCTGGGGGTCTGTGACATCACATGTACTAAATGAAACATGTTTTTTTTTGCATTGTAGGAGGACGAAAAGGAACCAGAAATTACTGCTAAACAATCGCAAACGAAGGTTACAAGTACAAGTTGCACATTGGCTGTGTGAACTACCAGAAAGGGAAGTTTCGACAAGTTACATCTAGATATAGCGGTGGCACTCGAGAAGTTTTTAATGAGAAGGACGTTTTACAGTGAAACAATTTTCGAAATGGCAAAAAATGTTTTTCCCTCATGGCAAAAGCTGTTTTGGTTTGTTGTCAGAGATGGATGCTTGTTTAAGTACATTTAAAGGTGACAAGATTGAAGCATTTCATAACATTGATTGAAATAAGTGAAGTATCCATGAACACTTGAGATCAAATGGGAATTATTCTTCTCAGTTATATGTTAACCTTAGAACAAGGTCATTGGAAATAATTGCTGCCACCGATAAAAAAAGTTGAGGCCTGTGAAGATGAATCAGTGATGAAAAGCACAATAACACAAGGTATTTAAACTAGACATGAAATTAAGATGGATGGAGCTGATGGAAATCAAAGTGCAGATAAAAATCCATTTTCAAATTTTAAGAAGTCAAGTTTACTTGTAAATGGAATGAGACCAGGGGAAATATCAATCAAGTATACAAAAGGAAAACAGTCATTGTATGACAACTCCATATCATATTTGAGTTGCTATTCCGTGAAAGGATGTTATGAAACGACTTCAAGGAATACAGCCTTCGAAGAATACAATCCCTTCCTGGATGGATTTCGGATGGCAAATATGTCAGTTGGTGGAATAAAGATACACAATGTACTAGCAACAAATGCCGGTGATAACACACAAAATGCAGAACCTAAGTTAGATGAAGTAGTCATGTATACTCCCCATGATATACATGGCTTCGAAGCAGCTTGAGGTAAAGATACCGTTACATACTTGGTTCTTGGTGTGGTTACAAGGATTATCCCTGAAAATCCAGTGATGTAGTGGTACAGAGATGGACAGGTTATAAATGTTGGACGAGATTTGCATACTAGTCTGCCCCAGACACAGATATACACTAGTCTGACCCAGACACAGACAGATAGTAGTCTGCCCCAGATACAGGCATATATCAATGTGCCACAGACACAGACATATACTGGTATGCCAGTATGCCCCAGACACAGACAAAAGTAGTCTTCCCCAGATACAGAATATACCAGTCTGCCCCCTGACACAGACATATTCTAGTATGCCCCAGACACCGACAGATAGTAGTCTGCCCCAGACACATACATACACCAGTCTGCCCCAGAGACAGACATATAACAGTATGCAACAAACACAGACATATAGTAGTCTGCCCCAGACACAGACATATACCAGTATGCCCCAGACACAGACAGATAGTAGTCTGCCCCAGACACAGACATATACCAGTCTGTCCCAAACAGACATATACCAGTACTCCACAGACACAGACAGGTAGTAGACTGCCCAAGACACCGACATACACCAGTCTGCCCCAGAGACAGATATATACCAGTATACCCAAGACACAGACATATACCAGTCTGCACCAGACACAGGCAGATAGTAGTCTGTTCTAGACACAGACATATACCAGTCTGTCCCAGACACAGACAGGTATAGACATCCCAACATTGCGCTCATAATGGGTCTTGCAGTGGCCAAAGACCATCTGTATCTGAAAGCAGAATATGTTAACAGTTTGAATCTTGATGATGTAATATTTAGTGAGGAAAGTCAGAAACTAGATATGGGCAAAAGTATTCAATTTCATTGCAAATTGCGCAAGCTGTGGTACATCGGCATAACCAGAAACCGGCTATAATTCATCTTGACATCAAGTCAGAACACATTATTTTTTTCAGAGAATGCTGATGTTGTGAAACTGCGATATAGCTCTTTCAAAATTAAATACATTAAACAATACGCTGACAACATTCGAAAATCAAAACGAACTTCAGCCCGGAACACTTGCCTAGCAAGTACCTGAAATAATTTTGAACCACTCACCTGCTTGTAACAGCACTGATGTTTGGAGCTTGTCATGCATCATATCTGAGGTATTTTCAGAAGAGCAAGTATGGCCTCTAGAGGGAGATTCTCTGAAGGAAATCACTGAACTAATGGAAAAGAAGGAAACACTATACAGTCTCAGAAAAATGTTGGAAGATCAGGCTATTCCAAGAGAGGTAAACGTGGTCAGTCGTGGCCTGAATTACAACAGTGAAGAGCGGCAGGCAGCTATTGAATTTATTGCAGAGTTTAAATCTAGATATATCTCAGATGTATAGGCTCACAAGAGCTTAGACTCATGTTAGATTTAACAATGTTTCATAGTTGATTGAAATTGTGTGTGATTTTAGCTCACCTGAGCCAAAAGCTCAGGGTGAGCTTTTGTGACTACATCATGACTGTCGTCCATCAAAATCTTCTTCTTCCAAACAACTGAGCAAATTTACTCCAAACTTCACAGGAATGATCCTTGGGTGGCTCGCTTTTAAACTTGCCCAAAGAATTGAAATTCATGTAGAACTGTGATTGCCATGGCAACTGAAAGGAAAATCTTTAAATATCTTCTTCTCGGAAACTGTCAGCTTGATTTGAAAAATATTTTGTAGGAATGATCTTTGGATGACTCTACAAAAATTGCACAAGCCGTTCTATTTCGATGAAAACATGACCGTTGGGGGCTGAACTTAGTTTCCTTATATGTCTCTATAGTAAACTTCAAAAATCTTCTTCAAAATCACTTGGTAGATTTACACCAAACTCTGGATCTTCATAAAATTTGGTCAGAATGTTTGTCTTTATGAAGTCTAGGTCAAGTTGAAATATGGGTCATCTGGGGTCAGAAACAAGGACAGTCGGTGAAATAACAAAAACCCTTGTGTTTGCAATAGGGCTGCATTTTACACTAAATCTTCGTGAAATTCAATTAGAATGTTTGACTTGATAAAATCTATGTCAAGTTTGAATACGAGTCAGCACGGGTCAAAAAGTAGGTCACCTGGTCAAACCAAAGTAAAAACTTCTGTATGAAATAGAGATTGCATTTTACACTAGATCTTCATGAAATTTTGTCAGAATGTTTGTCTTGATAAGATCTAGGTTAAGATCGGTTATAAGTCACATACTAGGTCATCCAGTCAATTTAAAGAAAAATATTTTGTACGGAATTAGTCCTCTCCAGGCCTTTCTTAGCAAATATTCTTCTCCAGTTACATTTTAGCAAGATTTTTCCAGGTGTTCTCAGGTGAGCGGCCTAGGACCATTTCGTCCTCTTGTCTTAATTTCTCAGTGCAATTTTGACAATGTTCCTTTGTTGTTTAAACATTGTAAGCATTTTTCTTTCTTACTTTTTAAAGTTTATAGAGTCTTATTGAAGTTTTATAAGTTTATCTGGTTTTATTATCTCATTTCAGCTACATTAACATTTGCTTCTTTGTTGTCCAGAATTGTTAGCACTGTTCACAATTTCTCAAGCTGTAAAATGTGTCTATGTTGTTGCTTAAGCTCACCTGAGCTCAGTTTTTTTGTTAGATTTAATGAGGTTTTCTCTGGCAAGAGAAAGTATACTCATACGTGTGTACACTTTCACAGTCATTTGATAGTTCTAAAGTTTGTCTCTTACAAAATGTGTACATAAATAGTTGGGCTTATTTCTGATAACTTCATTTTTGACATTTAAATTTGTTTAGAGATGTTTCGATTTCTGTGTTTAATAAAGTTTAAAGTTGTTATTGATATATTTTGATTCCTTTGTTGTAATATCTCCACTAGTATGTTTTGTTACTGATAATCTACTAGTAGGTTAATGATGACTGAGTCAGTCTTTTTAAGTAAAACAAATTGCATGTAAAAGTTATTTCCCTTTCACTGCCAAAATCTCTACCAACATCAACGACAACAACAATATAAGGATGATTACTACCAAGAAAGGAAATATTACTTTATTAGTCCGATTTTTCTATTTCTGAAGCGTCAGTTTTAAATATCCGTACGGCATTATCTTCACTTAACACATTGAAAGGTACAGCAACGGAAAATTTCTTTTTAAAACTTTCAAGCAAACATACATGTACTCACGTAGTAATAGAATTATACTGCGTGTCCAAGTTTGATAATTTTGGCACATCTTTAATGGAAATTAAGGCAGCATGTTAGACCAACACACACCATTATGTTCAGAAGTGTACATGCGCTTGCACAATTGATTATGACTACTGACTGATACATTATTTTAAGACTCAAGATAGGAAAACTAAGCTTAGTGCATTGACTTTTTTCCTGCAGAACAATTTTCCAGATATTCCAAGGTAATGTATTGTAGACAATTTTCAATGTTGTCCATTTCGTCTATAAGGTTTAACATAGTTGTAAACGAGTTGCAAGGGCTTCTTCCGCATCTATAGTTACAGAGCAGTTTGAGAACTAGTTAACACTAAAGTTTAAAATATTAAATCTTGCAATTTCATGTATTTTATGGATTATTATTTGTGATACTTAAGTAACGGTATTATTAGTGGAAAGAGGAACTGATAAGATTTATGATTGTGTTACAAATTGTACATCTTTATAAAATGTCCAAGATCTAAAATAATGTTCTAAATTGTAAATTAACTTCTAAGTTCCAAGTTCTAACTTGTAAGTTGTAAGTTCCAACTTGTAAGTTCCAAGTTGTAAGTTGTAAGTTGTAAGTTCTAAGATTTAAGATTTAAATAGTTTCTCAAAGTTTTGAAGGTCATCTTGGATTTTGAGCAAACGGCCCAGTCATTACAATATCCATTTCCTGAAACTACATACAATGTACATTTTATACATATGAAAATATTTCTTGTGTTCAAAAGTGCAGTTATATCGGTCAGGGCTCTGGGACTACTTGCAAAGATACTCTAGATTATGAACAGGACAAAACTAAAAGTTTATTTATCCCCCGTAAAAGTCGAAGAGTGATTAGAAATGGTCCCCGTCTGCGCGTCCGAAACGCTTTTGTCCGGAGCATAACTCAGAAAGTACTTGACGGATTTCTTTTAAACTTTATACACTGATAGAGTACATTGGGAGGAAGTGCTGTGCGCAAGAACAATAACTCTAACTTGTTGATTTTCTAAATATTCCCATTTTATCCGGAGCATTACTTCAAAAGTACGGAGTGGACTTCATTCAAACTTCATACACTGACAGAGTACATTGGGGGAAGTGAAGTTTGCCAGAACAATAACTCCACATTATCGATCTTTATTATATTTACTTTAACATTTTGTCCGGAGTATAATTCCAAAAGTACTAAACAGATTTCCTTCAAACTTCATACACTGAGTATATTAGGAGTAAGTTTATCCTTAAATTCACGTTTCCTGAGGAGGGATTGACCATGTCTAATATGGCTCTTGTTTTAATACTGATCTCGAACACAATTGTATCATCTATTAACATATGTAAGTACCAGTATGCAAAAAATTCATTTAATGTCAGGAAACAAATACAAGTACATAATTATTTCAGCGTTACATGAGCAAATTGATCGAGGGTAAATAATATGATAATATGAACCAAAATAGTATGCCAGATGCGAATAAATTACTCAAGACATAAGAAAAGTATAGTTTAATTTGTCTTATTTGTTTCCTGTTTTAAGAGTGCTGCTGATGTACGCCTTATACGTAACGCTTAAAGCTCTTAACAGTTTCAGAATAATTTTCAGTCAAGACACAAGTTTGTAAACACTTTAAAACGGTCCACAAAATATGAATTTGCCGCCAGTTTAACTAACAATAAAAAAAATCAACGACTGGCTTACTTGACCGTTCATCTATGATATCAGCTAAATTCATACGAAATACAAACTGTCAGTTACATGTTTGTGGATATTTATCTATCAAGTGTAGCGCTTGTGTGTACAAAGCTGACGCTTCTTCTGCATCCGTAGGTCTTACATGATCCAAAAAAACAGCTGAAACAGTTCTTTTGTTTCGTCTGAATATAGCTGCTTTTGTTCTCCATACAACTCCATGCATATCTCGATATCTTCCTGGTCAACGTTATGACCAAAGCCGTGTCCCCCATATATTTCAGGTACAAAAATCATAACATCTGGCATTCCACACGGATTATCAGAATGCTTTTGAGCTCGAATTTCAGGGACATTCCATTGTTGTGCAATCATATCGAATACTGCTTGGATTAAATCCATGAAGCTGTATTTCAAACATTCATGTGCACCCTGTTTGTTATATCAAGAACATCCACTATGCCCTTAAATTACGAAATCCACTAGTGAACACCTTGTCTACGCAATATTCCCCACCAAGATTCTATTCGCTGGTTAGATACATTCTTCCCATACATGGAACTTTTCAAACCAGAAACACTGTCTGTACCTTCGTATCTGAAAAAAAATGGTTGCAGCAATGCCAATTTTGCATTTTCAGTTCCTCTAGCTGTCACAACGAAGTAGCCTTGGCACAATACCTAATTCCTTTACTGTTTCTAAAAAGTAATAAGCTATTACAGATGGTGAATTATTACTGGCATCGGTGATACCCAAAGTCACAACTCTATTTACTATTGTTATATAGACGAACAGCACTCCAAAAATTATTGTGTAATAAGACGTCATGGCTTTTGTCTGAAAAAAAAACAACATAACAAATGACATTTTAGTAATTACTGTAAAAGTTTAAAAAAAAATAATTTTTGTAAATACTGAAAAAAAAACAACAACATAAAGATGATATTTTATAATTAGTGTTTACTACTACTGCAACTACTACTATTTTATGATAAGAAATTGAAGAAGCACGTCTGATAAACGTGCCGAGATGCAAAATGCACTACGGTACCAGATATTTTTAAAACGTTTGCCCTAAAGGGTATTACTTAGTGTTTATATCCCGTAGTATTGAAGTTGCAATACAGTAAGTTCTTGATGATTGAACATCCCTGTTTTATATTAAATTTTATGATATTCCTCTTTGTGCCAAACACGAGTATATGTACCTACAGCTACAGTGCCGTTTCAAGAGCTGTTGACCTGCATGGTCTGCCATATTTAATGTCCAAAAAGGGGACCAAACATCGGGTAAAAACTGTCGAAAAACTATGACCTGCAACTGTGCACAGCTGAAATAAACCACAGTAAACCTGCAAAAACTGGAAATTTTCTGAGTGCTGGAGTATTTATGTGGAAGACAACCCTGGGTTAGCCGAGTTTAACTGTATAGGCATACACATATTTTAAGTGTAGTACTATCCGCTTGTATATGACTGAAAACTTGTTGAAAACGGTCGATAAACTAAACAAAACAAAATTAAAAACATCAAAAAATAGAATTTGAATTTTTACCTTGTTCTTTCTCTTCCGGCCCTCACTGTGTTTTCCTGTAAATTCGCGCTTTTTATATTTCTAACATCTAAGCTCTAAGTTCTAAGGTCTAAGGTTTAAGTTCTAAGTCATAACTTCTAACTTCTAATTGTTTTCATCCAAGTTCTAACTCAAAACGGCCCTATTAGGCTTCCGTACCTATCGCGCCAATGAAGAGGAAAATAAATGGGGTTACCCCTACACTGAAAAAAATGTTTACAAATCTCTTTTCATCGTAGTTCATTACTTACTATATCTAAATGCTTATCATATTTGTACATGCATATAATCTTGTTTTGTCGGAAAACAAATAAGGGAAATGAATTTAATACTAATACATGAGTTTCTTTATTCCTATTTTTTCCAAACTCTCAAAATTTCCATCGTTTTAAATTAAAATTTTCTATCTTTTCTTTTGTTGCCATATCCTTTTATCTTTTTTTTTTGGTGTCATTTCTGTCTGTGCACATGTCAACACCATGTCAAGGGGATCAGGCGATGGTCTAGTGGTCTACTTCTCAACTCGGGGGTCGTGGACCATTCGCACACTTATGCGATTAGGGATATTCTCAAGGATAATATTTTATTACGTGGTATACAGGGGTTACATTAGAAATGTTCAGGGCCATTCTTGCGGGTACTTGTTACAGAAGTATTGCATTACATGGGCAGCCAACAGTTAAACATACAAAATGCGATTGTGAGATCGTGAAAAGCCTTTAAGAAAATTGTTATTAATAACTAAGGTAGTACGCAAATAGCACATGTTCCCATTTGTTTAGATATTTTAATAGTATTCCCGTCCTGACGTAAGACAGGTCTCAACTTATCGCCTTTAATTATGTTAAATTTATTCAGCTGACGTCAGAAGTACCTAGTGTGACAGTTAACTATACCATTTATCTATAAATGTGTTAATTATCCTGATACGATAGCTAGCTGGAAGAAACGGTAATACCTAGACCAAATAAGATAAAGCTACAATTCATCAGTAGGCCTATGTTTTGATATTCTTGTCGATGTGGTGTTTATATTACTTTTGAATATCTACTTTCATTAAAGCTCGATTTCAATATATATTTCTCTTATTTTGTCTGATAGCCAATCAAAGGCCATGAAATGTATATAGCTTATTGTAGTTCACTGTGTTCATTTTTTATCTGCAAGTCAAATAATACGGTAAAACGCTTCATTGGTATTGTTGCATTGGCATTTACAGTGTAATGTGTGAGTTTAAAGACACACCACACTCTAATGACGTACTCCCCACTCACCCCCCCCCCCCCACTCCCCAAGTGAACTTAATCTTTTTCTGTTTAATCTTTATAATGTTGGCGCAGTGGGAAGGACTGTTTTATAATGTTGACATACTTTGAATGTTATGTATATTACGTTGAAATGAAAATATACAATAAAATATTATTAAACAAACAAACTAATTTGTCCGAACGTCTAACCGTGTTTATTATAATATTAGGGAGCCATCATTCAACACCGCACGAATCTACAATGGGCATGCTGCAGTATAACAAAATGTGCAATCGGAAATGAAAAATTGTTATTTTTGATGTGGCTATATACTACTAAGATGGAGCATACAGACATTGGCGGTTGTTCTATGTTAAACAATGTTACAGTGATAGTGAGATACTGACATTGGCGGTTGTTCTATAATAAACAATGTTACAGTGATAGTGAGATACTGACATTGGCGGTTGTTTTATGTTAAACAATGTTACAGTGATAGTGAGATACTGACATTGGCGGTTGTTCTATATTAAACAATGTTACAGTAATAGTGAGATACTGACATTGGCGGTTGTTCTATGTTAAACAATGTTACAGCGATAGTGAGATACTGACATTGGCGGTTGTTCTATGTTAAACAATGTTACAGCGATAGTGAGATACTGACATTGGCGGTTGTTCTATATTAAACAATGTTACAATGATAGTGAGAAACTGAAGAATCTTGATTCTTTTGCTACAGAAGTTAGTGCCGAGCTAATATTAACTGTCAACAAATGAACTAAAATGAACACTAGATAGCTTATAAGAAATAATTTAATAAAACTATTTACACAATTTGTGGAAACAATGTCTTTGTTCTGTTTCTAGAAGTTTTATTTTAACATTTCATGTTTCATCAATACACCACTCCTGGCCGTACATGTAAATCGACATATGAATTCTTTACGACATATAATATCAATGTCATAACATCCGAAAAGTGGATTCCAGAATTTCTGTACGCATCCCGTATGTGCAGAATCTTCAAGGGTACTAAAGGACAATTTGAGAAAATAAATAAACAAACTATTAATATAACTTGATCGTCTTGGTCTAATCATTGCAGCGTGATTTATTATCGCAGATCCAACATTTATTGCACTGGAATACAAATAGGAATTAATGAATGTTAGAAAAATACAAGTTGAATTTAACTTTTTTGATATCTACCAGTATCAATCATCTTACTTTGAATATTTTAACATACATGGAAATTTGATAAAAACCATATGTATTGCACTTTATCATATAAAAGGGAAGCAAATACTTGTAAACAACATGAAAACAAAGTTAACTAGGGTTTCTGTAACCTTGACCTTTGTAATAGTAGTAGTGTGTTTGGGTATTGCACATGACAAGTCGTCTTGTAGTGGTGTGTTTGGGTATTGCACATGACAAGTCGTCTTGTAGTGGTGTGTTTGGGTATTGCACATGACAAGTCGTCTTGTAATGGTGTGTTTGGGTATTGCACATTACAAGTCGTTTTGTAATGGTGAATGTTTATGCTTTAGTAGTTTGAATATACATCCATACATGAAACTATTACGGGCCAGAAAAAAGAATTACCAAACAAGCAAGAGTGACCTTGACCTTGACCTTCGAGCTAAGAGTCTGTGTCATATTGTAGCACTGGGACCATTTGTGTCGGTAAATTCAGAATCCTGTGATGGATGGAGTAATGGACTGGACAGGAAAAAGATCTGTTATCCTTTGAAATCCGAGTGTGACCTTGACCTTGAAGGTAGCGGTCTGGGTTTTGCTCACCCGAGTTTCACAGGTTGCTGGAACAATTTCGGTAGAGGATCACACATGGAAAATATCTGTGAACTTATTTCAAAATCGGGCCAGCAAGATAACATACGTACAAATAACCAAGGAATTCATCAATCACAAAAGGCAGAGGAATGTTGCCAAAATGTGTTTACTTTTTGTTGGGTTTCACATACTATACATAATATACTCACATAATAATAATAATGCATGCAGTTAACTTTACATATCAGATATTCCATTAATCTGTCATAATGAATGACATCGAGCCGACATCGGTATGACGATCCTTTTACTCTATTTTATGTAAATTTTGACGATAATGGACTGACAGCAGCCTAACAACAGAACTGATAAAGGTTTTTACTGTTAATTATTTTCAACGTACACTAAAAAAATGTGACATCGGTCCGATATTTATAGGTTATTAGCTTTGTATCGGGAAATATGCACTCGTTCTTCAGCGAAAATATTGCGCGACTTTAGGAGCGCAATATTCTTCCGCTGAAGAACTAGTGCATATTTCCCGATGCAAAGATAATAACTTTTTTATTACATACTCATCTACACGTATAAATGTAATGTAAGTACCATAAATTTGTTCAATAGCCTGAATAGGATTGACAATACTGAACTAAATAGAAGAAAATAGTGCAACAGCACACACTGAATTACGTCACGCATGCGATATGACATTCAGGCGTCAGTGGCTTTAAGTTTGCGTCAATATGGAAATTGACAACAAAAAATCTGAAGTGTTTTTCACCTTTTTTTGTAGTAAGAAATACGCACGTCATTTTAGGTGATAACACAAAATCAATAGTTCGTATGGTGATGGACAGTTAAAAATGTGATAGCGCATTCATTTGGTAGCCTCATCAGGTACACAAATGCCAAGGCAAGAAAATTTGAAGGTCGTTATCAAGAAAATAGGCAAAAATTGAGCTATATCCAGATATTATGATATCCTTAAGTCGGATGTCAATATGCTAGTAGAATTTAATGACGATTTTAAAAACGTTGGAGTCTAGAGAATGCAATTCAGCCTTATGGTTTTGAATGTAACAAATATTTATTTGTATCTGGAAGGTTGCCCATTTGATGTTACACATACAATGTATCAGAGTAAAACAAGCAAATTCGATGAATTGATATCCCCCGCCGAAAGGGTCTGTGGTGAGGAACGGCAAAAAAATATATCCAGCAAAAAGTTAAGAATGTTACAAAGAAGCAAATAATTTCATTAGTCAAAATCAAATTTACAGAAAATGAATGTTTTTTTTTTGGGGGGGGGGGGGGGGGGGGGGGGGGGGGGGGGAGAGGTGAGGGTACAAAACTTGACATGTTGATTATGAATATTGATGGAAAATTTATGAAAAAAAAAATTGGGGACGGGGGGTGACCAAGGCAAGGTGGCGACCCCAGGTGTGGCTACACAACTTCACATGTTTATAATAAATATTCATGGAAAAGAATGAAAGAAGTCTAATGAAATTCTTCCAATTGGTTGGTTTGTTATGTACAAATCTGTAGATTTTTAAACAATTAAAGGGCAATAACTGTATGGAAAATTGACCAATAAAAAAGAAAATGACGGGCATTATCAAAGTATGTTGGTTCATGCCTATTTCAAGTTTCATGAAATTCTACAAACTTGTTACTGAGAAATGGCTGCGGACGGACATTTTTCATTAAATCAAGGGCAATAACTCTGAGGGAAATTGACCAATCAAAAGAAAATTGACGGGCATCATCGCAGTATTGTGGTTCATGTTTATTTCAAGTTTCATGAAATTCTACCAGGTAGTTACTGAGAAATGGCTGCGGACGGACGGACGGACTGACGGACTGACTGACGGACAACGCCATTTCAATACCCCCTCCCGATTTCATCGGCGGGGGATAATAAGGAACAACCTTACGAGTTGGAGAATCGAAGAGATGAATAAAAATGCCACTTGCATTATAGTGAACTAAAAACGACATTGTGCAAACGGCCAAAATTAAAATGTGCATATGTATAAAAGCTCATGTTTATATCCAAATTTCACTACTGGTGAATTTTACGTCCTGTTTTTAAACGACAAATGCTCTGTCTGAGAGGGAATGAAAATGCGTTTATATACTTTCAAACTCTCACAGCAACAAGGTTATGATTTGTACTTCAAACACTATTAGTGATACTTGAACATTTTGGCTGTCTTGTTTGAATAAATCTTCAGACATGTCGCAGTGCCAGATCCCTTCAGCAAAAGCATTTTAATGCGTAGGCCTCTGAAATAGTGCTAAATATCTCTAACATCTATAGCCATCATTGTATTTGCTTGACATTGGTTACACGGTTCCACAGCTATAAATTGAGTATGTCCGGGATTTGAGAGTGTACATCACTTCTCAGCTCAGTATGTTTTGATATTATGAATAATACTATTGGAACTGTTACAGCTGATATTGTTGTACTTAATGTATAAAGTGAATATATGTTTCAATCTATTTTATGATGTAATATCATTAAAAGCAATAACATGAGATTACTACAGAATAAATTGAGTATGTCCGGGATTTGAGAGTGTACATCACTTCTCAGCTCAGTATATTATGTGATATTATGAATAATACTATTGGAACTGTTACAGCTGATATTGTTGTACTTAATATATGAAGTGAAAATATGTTTAAATCTATTTTATGATGTAATATCATAACAAGAGCTTCATGAGATGACTACAGAATAAATCATATCACAAAGAATTTGATAAAGGTTCAACAACTATATCATGTAAACATCAACGCATTAACGGCGTGTTTCAAACAAAAGACATGTAGGTTTTGAAGCATGTGCATATGCAGGTATGCATGTATTATAAACTTGGCTCATCCCATACATTTAATATAAAATAATATTTCTGTCATAATTATTTTGAACGTGTCTGCTTTTGGTAGTATTTCTGAAATATACGTTACTGAAATTAGATAAAGGTAGTTACTAAATTTAATTTTATATAGACAGTTTCATACTGATGTTATATAAATTTGTTTTTAGTCTTTTTTTAAATTGAGATTTTGTTTAGATCTTAAAATTGACAGCAATAAAACAATCAAAAATATGAAACGAGTCTCCTCTATGTTGTTTTCTTTACTGTATGATTATCCAAATCAGTAAATCCATCCCACTGTATATCTATTGTTGTTGTTTTTTTAATCTGTATAGTCACAAAAACAGATTTATTTCACAAAATCTGTTTCAGTTGATTGATGTATTATTAATACGCCAAGTTACGACATCTCATCTCGAGCATACGACATGTATGTACAGTGCATGACATCTTATGTAGAACGCACGGCGTCTAAGTACAGTGCACAAAATCTTATGTACAGCGCACGTCATCTATGTACAGCGCACAACATCTTATGTACAGCGCACGGCATCTAAGTACAGCGCACAACATCTTACGCAGAGCGCACGGCATCTATGTGCAGCGTGCAACATCTTACCCCGAGCGCACGGCATCTGATTTCGGGCCTACGATTTCTATGTACAGCGCATGGCATCTTATGTAGAGTGCACGACATCTTTTTACGATCCCACAAAATCTTATTTCGAGCTAACGACATAATATAATTTATTATCTCGAGCATACAAAATGTTATCCTTTTTTTATTTTATTTCAAGTTCACGACAGAGTTGAACTAGCTGCCTGTTGTATATGTCATTTTTTAAATCTACAAAATATATGCCAGAATGCACCTTTATAGGTATACTTGCCATCCATTTTCCTTGGGACATGTATCCGTACCCCAATCCCTACCCCTTTACATTTTGTCATCACTTAAATCGTATATCCTTTCCGAGTTTGGCAATCTTACATACCATATCTGCTGTAATAACAGCTCATATACACACTTTTTAATAAACGAAAACAACTGTTTCAATCTTGCCAACCGTAGCCTTCCATAAAGAAAGGTTATTTCAGTTAAGAAAAGACAAAGATGTAAATAAAACAAGGCTAAATATGAACCATTTACATTCCCTCTCATATTATTAGGCTAGATAATTTTCTTGTTACTTTCATTTACTGAATGTTACCGTGGAAAATGTGTACACTGTATCATCAAAGGAAAAAAATAAAGAAAAGGAGACTAAGAATAATTCTAATATAAAATAAGTGAGGAAAAATTTAATAAATACTTTTAAAGTGAGAAGAGCTTTCATTTAAAAATGCAAACAAAGAGGTTAAGACAGGGCATTAATTTGAACTGATGAGAAACGAAAAACATTTATGTCGTATTTGTGTTTTTAATATGATACCTAAATTAACGTAAATGAAATTTAATTAAGACTTTTTTCTCTTTTAAATAAAAAGTCATTTGAATGACTTAATATAAAATCCTTACATCCCTAAGAATACCTGAGAATACCTACGGTTTTTTTACTTTACCCTACTATGCCTTATTCTGGACCTACGGATATTCGAGTACACGTTTGTCCACGCTTAAATATTACACTGTTAATGAGGTGAATGATAAGCCCGTGTAGTTGTGTGTATGTCATTATTATATACGTAAACACAAGTCTTTGTAAGACAAGATTATCTTATTATTAAAATATTAGCAGGTAAGTTTCTAAACTTTCTACGACATTTTCGAATTGTGAAAGCTTTAGGATGCATGGCTATCAGCAAATGTGATTTTAATATTTTATTGCATAAAACGCGAGATGGTCTATTGTTCTCCAGGCAAGGATCACGCTTGCTGTTCGGCGGGTTAAATTAAACAGCAACAGTTTCCGTCATTCTCTTACAGGCACAGGTACTAGACATAAAACTTTGATACGGCGGTGATAGATATACTAAACGCGTCCTAACGTGTTTGTAAAACCTAGAACTCACTTACATGAAAGTCTGTCAGCGTCATATATTGATAATTGCCGTTCGCAACTAATATTCCAAACGCTAAAAGCAAATTATCACTTGCGTTGTCCATCAATTAACGGCTTTGAGACTGCGCACTTAGTTCGTATAAGAGAAGTTTGTCTAGAACGTTCCACAGAGCGAGATAGTTCTGAAGGAAGATGTACAAATTATATGTATTCTTGATACTGTCTTTCAGGACCTACATGTAAGTATTTTATAATTATCCAAATGTTTCTAACAAAATTGAAATAAAGGAAAAAGAGACATAATACATATGTAATGAAAACTTTCATTTTTATTGTATTTGATGTATTGGCTTGAATAAATACCTAGTAGCAAATCTAAAATGAATTTAATATCAACCAAACTTTTTATTGTATTTGCCATAGAAACCACCTTTAATTGTAAATTTTCTAATCAGAGAAAAGGATCATCGACATTTTTAACGTTTGCAAAATCAAAATAGACGAAATTCTAAAAAGCAAATACTCGGATAATTGTGAAAAAGTAGAAAAACAACGCATTGCTGGTTGTGGTGTATAAAAATACGATATAAATTTTTGACATTTCTCTTTATAAACTTTCAGCTTAATAAATGGGAAAACTCTTTCAAAACAAAGAAAGGAAGATGCAAACACTAACATAGAACAAAAATGGATTGGACAAATTCAAACTACCAAAGGATTACAGCTTAAACATATACCAGTGACAAATAGCAGTCAAAATGAAATTACAGATTACCCTGATATTTTGGAAGAAGATGCGTCGATGAATAATAGCCGCCAAAATCAAATGGAAGATGGCACAGCTATCTATCAGAAAGGTGATTTTAAAATGGCATTCGAACTTAGCATAAATGGAAAAACTGGCAACAGTAGGTTTTTGAGTTCACATCCACCAGGAAATACTGGCAACAGTAGGTCACCTTTGAGTTCACATTCACTAGGAAATACTCTAGCAAGGACAGAGACAGATCCCGAAAATTCTAGTTCACTCGCACGTAGTCTAACAGGTGAAATACGCGACTGGAGAGACACCGGTCTTTTTGATGATCTTGCAATAAAGAAACGATTTGGCGGTTACAAAAGGAATATTGTCTTACAAAATATAAAGCATTGGCTGTCTCGAAGATACGGATATTTTGATTCACTTGCAAGCAGCATACTGAGAAAATGACATGAAGAGGTGTACACTTGTGTTTCCCTCCGTGAGGGATGACTGCTTATTACAGAAAGTAATGACCCTGGTTATATTATCTAACTGGAACTTTGAAACGGTTGACATTAATTTTGCGAAATACTGCGATTCACTAACGTGAATGTCTTATCGATTGTCTAGAAGTTTAAACACTTTAATCATCAAAACAAATTGTATATACAAAACATGATTTGTATTAACTGTATTTTGAAATGATACAAATCTAGATCATTCTGGAATATAATATGTAGTTAACAAAGATCTATTTATTACCAAGGCAAACCTATTAACCTGTATAAAGCAGAACATTTGTTACTAGTGTTTGTTTGTTTCGTATTGTTTTAAGTCACAGTTCAGGTCACGTGGTGACTTTACAGCTTTAATGATGGTAGCAGAAAATGTAAATCACTCCAGGCATTCTTTCAGGCAAAAATTGGCAACTGGAAAAAAAATCGCCCACTTTCCGCACGCCAGCTCACGACGGTCCGAATATGGATCGAACCTACAAAGGCGGGGGTATGTAATTTGAAGTCAACGAACTTAATTTATAAAAAGCAGTCGTGCGTAATTAAAAAAATATTTTGGATATCAATTTATATGAAAATAAAATACTTTATTATCAAATCTATATTCATAGTCTTTGCCATTAGTCTAGATGTAGTCACATGATCAATGATAGTAAGTCCTACGTAGGAGATACTAAGTCCTACGTAGGAGATACTATGTCCTACGTAGGAGATACTGGCATATTAGAAGGCAGTGTGCATACAAAAATTCTGAAAAAGCGTTTGGGCCTAAGAAAGGTTTGCGCTAGGTGAGTACCTCATTTGCTCGAAACAACGGGGAACATACAAAGGCTGTGATAGTCGGGTTATTTCTAACTTGCTAACAGGTGACGAAACCTGGGTGCACAAGTTTGAGCCACAGAGAAGAGCTGATAATAAGCACGGGTCTCTATTGCCAAGAGAACCATAAGTTCGAAAAAGATGTTGTACGCAATTTTCTTCAATTCTAGTGGGCCAATTGTTCAAGGGCCTTTTCCATCTGGTCATACAGTCACTGGACTATTTTACAAGAACTATGTACTGAAGAAAGTGAAAAAGTTTTCCAATAAGAAACGTCCAAGCAAAGGATGGTCAGGAGTCCATCTTATACACGACAACGCCTCCTCTCACAAGTGCGAGGTTGTTAAAAGTCGGGCATCTGAAAAGGTGGAAGTTGTAAACCCTCAGCCTTATTCACCTGACCTGAGTCCCTGTGACTTTTTTTAATCCAGAAGCTCTATTGGCAGCGCCATTTATCTGTGTCTTAAGATAACAAAAGAAGAATATTTATCTACTTTTTGCGATCGGGTAAAAACTTCGGTGAAGGGGAAATACTTTGAAGGTTTGTAACGAAAATAATTTTGATAAAACGTAGCACTTAAGAAATCTGAACTCAACGACAGAACTTTTTGAAAGATCCTCGTAATCTGAAAAGTTGCATGAAAAAATACTTTGTAGTTTTTTCCACTCGGTTGAATGTCGTTGTTTGTTTGTTTTCGGAAAAAGTGTTAACTGAAAGAAAATGTTATTCCTTTAAAAGGTTTTTGATATAAAATTTGCATATGAATGAAATAAAAGCTACTGGAAATTGTTAGATATTATAAGTAGACTGATTTTTTGATTCTATCGAAAATTAGGAAATAAATGCATCCGAAACTGCAGCACGTGATGCATATATTCTCATAAGACGAATAAGAATAAAACAGCTTTAATAATAACTATTTCGTTTAAATGAAATAACTAATTCGTTTAAATGAAATAACACATTCGTTTAAACGAAATGATTTCGTTTTTACGAAATGTTATTTCGTTTAAGGTATTAGATCACTAATAGAGAACCTCCTTTTTGAAGAGTATTCAATTCCTACCATAAACCTACTTTTACTGCAATTCTTAGGGGGGGGGGGGGGGGGGGGGGGGGGCGTAGGTTCAAGCCCTACTGGCACCAAATTTTTTCCCCCTTATTTTTCTTTTTTCTATTAAGTTTTTACTTCTTTCAAGACTTATTATTGATTTCTTGTACAAAAATGGAAAAAGATGAATCTTATAAGCAATTTCTTTGTGTTCAAAGTGAATTTACTACTTAAACAGAAGGGGGTAGAGTTACACATCTTTAAAAATGTTGAGTTACACGCGGTGAAAGTTCTCTATTTCGCTTTCACTTTTAGATTATATATTGTGGAAGAAATTTAGGTAGGTTTTACACCTGCCCTAAGGTTATTTTTAAAGGAGTAAGCAAAATTCAAAACAGAAACACAGCATTCAACCTTTTTTTTCAATGTTGAAGTATGAATTCTGTCTCATTAAATCCGTTTACTTGAGGTACCATAGAAAAAATGATATTGACATTTTTGTTTTGTGTTTTATAATTGTTTATCAATAGTTTGATGCTTCTTTTATTAAAATTAATGGTAAAATGAATTCTCTGCAAACGTTTTGGATAGTGGCTATCACTTTGAAATTTGTCTCTAATGAGCTTGAGGAGATAACATAAGTTATACAAAATTTATAAAAAAACGGCACGGTAAAAGTTGTTTAGAATTGCAAAATAGTGCAAAACACGGTTACCTTGAAGAATATACCAAGCAAAGGCCATTTTGTAAACATTACTATTAGTGATCTAATACCTTAAACGAAATCATTTCGTTTAAACGAATTAGTTATTTCGTTAAAACGAAATGTTGACGAAATAACTATTTCGTTTAAATGAAATAACTAATTCGTTTAAACGAAATAACTAATTTGTTTAAATGAAATAACTAATTCGTTTAAATGAAATGATTTCGTTTAAACGAAATGATTTCGTTTTTATGAAATGTTATTTCGTTTAAACGAAATCATTTCGTTTAAACGAATTAGTTATTTCGTTAAAACGTTATTTCGTTTAAACAAAATCATTTCGTTTAAACGAATTAGTTATTTCGTTTAAACGAATTAGTTATTTCGTTTAAACGAAATAGTTATTTCGTTAAAACGAAATGATTTCGTTTAAACGAAATAAAAAAAGTCTCACATTACCTAAGTGGAAAAAAAGTGCGTAACATGTCACTTTAGGGGCACCGTATGAATACATCCGTTACACTTTTTTATTCATTACCTAGTGTTTTACAACACTAAGTAAAATGTGACAGCAGACCTACCATTGACTTTCATTCTCTTGAAACTGTACAATGTATTTAAAAAATAAAGAATACGGGTAATGCAAATATCTTATATAAGTCCTTGGTTACATGTTTGGTATCATTCACGATGTTAAAGATTGTAATTTTTACTGTCTGGTAGTGTTATCTAGGTTAAAGATTGTAATTTTACTGTCTGGTAGTGTTATCTAGGTTAAAGATTGTAATTTTACTGTCTGGTAGTGTTATCTAGGTTAAAGGTCCAATACTAAGGAAAGTGAACATTTTAATTTCTTTTAAAAAGCACAGAAACTATTTCATTTTATTGGAAAATGAAAGTTGGTATGTAGAAATTCGAAATAAATCGCAGTATATGTACAATTATTTTTCTATGAAGAATGAAGAAAGTTAAAAAGACCTGGGGGGTCATTCTGTCGATTCATTGAAATTTCAACATAATACACATACATTTCTTTGAGTTCCAAAGACCTTCTGTAAATTTTGACCTGCCAATCTTCATTATTTAGTGTCTTGCAGAAGTCTATGCACTGGCTATGAAAAAAATTGCCAACTCTCTTTCCCTTAGTAATGGACCTTTAAAGATTGTAATTTTACTGTCTGGTAGTGTTATCTAGGTTAAAGATTGTAATTTTACTGTATGGTAGTGTTATCTAGTGCACTTGAAGCATGATAAAAATCTACAGTGTATTTTGTGTAATACACTTCCATTCTGTGTAATACACCTCCATTCTGGAATCTACAGTGTATTCTGTGTAATACACCTCCATTCTGGATCCCCCTACAGTGTATTCTGTGTAATACACCCCCATTCTTGAATCTACAGTGTATTCTATGTAATACACCCCCATTCTGGAATCTACAGTGTATTCTGTGTAATACACCTCCATTCTTGATCGACAGTGTATTCTGTGTAATACACATCCATTCTGGATCTCCGGTGTATTCTGTGTAATACACCTCTATTCTGGAATCTACAGTGTATTCTGTGTAATACACCTCCATTCTGGATCTCCAGTGTATTCTGTGTAACACACCTCCATTCTGGATCTACAGTGTATTCTACAATATATTCTGTGTAATACAGCTCCATTCTGGATCTACAGTGTATTCTACAATGTATTATGTGTAATACATCTCCATTCTGGATCTCCAGTGTATTCTACAATGTATTCTGTGTAATACACCTCCATTCTGGATCTACAGTGTATTCTACAATGTATTCTGTGTAATACACCTCCATTCTGGATCTCCTTTTTATTAATTTCCTTCATATCTTGGTGCAATGGTTCATTATATATGGAACACCTGAAGCAACCCGACGCCTTTCAAATATATGGTGTTACATGATACACATATTTATAAACTCTGACTGGGATTCGAACTCGGGACCTCTCACACCTAAGACAGCAAGGTAGCTTGTCAGCTTCCTCACTTTATACCAGACTACATTAAGGGAAATACAACAATTTGTAACAATGACATAGATGATCGGTGTATTGATTTTGTCATCTAACGGCAATTTTCGGTAAACAGGTAATAAAATCCAATTTTTTTCCCACATTTTTAATCCATCAAAGCTGCCAAAATTTCTGTTACAAGTTTTAACTTATATTTTAAGAATATGAACTTACTAACTTGCAGTACCAGTGACATATAACTTACACCGAATCTTTTATATTTGCGTTTTGCCCAAATTTGAGCAAAGACTTTATAATGATCGAGAGGATTTCAGTCGCTAAGAAATTACAGTTACAAACGAAATACCTCTGTATCACATAATAAGGAGTCTATGGATATTTCACGTATTATCAAATCATTGAAAGAAAAGAGTTGTTTTACATGAAAATTGAAAAGCATTTAAACCATGTATATTATTTTTGAAAGCGATTATCGATGGTAGTGTTCGAATTTCAAAACGTCGAATATTCTTCTAAACGTTATATTTAGTCCTTAGCGTTCGAGGTCAATCAGTGCTATGACTAAGGAACTGCATTCATTCAGTCCTAGACATAAATTCTATTGCTTACAGATTTGCTCGTTTCTAATCTCATTCTATCACAAAAAGCAAAAGTACACGAAGAATAATTAGCACATATTCTATAACTGTGAACAATAAAAGCGATCCGATGATTAGAAAACTGAAACGTATAGCAGAACAGAACAGATGTGAACAGAACAGAACATACATCTTATTTTGAATTAAGCATATACAGCTCGTCTTCATATACAACAATATATACAAGCATGAATGCGAAAAAATGGTAATACTTAGTATACTAAACATAACAGTGAAGTGCAATGCATCACATGTAACACTTACAATCTATTTTATACGCTATATTTGCTGCTGCACTGTATTGAAGGAATGCTCCCTGTATAACGTATAGGCTGTATGTGCCACTACATCCCAGCCAGCATTCTATATCGGCCCGATATCAAACCGACGTCGTTGACAATAACGGCCCGATATCGGCTTCAATATCGGCTGCAAATAGGAATGATGTCGGCACGACGTCGGCAGACGATATCGGGCCAACATCATAATGACATTGGTCCGATATTGGCAAATGATATTTGGCCAACATCAAAATGATATCAGCCCCGATATTGGCAGATCATATCGTGGTCGCGAAATAGTGTGACACGCAGTGCTTTATTAGAGTTTTCTTAAAATATACACTTTATAAATTCTCAGGGTAATTTTCTTGAGAACTAATGTGTATCGCATCATGCGTATGATGCTTATTTGATTTTAATGATATTATATTTATCACAACTATATACTGCATGTTTTATACAATTACGTAAGCTTTCTGTATATTCTTAACACTACTAAAATTGCTCAATTAGAATTTTAAACGTATTTATATTTTCAATTTTTTGTAAATATAAATATTTCTATGGCGGCATTTTACATAAAAATGCATTTTAATTGTTACCTCCCTTTATTACATATTAATTTTTTATAAATACCGTCTACATATTTTGTTTGGAACCTAGTTTGATTTATTCTAGCATACATCGTATTTGCTTAATAAATTAGCACATACAAACAATAAGATTACTTTTTCACGTTTATCAATAATATTTTGAAAAATATAGTTATATTAGAGAATCCAATATTGGCCCGATGTCAATCCGACGTACGAAATAGTTACACTGACTGATGTCGATCTACCGATTTCAGTATTTTGCGACACTACAACGGCCCGACGTCGGCTTTACATCGGCAGATTTTCCGACATCCGACATTATACCTACTCGGGCCGATATAGTCATGCTGGCTGGGATTGTACTGAAGGACTGCTCCCTGTATTTACGTGTAGGTTTATGTGCCGCTGCATTGTTCTAAAGGAGGTGCGTTTTTAAACGCTATATTTGCTGCTGCCTTGTATTGAAGGAGTGCTCCCTGTACTACGTATACGCAACATGTGCAGCTGCATTGTACTGAAGAAGTGCATGCTTTAGACGTTATATGTGCTGCTACATTGTACTGAAGGAGTGCATGCTTTATACGCAACATGTGCAGCTGCATTGTACTGAAGAAATGCATGCTTTATACGCCATATGTGCTACTGCATTGTACTGAAGAAGTGCGTGCTTTATACGCTATATGTGCTGCTGCATTGTACTGAAGAAGTGCGTGCTTTATACGCTATATGTGCTGCTGCATTGTACTGAAGAAGTGCGTGCTTTATACGCTATATGTGCTGCTGCATTGTACTGAAGAAGTGCGTGCTATATAGGCTATATGTGCTGCTGCATTGTACTGAAGAAATGCGTGCTTTATACGCTATATTTGCAGCTGCATTGTACTGAAGAAGTGCGTGCTTTATACGCTGTATGTGCTGCTGCATTGTACTGAAGAAGTGCGTGCTATATAGGCTATATGTGCTGCTGCATTGTACTGAAGAAATGCGTGCTATATAGGCTATATGTGCTGCTGCATTGTACTGAAGGAGTGCGTGCTTTATACGCTATATGTGCTACTGCATTGTACTGAAGGAGTGCGTGCTTTATACGCTATATGTGCTGTTGCATTGTACTGAAGAAGTGCATGCTTTATACGCTATATGTGCTGCTGCATTGTACTGAAGAAGTGCGTGCTATATAGGCTATATGTGCTGCTGCATTGTACTGAAGGAATGCGTGCTTTAGACGCAATATGTGCTACTGCATTGTACTGAAGGAGTGCGTGCTTTAAACGCTATATGTGCTGCTGCATTGTACTGAAGAAGTGCGTGCTATATAGGCTATATGTGCTGCTGCATTGTACTGAAGAAGTGCGTGCTTTAGACGCAATATGTGCTACTGCATTGTACTGAAGGAGTGCGTGCTTTATACGCTATATGTGCTGCTGCATTGTACTGAAGAAGTGCGTGCTTTAGACGCAATATGTGCTACTGCATTGTACTGAAGGAGTGCGTGCTTTATACGCTATATGTGCTGCTGCATTGTACTGAAGGAGTGCGTGCTTTAGAAGCAATATGTGCTGCTGCAATGTACTGAAGGAGTGCATGCTTTATACGTTATATGTGCTGCTGCATTGTACTGAAGGAGTGCGTACGCAATATGTGCTGCTGTATTGTACTGAAGGAGTGCGTGCTTTAGACGCTAAATGTGCAGTTGCATTGTTCTAAAAAGTGCGTGCTTTAGACGCTATATGTGCTGCTGCATTGTACTGAAGAAGTGTGCGTGCTTTAGACGCAATATATGCTGCTATATGATACTGAAGGAGTGCGTGCTTTATACGCTATATGTTCTGCTGCATTGTACTGAAGAAGTGCGTGCTTTACACGCAATATGTGCTGCTGCATTATACTGAGGGATTGCATGCTTTACACGCAATATATGCTACTACATTGTACTGAAGGAGTGCGTGCTTTATACGTTATATATGCTTTTTATTTTTTTGCATTTTACTGAAGGAGTGCGTGCTTTATATGCTATATGTGCTGCTGCATTTTACTGAAGGACTGCGTGCTTTATACGCTATATTTGCTGCTGCGCTATACTGAAGGAGTGCGTGTTTTATACGCTATTTGTGCTGCTGCATCGTACTGAAGAAATGCATGTTTTATAGACTCTATGTGCTACTACATTATACTTACTGAAGAGGTGTGTGCTTTATATGCTTTATGTGCTGCTGCATTGTACTAAAGGAGTGCTCCTTGTACAACGTAAAGGCTCTATGTGCCACTACATTGAACTGAAGGAGTGCTCCCTGTACAACGTAAAGGCTCTATGTGCCACTGCATTGTTCTGAAGGAGTGCTCCCTGCACAACGTAAAGGCTCTATGTGCCACTGCATTGTACTGAAGGAGTGCTCCCTGCACAACGTAAAGGCTCTATGTGCCACTGCTTTGTACTGGGGAGTGCTCCTGTACAACGTAAAGGCTCAAAGTGCCACTGCATTGTATGAAGGATGCTCCCTGTACAACGTAAAGGCTCTATGTGCCACTGAAATTGTACTGAAGGATGCTCCCTGTTCAACGTAAAGGCTCTATGTGCCACTGCATTGTACTGAAGGAGTGCTCCCTGTACAACGTAAAGGCTCTATGTGCCACTGCATTGTACTGAAGGAGTGCTCCCTGTACAACGTAAAGGCTCTATGTGTCACTACATTGTACTGAAGGAGTGCTCCCTGTACAACGTAAAGGCTCTATGTGTCACTACATTGTACTGAAGGTGTGCTCCCTTTAATACGTGAAGGCTGTATGTGTCACTGCATTGTACTGAAGGAGTGCTCCCTGTACTACGTAAAGGCTCTATGTGTCACTGCATTGTACTGAAGGAGTGCTCCCTGTACAACGTAAAGGCTCTATGTGCCACTGCATTGTACTGAAGGAGTGCTCCCTGTACAGCGTAAAGGCTCTATGTGCCACTGCATTGTACTGAAGGAGTGCTCCCTGTACAACGCAAAGGCTCTATGTGTCACTACATTGTACTGAAGGAGTGCGTGCTTTATATGCTATATCTGCTGTTACATTGTACTATCCAAGTGCACGCTCGTGATGAAATAATGAACGGAGGGGCATTTGGGGTCTTCCTCCACCGTCAAAGCTGTAATTTTGCCATATGACCTCAACTGTGTCGGTGCGACGTTAAACCCAACAAAAACAAAACAAAAACATTGTACTAAAGGAGCGTGTCTATACAACGTATAGGCTCTATGTGCCACTACATTGTACGTAAGGAGTGTTTCCCGTACTACGTTTAGGGTATATGGGCCTCTACATTGCTCTTAAGAAGTGCTCCCTGTACTGAGTATAGGGTATATGTGACTCTGCATTGTTCTTAAGAAGTGCTCCCTGTACTAAGTATAGGGTATATGGGCCCCTGCATTGTTCTTAAGAAGGAAGTGCTCCCTGTACTATGTAAAGGCTACATGGGCCTCTGCATTGTTCTTAAGAAGTGCTCCCTGTACTAAGTATAGGCTATATGGGACTCTGCGTTGTTCTTAAGAAGTGCTCCCTGTACTAAGTATAGGGTATATGGGCCTCTGCATTGTTCTTTAGAAGTGCCCCCTGTACTAAGTATAGGGTATATGGGCCCCTGCGTTGTTCTTAAGAAGTGCTCCCTGTACTAAGTATAGGGTATATGGGCCTCTGCATTGTTCTTAAGAAGTGCTCTCTCTGTACTAAATATAGGGTATATGGGCCTCTGCATTGTTCTTAAGAAGTGCTCCCTGTATTAAGTATAGGCTGTATGGGCCTCTGCATTGTTCTTAAGGAGTGCTCCCTGTACTAAGTATCGACTGTATGGGCCTCTGCATTGTTCTTAAGGAGTGTTCCCTGTACTAAGTATAGGTTATATGGGCCTCTGCATTGTTCTTAAGGAGTGCCCCCTGTACTAAATATGGGTTATATGGGCCTCTGCATTGTTTTTAAGGAGTGCCCCCTGTACTAAGTATAGGTTATATGGGCCTCTGCATTGTTCTTAAGGAGTGCTCCCTGTACTAAGTATAGGTTATATGGGCCCTGCATTGTTCTTAAGGAGTGCCCCCTGTACTAAATATGGGTTATATGGGCCTCTGCATTGTTTTTAAGGAGTGCCCCCTGTACTAAGTATAGGTTATATGGGCCTCTGCATTGTTCTTAAGGAGTGCTCCCTGTACTAAGTATAGGTTATATGGGCCCTGCATTGTTCTTAAGGAGTTCTCCCTGTACTAATTATAGGTTATATGGGCCTCTGCATTGTTCTTAAGGAGTGCTCCCTGTACTAAGTATAGGCTACATATAGACCTCTGCATTGTTCTTAAGAAGTGCGTACTTTATACATTATATTTGCTGCTTTGTGCTCAATGAGTGCTCGTACTGTATGTATCGCTACATTATATTGAAGGTGTGCCTGTTTTATACGCTATATGTTCCAATGCATTAGACTAACGGGATGAGCCCTATATATGTATATGCTATACTCTCCGTTAAATATTGCTGAATGTGTGCGTCCTATATACGCTGTATCTGTACAGCTACTTTGTGCTAAAGGGGTTTACCCTGTGTGTGTTGTACGTGCCGTTGCAGGAGGGCGTTCTATATACGCCACATGTACAACTGCATTTTATATGGTCATTTGCAAGGCAAATATGGGTATAAGATGGTCACAAAAGTGCAGCAAGGGATATTATATACGTGTATCAAAATGTTTGCGAATGTCTAAAGTTTATGATTCTGCCTAAAACAAAATTCTGACCATAGTGCGAGCCCAGAATGTCAAGGTGTTGTCCAAGATGACTGCCATTTTTGTCAGACATGACCAAAATTTATCTATTTTCTTTTTAAAATGTACTAAATATATTTTTTTCTTTTTAAAATGTACTTGATATTTTATATTTTCTAATGAAGAAAGGTTAGAAAAATGTAAAAAAAATATATGCAAAATAAAAATGTTTAAGAAATTTCCAGGCCGGTGTGGGGTGAAATAAGTGGAGCCATGAAAAAAGTGGACAGAAGCTAGGTCATATGCGCCTGCGCAAACCTATATATAACTAATGGGAGGAGCGAGGTTAATATAACCTCAGGGTACATCTCAAAACATGAATTGACTAGTTCGCTGATTGATAATACCGCCCAGTAACTAATAAATCTCCTCTGGATTTATTATATTTATCTAAGCTTCCGTGCATACATTGGGCTAATAAACTGGTATGACTGACTAAAAGTTCCTCATAAGGTCTAAAAATGGTTTCTGATTGTTTTCTTTCAGGTTATATTTTCTTATCGACATTGTATTTTACATAATTATGTCTTTGTGACTGAGTGGTCTAGGGCGCTGGCATTTTGCATGAAATTTACAGCATTTTTGATTTCAAACAATGGGATTTTGCCCAGTGGGTATCAATTTTCATTAAGAACTATATGTCATTTCTTTTTGATTGTTTAAGAATGGCATGCAACAGGGAAATACAAGTATATGAAATATACATATACACATGAGGAATTAGTAAACATACAAAGAATCCACTGGAAAATAAGTGAGAGAGAAATGCGGTATTGGTACACATAATAAGATTATCTGGTAAATAATTAGACACAATGTTATTATTATATACTAGATTTATATAGCGCCTTTTTCATGATAAAAGCGTTCAAAGGCGCTTTACATGTAGCAAACGCAGCCGCACAGGCCACAGACACAGAACGATCTAACCAGACGGACAGAATGAGATAAAAAACCCAGAACAGATAGAGAGAAAACATTTTAGATACAGGAACTGTCCGGCTAACTTAGCCCAGCTATTTGCTAATAGACAGTCAAGTTCCTTGACGTAAAACGGGGTATAGCACCGCTAAATCGCGAAACCGTCTTTCCTTGGAGAACCAATACAGGCGTCTTGTTAGGTTGGAGACACTCAAGAGCATCACAGAAATGTCCAGTGTCTTACGAATCAAATTTGGGTTCGAACACCGGCCCATATAATTACAATATAAAATATATATATTATATATATATATATATATATATAATATATATATATATATTATAATATATATATATATATATATATATATATATATATAATATATATATATATATAATATATGAGACATAGCTATGGTATATATATATGGTAAACATAATAAGAATCTCCTGGGAAATAAGTGGACACACTGCAGAGAAATGCTTAACTTTAAAAAAACTATTTCGAAATAATTAAGTTGTCGCGATATTTAGCAGACACATCTGAGAAAATGGTAGGCATAATAAGAAACTTGGAAACTGGAAAACGGATATATATAGGACACAGCTGAGGAACTGATAGACTTTATAAGAATATCTGGGAAATAAGTGAACGCATGAGACACAGCTGAGGAATTGTATGTCATAATTAAAATCTTCTGGGAAAGAAGTGGACAAGATTTTATTTGGACAAAGCTAAGGAATTGGAAGACATGAGTTAGAATCATCTGGTAAATATTCGAACACGATATATATGAGACACAGCTGAGGGATTTGAAGACAATATAAGAATCTTCTTGAAAATAAGTGGTCATGATATATGTGAGACACAGCTGAGGAATTGAAAGACACAATAAGAATTATCTGGGAAATAAGTGGTCACGAATTATGAGACACAGAGGTGAAAATGACAAACACATTTAGATTCCACTAAGAAATAAGAGGACACGATATATATTTATTTTTTTTGTTAGGTTTAACGTCACACCGACACAATTATAAATCATATGGCGACTTCCAGCTTTGATGGTGGAGGTACCCCTCCGTGCTTATTTCACCACGAGCAGGCACCTGGGTAGAACCACCGACCTTTCGTAAGCAAGCTGGATGGCTTCCTCGCGAAGAATTCAACACCCCGAGTGAGACTTGAACCCACATCGATGCGGGGCAAATGATTTGATGTCAGCCACTCAGCCACAGAGCCCCCCCCCCCCCCCCCCCCCCCCCCCCCCCCCCCCCCCCCCACACACACACACACACAACACCTGGACACGATATATATGAGACGCAGCTGACGATATCGTAGATACAGTTGGAATCTCCGGGTGAATAAGTGGACACAGCATATATACACAGCTTAGGAAAAGGTAGATATAATTTAAATGTTCTGGGAAATAAGTGAACACGATATTATGAGACACGGCTGAATAATTTTTAGATATACATGTAATAAGAATCTCTTCTGGAAATAAGTGGACACTGTCTATAAAAAACACAGCTGAGAAATAAGTGATATAATAAGAATCATATAGGAAATAAGTGGACACAATACATATGAAACACAGCTAACGAAACGGTAGACGAGTAAGAGTTCCTTGGAAATAAGTGGACATATGAGACACAGCTGACAAATTTGGTTTAAATAATAAGAATCACAAAGGAAATAAGTGGACACGATATATATGAGACACTGCTAACGAAGTGGTGCACATAATAAGAATTTTCTTGGGAAATTAGTAAAACACAATAAAAATGGGACACTGCTAAGGAAATGGCGGATATAATAAAAACCCACCAGCCTGGAAAAAAAGTGGACACGCTATATATGCGACACTGTTGAGAAATACTATACTCAATATGAGGCTTTGGGAATTAAGTGGACGCGATATATACCAGACACAGGTGAGGAAACAGTAGGCATAATAAGAATCTCCAAGGAAATTAGTGGGACACAATACATACGAGTTTCAGCTGACAAAATTGGGAGACATAGTAAGAATCTCCTGGGAAATAAGGGACGCGCTGACGAAGTGGTGGACATAATAAGAATTTCCTGGGAAATAAGTAGACACAATAAATACGAGACACAGCTCATGAATTGGTATACATAATAAGAATTTCCTAGGAAATAAGTGGACAAAATATATATGAGACACAGGTATGAAAATGGTTTAGGGCGTAGTAGACTCTCCAGCGGGGGAAAAAAATGGACACGATATGTATGTCAAATAATAATGCGGGCATTGTTGAGAACTGTTGAGAAATACTATACCCAATAAGAGTCTATTGGGGAATTATGTATTGTCAATTGAAAAACATTTCGACCCTGAAAAAAAATGTCCACTTTTTTATACAGGGCTCTTGTAATTCGTAAAACTATCGGTTACCCTTAACATTAACTGGCATTTTATCCAGATAATTAATGTTTATGTAGGTTCCCACTTAATTTTTAACGAGTTTAGTATGTAGTTAGCTGACAGAATGTTTGTGATCAAGACGTTGGTTAAAGATATGTCAAATTGCCCCAGGTATACACCTGAGCTTATGTGTATTTGTAAAATCACTTATTTTTTACACCGCCATTGACATTACTATTTAAATGTTATATGATTATATGTTACATGTGAACTCATGGGTTTGTAACCTTTGTTAATAAATTATCTATCTATGTGGACGCGATATATACCAGACACCCGGTGAAGAAACATTAGGCATAATAGAATCTACAAGAAAAATAAGGGGACACAATACATACCCAGATACAGCTGACGAAATGGGAAACATAGTAAGATTCTCCTCGGAAATAAGGAGACACCAAATATATTAGATAGAGATGGGTAGACATAATAAGAATCCCTAAAAAATAAGTGGGCACGACATGTATTTGACACAGCTGAGGAAATGCTATACATAATAGGATTCCATTAAGACATAAGAGGACACAATATCTATTCGACACAGCTGAGAAATTTGTAGATATAATAATAAGAATTTACTGGGAAATAAGTGAAATTGTAGATACAGTACGAATCTCCGGGTGAATAAGTGAACACAATATATATGTGACTAAGCTGAGGGACAGGAATTTGTAGCCTTTAGACATAAGTAGATATATGACACTTAGCTGAGAAATTGGCAGACCATAAAAGGAACTTATGGGAAATAAGTGGACGCGATATATATGAGATTCTGCTGAGGAATTGGTAGACTAATAAGAATCCACTGGGAAAAACGTGGACACGTATCCCCGGGAAAAAAGTGGACATAATATACATAATATACAGCTGATGAAATGGTTGAACATAATGAGAATATTCTGGGAAATAAGTGGACACGAAAATATATGAGTTACGTACAGGTGTGGAATTAGTAGACACTAAAACAGCCATGAAAGATTACAAATGCCCCCGAAACGGGAAATAAGTGGACACGATATATATGATTATAGGGTGGATTAGTAGACACTAAAACAGCCATGAAGGATTACAAATGCCCCCGAAATGGCGCACTGATGCAGACGGGCCCTTTTGCAAACAGATAACGACATTTCATACCAGAAAACACATTCTGTGTACATCTATGCCAAGGAACATAAGAGATGCTTATGTCACGCGCTGTGCATAATTATATCGGTCTTTCTGTGGTGTTTGAAGGGGAATGCAATAAAAATTTAAAAGTAGTTCGCTGCACAAGAAAAATAAAAAAAAATTTTAATACGGCCGCCAGTCGGCAATTTATATCGATCAAAACTGTTTATGTCAGATTATGCGTCTTAAAATGTCAACCACTTCTTGAGGTCTGAAGAAAAAGAGCAAAAAACTGTAGAAGTAGTGAGCTTCACAATGAAATTAAAAACCATTACCAAGTCAATTGTAGCTACGAGTACGTAACACTGGCTGTGTTTCATATATATCGTGTCCACGTATTTCAAGGAGAGTCTTATTATGTCTCATGTATATTGTGTCCACTTTTCAAAAGAAGTTTCTTTTCATGTCTACCATTTCCTCAGATATATCTCATTATATGGGGGTTTACTTTTTTTCAGAGGTTTCTTATTATGTGTACCAATGCTAGAGCTGTTCACTACTTTCCCAAAGGGGGATTCCAAACTAATTTTACCGATACCTCAGCTGTGTGTCATATATTTTTGTCAACTTTTTCTCATGGATTAGAATAATGTCAACAGTTTATCACCTGGGTCGCATATAAATCATAACCACTTTTTCGCAGACTTTTTTTGTTTTCTCTACCGATTCCTCATCTGTGTCTTTATATGTCCACTTTGTCTAAGGAGATTATTTTCATATCTACCAATTCATTGGCTGTGTGTCATATATGTCGTGTACACTTATTCCCAGAGTTTTTTATTATGTCTGAACATTAATTCCTCGGCTGTGTCTCATATACAAACGTGTTCACTTATTTCTCAGTGGATTCATATTCTAACCAGTTCATCAGTGTGTATCATATTATCATGTCCCCCTTATTTTCCAGGAGATTCATTTCGTCAGTTGTGTCTCAATAATCGTTGTCCTGTATTTGTGAAGAATGATTTGAAACTTAATTCTGAACACTATCATGAAAACATATGAGAAATAAATTGTTTTTACTTATTTTACGATGAAAATCGAAAAGCGTTTGTTAAGGTTTACTCGAGGTAAACTGCCTCGATTTAACGCGCATTAAAAACAAAATCTTCCATAGCGCTCTTGGTAGCGACAAGTAGCGACAGCGAAAACCTTATTTATTGCCGCGGCGGTCCGGGTTCGGTGAAAGAAAAGTATTTTTGGAGGTCAGTGCCTTCCCATTTTACAAAGACAATGTAACACACATTTTTGTCGGGATCTAACTATGTGATGGGACCTTTTTTTCTCGGACAAAGTATATGATACGCGAAAAAGTTCGCACTGTTGCTAAATGAGATGCATATCTTTAACAGTCTGCAAATAAAAGATAGATTTTTAAGACATTATACATTTATATCATATGTATAATAATAGGTTTATGCTATGTATTTCTCCAAATGAGAATTTATATGTGTTTCTTTCATTTGTTAACCATCTGTTGCGTGACATAATGGAACAAATATATGAATATAAAATTATAAAGATGTCTGCCAACTTTCTGGTATTTCTTAATTTTTTGTTTCATGCTCAAATCTTGAATCTGGCAGTATTAAGTAACGAAACAACTATACCTTCTGATAGATGAATCCAAGGAAAAAGACAATTTAAACCCAGATTCTCCGATCGTAAATTTCTACTTAAAGTTCCCAGATTCATGTACAAAGTGGATAACCATTATCAGTGATGAAGCTTTGTTGCAATATACGCCTTCCGAGTATTTAAGTTATTTTGTTTATGTAGGTTCCAAAATTGCTCACGTGAGCTACGCAGCCATTGCTAGTTGACATTTTTACTCCCCCACCATGAGTGGTGGTGGGTTTTGGGGGCTGTGCGGACTAAAGAATGGTCTCCGTTCCCGTCAGTCCGTCCGTAACAATCGTGCCCGCTCAATTTTACTTAAACCCCTTGACGGATTTTCATGAAATTGGGTCAACTTAATCACCTCTCTTGACGAGATGCATGGCTTAGAGTCAGAAGTGTCAGCTCAGATCAAGGTTACAACTCAAGGTCAAGTTTTGAGCCTTCCGTTTTTGTGTCCGCTCTGTAATCTCGTAATCCTTGATGATTTTATATTGACTTGGCTGTGATTTTCCCCTTATCAATACGATGTGCAGCAATTTAAAATTCACCAATGCAGCTCAGATCAAGGCACAAAACTAAAATGTTCACTTTCTGTCCCTTCCTCTTGAGGGTTTTCTTGAATTTATAGACCAGGTGTTCACTATTGAGATGGTTCGCAAAACCCATGGGCCAGCCTTATGTTCAAGGTCATTGTCATTATAAATATACTTGATATTCAATACTAACAACCTTTTCACTACCCATAGCAGCGGTGGGGGATATAAATGTCTTTCAGATTGCTTCAATAAAAAGCTGGAAGGAGATAACGATTTCCAGGCCGTCAGATAATGTTACCTAAAAATTAAATAGTTTTAGAAACTCCAAATTTTGCGCTGTTTTGTCTGAACGATTAATTTTTTACAAAAAAATATAGGAATTTAAAGATAGTACATGTAATGAGGCAAAGTCTGACCTACGAGAACCAGAACTCTTGAAAAATGTGTAAATGGTTTCCAATTTTTGTACTTGTTTCCGTTGAATTATTTTCGAAATCTGAAGGGTATTCATGTGAAAGTAAGTGAGGAATGTACAAAGCGTAAGAAACCAATCGGCTTATAGTTTTGAATTATCTCCTTATTGTACTCTAGTTATTTTAAACTATGTGGGAAAAAATCTGTTTAACACTGCGCTGAAAACCATAACTTCTTAAAATCCTATCCCGTCGCTTTACTTTACTTATTTGTTCATTTGTTGAATAATTAATAACAAGAATCCTTATCAATCATAAATAGTAAAAAGAGGAAATTTACAGAGGTTCAAGACCCTAGCTTGATAAGTTTAAAAATTATTACTCCCCTACCCTGTCCGTAAAATCCCTAAACTTTTATTTTAGGCCATATGACAATTTCTTTCTTAGTGGTGGGAATACCGCACTGCTGGTGCCCCGCCAGGCAATATCTCGAGCACGGGCGGTCGCTACAGTCGTAAGTATCTGGACGGCTACCTCATATGACGATCCGAGCTGGGTCTCGAACATACAATGGTATGAGGCCACTGATTTATTTTTAGAGGAAAAATGTATGTAGACACAGCATTTCCATTATATATTGGCCATTTATATCCTCAAGATCTTTATTATTTGAGACAATAAGGACTTATCATGTACATTTTTAATGACGGTTTTTATTTAATATTAATCATTTACAAAAACTAAGTTAATGTTTACGTATATGTAATGTGAACCAAATAACTACATCTTTGCTTTTTTAGATGTGATTAAACGCCGACAAGCCTTCAATAGATCATTACCAGATGTTTAATCCTTATGTTCATTTATCAATCATATTTATTCAATTTTCATTTCAATTTATTTCGATCATGGATATTACTGATGTGGGATCATACAACACAAGTTACTAAAAATATAACAGTCAAGAAACAGTTACATAAACATATGAATAGTATGCTCTTTACATAATAAGTTAATGTAGTTAATTGTTACAAGTATCGATTTGAACAATATTTTGCCTCACATTACACGTTACTAAATTATCTTAAAATCACAAGAAATTTTACATGGAGGATGAACTATCGAAAATGCAGCCCAAAACTAATTTTGCAAATAAAGCTAGTTTAGTGAAGTTTTTGTCTATTATTATTGTTCATGAGTTCTAAATTTTAAAACATTAGGGTGAATTTGTAATTAAGCTAGCAATGTATTTCTTTCTGTCATCATTAAAAAAATTACATTCATAATTAAGTAAGGGATACGCAGCCCCTAGAGAATTGGAATTACACAAATGACCGAGTCTCTGATTGTGTTCAATATCCATATATCGCCCTTTTTCAATTGGCATTTGTGTTATAGTTCGAAATTTTGCACAAATAAAAGCTAAACTACTAGGAAGTAAATCAAGGTATTCTTCAAAACAATGGTTTGTTTAAATTAATCTGTATGTCAAAACATTTAGAAAGAGTTAAAACCACATTGTATTCCAATTCTGCAAAAACTGATATACACCTCGACTTCACTAAAAGATTTGAATGAATGTGTCATTTCCAGATTGATTTCTAAAATACTAGATAAATCATAATTCATCTAGACATTTTTCAATAGAAGGATATCCATGGTGACTTGATAATATTAATTAGAATGTAAACTATAAACAGTGTTTATAAAACCTTACCTATCTTCCTCCTCCTTGCTTAATAAACTATACTCAAATAAACATAATATCTGGATTTACCAGTAAGCTACATGGGTTTTATACCCATTCACAAAAAACCATACAATTTGGTGTGGAAGGTTTAAGTATAAACTTACAGTATTTTAATTGGAACTGTTTCAATGATTCGAATATTCTCAAAGCCCATAACTTCCGACCCATACAACAAAATAGGGCGTAATCATAGATCGATAATGAATTGAATAGGAAATTGGAGGTTAGTTTGCGAGATTTTGTAATTAAAGCGAACATAGTTTTCTAGACTGGTCAACCAGTCTTTTCTTTGTTTTTTTCTTGAAGAAGTTGGGGTACCATTATAATTTGAAACTTGTACCCAAGATAAGAGAAGTCTTCTTACATGATTCAGTTTTTTATTATCATAAGAAAATTCAAAATTTGACTTACTACCAACTTTAGATTTTGTAAACACAACAACTTTGTTTTAGCAGCATTAAACTTGTAAATTCCATAGGCACAGTAATCTTGCTAGCTTATAATGCATTTTGTAACTCAAGTTTGATTTCAGCCAAGATCACAGTGTCATCAGCATATAAAAATAGAAATAATCGTATGTATACTTCAACATTCCTCTTCGCTTAAGCAGTCAAATGTAGTTTTAGACAATGTGTAACCCTTCAAACCTTGTAGACACATATTATGTTGTAAGATCATTTAAAAATGTGAAAATAAAACGGAGAAAGATTTTCTCCTGGCGTACACCAGTATCACTAGAAAAGAATTTGATTAGTGTTTACCAACATTAACACATGATTTAGCTAGTGAATACATGTTTGTCATATTAGTCTTAACATTTTCATCTATGTTGTATTTAACAGTTTCCGCCAGAGTGCTAATCTGTTAACAGAATCAAATGCTTCCTTATAATCAATAAAGACTCAAAAAGTTTTTTCTTTTTACTTAAATAAAAATCTTAATAAGTTTCAAAGAGAATATATGATCTATTGTACTGTAACCTTTACTGGAAGCCTGCTTGTTCTTCACTATTAATTTTACTTTAAAAAGCAATATAATCACTTATTCAGAACTGCCGTAAATAATTTACGAAAAACAGCTTAGAATTGTTAATACCACGATTAATTATCTGGATTATTCATACTACCTGTATTCTTAAAAAAATAGTGTTAAATATACCTTTACTCCAAATTTCGGGAAAAATGCCCGAATCCAAAAATTATATGAACATTTTACAAATAAGTAACAAACTCATCATTGTTACATATTGGTCGAGTAACTCACTTCCAATTATATATCAAACATTGATGGACTTTTACTATTTTTTACTAGTTATACATTTTCTAACTTCAAAACTTGAGAATGGTATCATTTACATAGTATTATTATAGATCGCATCGGCAAATTGCTATTTCATCAAAGGATTGCATCATCAGTACCAACTGACTGATTCAACTTTAAAATGTCATAGAAAACTTCACTGAAATATTAAGACAAAGTTTCTTTTTTCTCACTTGAATATTTATTTAGCAACTGCCAGTAAGTTATTGGGTTCAGTGGTACGCCTGACTTTTAATTATCTTATTGATTCAGTTTGAAAACAATAGAGTTTCTTTTTCCAAATATTTTTTATAAGTCTTACTACTAGCAACCATATACGGTGACTGTTCAGAACTTTTGATTTTCCTATGTCTGCTTTTATCAGAATGAATTTTTTCCTAGATTTTTGCACTCCACATCAAACAAGGTTAAATTTGACATTCTTTTACTTTATTAGTATTTTTAGTGGACCATTAATTGGCACTTAACTGCGTTCAGACATAACACTAGAAATTCTATCAGGAGATTATTAATTAAATCACTAGTTATCCTTGTATCATAATATCAGCAAGATCTTCATTTAAACTCGAGCATGTCTCTGATCAAACAAATCAACCAACTTATCCTTAACTGGATTATCCACCTAGGTCTTACTACATGTACATTCTTCTGTATTATAATATTTAGTTACTGAACAATATCCTCTTCTTCATGTTCTAAATTTTTAAAACAATGCTACCAGCTGAATTCAATATAAAATAAGACAACAATGTTATAATCAGATACAATAGGATCAAATTCCAGTATTTCAAAATGGTGTCACATGAGACATTGATGTGGAAATTGACGGAGACATTATCACAGTCAATCAATTAAAACTAGAACCTTTAGTCGTACATAGCTTGCAATAGATTTATCTTTCCAGAGCGCCATTTGCAAAACAAAATAATCCAGGACGCCTTACATCAGCTCCACTCAGTCTACGACATAATGTTGACCCAGGTTTTTTATAGTCACAAGTTTAGAAAATAAAAAGAAACCGGGGGGAACAAAAACAACGAAAATAATTGTGTCGACAGTCCGATTCGAAACTAGGATAACAAGGCGGACCGTTTGCATTCATACACCACGGTGCTAAAGCTATATTTATAGACTGCGAAATACAGATATAGAATGATTAAACAATTAAAGGGCGCTCTTCAGAATGAAAAAGAAGTTGATAGATTTTATAGCTTTTAATGCTACTTTTAGAGAATGTATAAGAATTATCAAAATACAAGAATTTTTATTTTTAGCATAAATTACTTGTGAAAAGGCTGAGGATACACCGAACTTTTCAAACTTGATTAAAGGACGCATCGGACAAAATCAAACAGATTTAAAGGTCCGGTTACCGGATACGTAAGCCACGATACGCTGTGTCGTGTTTTTCCGTGGGTTTAGCGGAAGACCCCGAGCAAAAAGCCCCTCCTGGTGCTAGAAAATGAATGCTACATTGCATGCTGCGTTATGCTCTGTTGTATTCGGCTTGAGACCATGTGAAGTGCAAACTTAGGGGTATATAGTGGTCAACCGTTCATTTGTTCGAATGAGCATCTTTTCACCGAGAACTTAAGTAATAACAGGAAACGAGAAGCAATAAACAACTTATAACAGTCTAAATTTTGTTGAGATAGAAAAAAATGCAAATACGTTAGCGAATTCGCCAAAGTTTTAAACTGTTTCATCCATCCATTGCAGGAAACCAATTATATTTATCGTTTAGCGAATATACAAACAAATGAATGCATAAATGCACGATGTAAGTTTACACCTTGCAATACATCGAATGTTGTAGTCACACTGCAGCATGTCCAAAAAAAAAGATAAATATTGCAGATATTTGCAGAAGGTCACATGTAAATTTTACTCATATGATATAGTGGGATATGGGCATATAAGATGCAAAATGCATTTTCAAATGTCAAACTGTTGATGCCACTGTGTAAATAATGGCTTACATGACGTACGATAGCAACTAAATTTTGTTGCCTTAATAATGTTCATAAACGTGCCAAAATACATTTTTTTTTTTGGGGGGGACATTGGAACTTTGAATACAATATTACATTAACAATCTCCTTTATTATCTAGTGGTTTGGATTAGTGTAAAAACTTTTAGAATACAAACTGACACAATTTGTGTCGGACATTTGGTTTCAAGATGCGACTGTTTAAAAGACTGAACAGGTTTGCAAGAAGTAAGGATACTTATATTATGCTTGCCACAGCTTTATTCATTGGACTATAAGAGGTGGACACTTTGACATGAGAACCTGTCAGATTCGATATGAAATAAATTAATACAGCGCCTCATACGATTCAACAAACTACCTTGACTATCTTACTGATTATGTCAAAAACTTTTATATATATAAGGTCCATCTTCCAGCTAAAAACGTTTGTCAAGTCCTTAAAGAACTTTCAAAAATATATGTGTTAGCATAGAAGCAACAAATTCTTGTATAACCTTTTGGAAGTTTTGAGATTTTTTCCCTATTTTGTTTTTTTTTGTTTTTTTTTTGTTTGTACACAGGGTCTAAGTTTTCAACGAAAACACACAAATATGAGCTGTAAAAATATCTTCGCAATTGAAAAAGGAAAAATAAACTCCTACCACACACATCAAGTTATTTTATTACATGACTGTTTGTAAAATCACGGTTATAGTTTGTATATTGACCTAATCAATAGCTCTACACGGTGTGCAGTGTTAAAGTCAAAATTTCGAAGACATGAAACTGGATTATGGATTTATGAGTCATGTAATTAAATACAAAGTGTGTGGCTTGTCGATAAAGTGTCAATACAAATAAAAAAACACTGAATGAAAGTAGTGTATCAAGCAGTAACCTTAATTTTGGGGAAGGGCGATCAAAGCTCTCACAGTGCTGTAGTCAGGAGGACAGATACAAGAAAAATATAACCCCGTTTGGACGTCAGAGGCGTCTATGGACAAGGAACAGAAAGGAAACTTGAAAATCTCAATTACTGGTACTTTTTATCTCATGTGTGTGATGAGAATCGTAGCAAGGTTTTTTGCGTCAGGCGGAAAAGGAAAATTTCGCACGTATATCTTTTGTTAAGGGCGCATGCATGCTTTAAAAAGCCGTACCTACGTTATTCAATGCGATATGTATGCTACGGAAAAGTGCAAGTACGCTTTTAAATTCAATAAGTCTTTCGTAAACCGAGCGAGCAAACATTTTTTTTTCACAGACTCAGTCTGAAAAGGTTACGCCATGTTTACTAAATGCATATAAATCAACACGTTGAAAGAAGTGCGGAGATGATGTAAGCGAATGTGTGCCGGGGATGCGCTCCAGCAAAAAAATCATTTTTTTTAATTTTCGAAAACCTCAGCTACGGACTGTCGGATTATGGGCATGAGGTGTCATCCGGTGAGTGAAAAATCTTGTTTGAAAAGAATCGGTTAATCATGTATACGTGAGTTAAATCCACTTGGTAACATGAGGAAGCTAAATTGTAACACAGGCACAGCGTGCGGGTGCAACGACCCGGTAAGCTGATGAACTCGTACAAAAAACATGTTTGCCACAGTCTCACTCAATTTCATCACCCTTTGCTAAATCAATCACCACGTTTTTCCCGAGCAACTGCCTATGTTCAGTTCCATAGCACGTGAATTTAATGAATTCATTGTTATTGTATGGCGTAGCGCGGATATATTCAAAGTGGACACGGTCTAAAACGGTATGACAATTTTTTCTCCTCTATTTTTTTTTCTTTATTTTCTTTCAGTTTCTGTCGTTCTTCCTTTTTCATATTTTCTTCCGATACAATATATTAGTTTCATTTCGTGTTTACCATCATGTTTTTAGCTGTGATAAAATCCTGCAAATATCGATGTAGTGGCTAAAAACAATGGAAATACTATAGAGAAATAGCTTATGCAATGCTTTCTCAGTTCTGGGATTGATAAAAAGGAATAATACATCAGAATTTTCATAGTTTTAATGATTAACTCGGATTGAAAAACATCGAGAGACGAGACCATGGATTATGCTCAAAACTGAATTTATAATATGTTGGAATTTCGCCGTGTACATGTTCCTATTTTCTGAAATGAACGATAATATGGAAATTGCCAAATATGTTTTGTGCTAATGTATTTTTTTTAATGGGACATTGTTGATCGCGCAAACAACCAGACAGCACCCTCGAAAAAAGTGTTTTGGCCCATTGGGGACGCATGGTATAGCTTCCTGCCCGGCCCAGAACCCTGTTATCATCAAAATGCATTGTACAATTTGAGAATAGTTTATTTGAAACTTCCTTATTACTTACTGAATGAAACCTCTACAGCGTCATTTGACAAAATATCAAAAACTATTTTGGTCAAATTCCGAGGGTTTTCTTATCCTACACTCAACAAAATCCTAATCGGTCGTTTTTATAGGTATTACAATTTTGTTAATAATGCAAGTAATTTAAATGTTGTCCCAGCTGGCCACATTCCGACAGCTCGTTCCCATTGTTTCGTCAGTAATGCCAAAATTGTAAACGAACAAGTTGGTGCACATGCACTGCACGTGCAAAATATCCAATATTAGGCAAAACGCCTAATGCGGTTACTCTGGCCATGAGTCACCAAAAATAAATTCATAATTAGCTGCAGTAACCTATTTAAATATTCGGTATGTGAAATTTCGTGTAAATACATGCCATTATTGACAAAATCGTATACCAATCTAACCTGACCGATTAGGAATTTTTTTGAGTGTTAGACAGCGCAAACAGTCCGTTCGAATCTTCTTTTTTTTTTTTTTTTAAGTTTGGTGTGAGTCTTTCTACCGATGCCAGCCTTTGTTCCAATGAAAACAAAGTGTTTAAAATACCTTTTTTAGTTTTAAATGCAAATGAGACATTTATGATTAACAAAGTCTAATTCTTTTTAGGTTTTTTTCCCAGGTCTTGTCTGCAGGAGATAAAGTGGTGTATATAAGATCATAGATGGGTCCACGTGTGTCAGATTCTACTGTAGGGGTCAAAAAGTGCGTATGTGTCTTACTATAATGTTTGCAATTTCTAAGGCAACACTACGATAAATATTTGTTTCTGTTCTTTTACACACCTTTTCTGAATTTCATTCTTAGTCGGTAAACGAAAAATCTAGATAATGATATAAAATGAATGACCGACATTCAACTAAATTAACTTTTGCGACCAATATTTGATTTTTTAGCTCATCTGATTTTTTGGGGAAAAATGATGAGTTATTATCATCACTGATCGGCGTCGGCGTTTGCAGGTTAAGTTTATGTTTAGGTCAGCCTTTCTCCTAACTATAACAGGTATTGCTTTGAAACGTGCAACACTTGTTCACCATCAATAGCTGGCACCTGTATAGCAAGAAAACCTAAACTAGCCTGCTTTTTGCAAGAATTACGGCCCCTTTTGGATTTAAAAATCTCTGATTATCTTGGTTAAGTTTATCCTTTAGGTCAACTTTTCTCCTAAAACACCACAGCTATTGCTTTGAAATTTGCAACGTTGTTCACATCTTAAGCTGGACCCTGTACATTCATAAACATAAAACTCTCCCTGTCTTTTTGCAAGAATTATGACCCTTTTTGGACTTAGACAAAACATCATGGGTAGGACAATTTTTCTGTTATACCAAAAAATCCAACAAAAAAGTTGTTGTCGAGGAGTTGCCATGGTAGTAAATACTTTAGAATAGTTTTACATACACATGAGATAAGCCCGCGCGCTTAGCTCGATAGGGTGAGCGTAGGTTTCGATCGCGGGTCGTGAGGGGGCGTATGTTCTCCGTGACGACTTCAAATTTTGATGAAAGACATTTGTCTAAAATCATCGTCCTCACCTCTGATTCATGTAGGCAACGTTTGGCGTTATTTGCGAAAGAACAGGTTTGCCTCTGATCATAATCCAGGAAACCTGGTTGGTTTACTAGAAATACGGTTGTATACCCCTCACCCCGCGGAACTCCACGACCTGGCGATCATGCTACTTACGGTCCTCCAGTATAGTAAATGTGGCCCATCGCAAGAACATCGCCGTTGTTTACTCTGGCTGAGATCCTCCTCCGAACCTGATCGTACGAGAGATCGTGCTCTCACAGCTGACAAAGCTCTACTATCAAGCCACTCTAAGGAAACCCAGATCACGGCCCCGTGGTGTGTTATTTCAAATATGGAATATACATGTAGTATTTTACCCCTTTTTATCTGGGATTTTTAAGGCCAAAACTGATTTAATATTTGCTTCAGTTCTTACACATGTCTGTTCTGTATTTTATACAATTAACAGTGTTAACAATGGAAAACATACATCTACATTCTGATTATAGGTGCTATAAATGAATGACGGTCTGAATATTGTTCATTGGATTGCCTTCATTGATTTTGAGTCATAATAAAGGTGATCTTTTCTTGTTGCATGGAAACGTGTTTTATGTTGTATGGCATGTGCACGTTCATTCAAGTTTAACAAAAAATCCAATGTTTTTATCCCCCGAGGAAAGTAGGGGGATATAGTTTTGGCGTTTTGTCGTCCGTCCGTCCGTCTTTCCGTCCGTCCGGAGCAATATCTCGGAAATAGTGGGGAATATTTATTATAAATACTCCATATATCAGTTCACCACTATGAGTTTTTGCGGCCCCGCCAAGTGTCAGTCGATTTGAAATGGAATTTAAAAAGCCTTTAGATTCTAATGTGGTTTTACGTGAACACACGATTTCGTTTCAGATTTATTTTGTAAAACTACGAGTTATTGCCCTTTAATCGTAACAATCCACATATTTGTAGGCCTCCATAACAAATAACCATTTGGTAGAATTTCCATTAAATTTCTTCATTCCTTTCCGTGAACATTTATTGTAAACATGTGAAATTGGGTACCCCTCACCTGGTCACCCCCTTACCTTGATCACCCCCCCACTCCCCCCCCCCCTTCAATACAAAAAAAAAATTCTTATTTTAGAATTTTTTACCAAAACTCTTATACTTGTTCTCACTATACGGTTATTGGGGCCATCAAGTGTCAGTCAGATTGCGCGGGGGCCCAAGTAACACCCAGAGTTATGGCCCTTAGAAATTGATAGTGTTAATGCTCATAGGGTACTATTAAATATGGCCAATTTCTGACATCATAAACTTTTTGATATATTTGACCTAGAAGAACTAATGAACTCGTAAACAGAATTTAGAACAATATAATGTTAGTTGTGACACACACCAATTTGCACATGAACGGATTTCTTTGTAACTTCAGAGTTATTGCCTTTAATAAGCTAGAAAATCCAATATTTGTACATAACAAACTTACAGTTGGCAGAATTTCATTAACTTTCTTTCAAGTTTCTGTTCCCCTGGACATTTATTATTAACGTGTGAAGTGTTTCACCCTCCACTTGATCACCCACTTGCCTTGGTTCAACCCCTCCCCCCCGTCCCAATACCCCTTCCCCCCTTACCACACCCCTAAAACATTTTTCGCTCCGCAATTCGGAGAAGAATAGGGGTGATATACTACCACCCCGGCGTCGGCGTCGGCGTGACTCTTCTTTTCGAGCAACCTTTTGTTGTTTGTCATATCTTGTTACTATTAAATAAAAATGCATAATTTTTTTTTTTCCACTAGTTGTAATAAATAGTTTTGACGTCGACGTCATTTATAGTACAGGCGACGTCGGTCAAATTGCATGTTTATATAGTACAATGAAAGCGATTTGTGATCTGTGTCGACAAAAAAGGCTAAAATGTGATAAAAAGCTATTACATTTGGTGACTTTCCACATTGAATTTATTAAACTCGTTGAATAACTGATTAAAATGCTCGGCAGAGCCCGCATTATTTATATTTTATTCAAACTCGTTAATAAATTCAGTATGAAAAGCCACTCAATGTAATTTCTGCTATGAACTTCACATAAACATTGTCAGTATACAAGCAATGTATGAGTAGGAGTCCCCCGTAGGAGGCTGAGCCCCCTTATTACCCAAGGGTCAAGGTCATCCAAGGACTTATACTTAGGTTATTTTTAAGATTCAAGGTTTTTCGTCAAACTTTGTTTTTATGTCATTAACTTTGTTGTTACTTTTTGCTAATATCTTACTTTAAGTTCTCTTAAACATTTATCCAGCATACAAAACTAGTATAAACATGGGGCTAGGCCCATTATACCAAATGTCAAGGTTCACAAGAAGTTATCCTTAGAATTATTTTATGATTAATATTTTCGAAAGCTGTATTAATAGACAATCTTTGGTACTCTAAATGATAATGACTTGAATTAAAATATTTGTTTATAATCATCATCTGCATGTGTGGTTACATACCCCATAAACTCTGATTGTATTTTTGATAGAATTATGGCCCTTTTGTACTTAACTTGTTTTGCAATCTTTGATTTCTTTATGTACTTTAATGCAATATAAGCTAAAACTTAAATGTATCTATATCACCATCATTTGCAGGTGTGATAAAATCCCATAACTCTGCATTGTTTATTTGACCAAATTATGCGCCCTTTTATACTTAAATTCTTTTAACAAAATTTAGATTTCTGGACATATCTTGGTACTATAGAAGATAATGACTTGAAAACCTCAAAATACTATTTTATCATATCATCTGCATTTGTTGTAACAATCCAATGACTCTAATTTGTGTTATTTGATGGACGGAATTATGCCCTTGGTGTATCTTCTTTTATAGAAGAGGACTCTTATTCAGACAAATATTCATTTTACTGTCAAACCCCAAATGGTGGAGCGCGCTGTCTGTACGGACAGCTCTTGTTTTTTCATGCCTTATTTTAGATTTTTTTTTCAAACTTCCATTGAAGATTTATCAAACATGCAAGTTGCACCACTCCCCCACCTCGCTTTTCAATTAACTGCATTTAATTTTAAAAGCTAAGCTTATTTCCAGTAACATCCCTTTAAATAAATTCTTTAGTCAGGATAAGTATCATACATTTATGTATGTAAATTGCTTTTGATAATGGGGAAATTTTTTTAACATCCTGAACTTTTGCTCTTCCTCACACAAACCCTTTCGGCGGGGGATACCAATTCATTGAATTTGCTTGTTTTTCTGTGCATTTTAAGTTGTGTTTTAGTGGCGAAGATCAAGCACAACTACAGGATCATCGACAAAGGTTGTTGTATAGATCTGGAGCCGTCAGTATGCATATTTTCCTATTTTCTTTTCTAGAATTTCTGAAAGCAACACATAGGAATTTGTTTCTGTTCTTAAGCCAAGCCTTTTTGTGCCAATGCGTGGTGGGGGGCATATAGATTTGTCTTGCCCGTCGTGCGGTCCGTGTCAGTCTGAAATTTGTGACGCGCCTAGTTTAAAAAAAGAATTTGATATAAATGATGAAAAACATTGCATGGTCTTTATCATGTTATGAACTTGCCGCACTTCCTATTTTTATGCCCCAGCATCTATGATGCGGGCAGGGAATATAGTGATTGTCTGTCCGTCCGTCCCGTTCGTTAGGTCCGTCCGTTCGTCGTCCGTTCGTACGACGAGGTTAACAAAAAATGGGACCGTTTCGTCTGAGCATCAATACCCTTTATAGAATGACTTGATACTAATGCTGATTGAAACATGTGACCCATTCCTAATCTTCAGACATCACTGACTGAGGTTTTGACCTCTGACCTTGATTGACCTGTGTTAGACTTAGGTTTGTTTGTATCGACAAGGATGCCATCGGGGGCATCGGCGTTTTATTGAGCGCAGCTTCTTGTTCGGTCTGGCTCGCCCATATTTTTTTGAGTTATGACCCCTGGAATAGTCAAAAATGCACATTTCACCTTGAATGACACTTCTAGCTCAAATTATTTGATATAGATTCATGGAAACTTGCATGAGTTTAATCCTGATATGAACTTGGGGCACCTTCTATTTTTAATCCCCGCACAAGTGGTCCGGGAGGGGGTGGTGGGGTGTATAGGAATGGTCTCCCGGTCGTCCGTCCTTCCGCCCTTCCCGTCCGTGTTTCCGTGTCGTAACACTTTCTTGTCCGCTCCATAATTTCCTAATCCCTTGAAGGTTTTCATGAAACTTGGTGTCAATGATCCCTCATCAAGACGATGTGCAGAAACCCATGAGCCAGCTTGTCGGCTCTAGGTCAAGGGCTTCAAAACTAAAGGTCAAAGGTTTGAGCCTTTCACTTTGTGTCCGCCTCTATATCTTCTTAACCCTTGAAAGAATTTTATAAACTTGGGGGAAATGACTCACTCATCAAGACGATGTGCAGAACCATGAGTCAGCCATGCCGGCTCAAGGTCAAGGTCACAAACTTCAGGGCTGATGAAACGTTTGAGCTTATTTTGTTATCCGCTCTATATCTCCTAAAACACCCCTGAAAGATTTCTCAAACTGGGTCAAAATGATTAACTTCATCAAAGCAATTTGCAGAACATATGAGTCAGCCATGCCGGCTCAAGGTCAAGGTCACAACAGAAGGTGAAGATTTGAGCCTTCCATTTTGTGTCTGCTCTGTATCCCTAATTCCCATGAAGGATTCATATGTAAACTTCCTAAACCCCTTGAAGGAATTTTATTAAATTGGGTAAAGATCACCTCAAGGCAAGGTACAGAAAACTCATGAGTCAGCCATGCGGTCAAGGTCAGGTCAAATCAAGGTCAAACAGTTTTAGCCTTCCATTTCGTGTCCGCTCTCTCGCTCCGAAACCCCTTGAAGAATATTATATAAACTTTGGTCAAATGATCACCTCATTTAAACTATGTGCAGAACTTATGAGTCAGCCTTATCGGCTTCAAGTGTCAAGGTCAAACTTAGGGTGACAGGTTTGAGCCTCTTTTTGTCGTCCACTCTGTATCTCGTAAACCCCTTAAGGAGGATTTTCATCAAACTTGGGACAAATGATCACCTCATCAAGAAAGAGTCAGCCATGTCAGCTCAAGTTCAAGGTCCACTACAAAGGTCAAGGTTTGCAGCTCTGTATCTCCTAAACCCTTCTTGACGGTTTTCATTAAACTTGGGTTCAAATGATCACTTCATCAAGGAGTGGCGCAGAATCATTGAGGTCAGCCGTGTCAGTTCTTCAAGGTCCAGGTCACAGCTAAAGATCAATGGGTTAACCCTTTCCACCATCCGTAGCAGTGGCGCGGGATTTAAGCTGTCTTTCAGACTGACTTGTTTATTTTGGTCTGACCAACTTTTTGAGTTATGGCCCCTGAAATAGAGAATAATGACCATCTTTCAATTGTGATGTGCTCGTCAAAACGTATTTCATATATATTAGAGTTAAATCTTATTAGCTCCTCTGAATTTTTTTGAAAAAAATGATGAGTTCTTGTCATCACTTCGGTCGGCGTCGGCGTCTGCGTCGGCGTGGCCTGGTTAAGTTTTATGTTTAGGTCAGCTTTTCTCCTAAACTATCAAAGCTATTGCTTTGAAACTTGGAATACTTGTTCACCATCATAAGCAGACCCTGTATAGCAAGAAACAGAACTCCATCTCGCTTTTTGCAAGATTTATGGCCCCTTTTGTACTTAGAAAATACCAGATTTCTTGGTTAAGTTTTATGTTTAGGTCAACTTTTCTCCTAAACTATCAAAGCTATTGCTTTGAAACTTGGAATACTTGTTCACCATCATAAGCAGACCCTGTACATCAAGAAACATAACTCCGTCTTGCTTTTTGCAAGATTTATTGCCCCTTTTGGACTTAGAAACTTTTTTTTTTATGGTTAAGTTTTATGTTTAGGTCAGCTTTTATCCTAAACTATCAAAGCTATTGCTTTAAAACTTGCAACACTTGTTCACCATCATAAGTTGACCCTGTACAGCAAGAAACATAACTCCATCCTGCTTTTTGCAAGATTTATGGCCCCTTTTGGACTTAGAAAATATCAGATTTCTTGGTTAAGTTTTATGTTTAGGTCAACTTTTCTCCTAAACTATCAAAGCTATTGCTTTGAAACTTGGAATACTTGTTCACCATCATAAGCAGACCCTGTACATCAAGAAACATAACTCCATCTTGCTTTTTGCAAGATTTATTGCCCCTTTTGGACTTAGAAACTTTTTTTTTTATGGTTAAGTTTTATGTTTAGGTCAGCTTTTATCCTAAACTATCAAAGCTATTGCTTTAAAACTTGCAACACTTGTTCACCATCATAAGCTGACCCTGTACAGCAAGCAACATAACTCCATCCGGCTTTTTGCAATAATTATTGCCCCTTTTGGACTTAGAAAATCATTTTCTTGGTTGAGTATTATGTTTAAGTCAACTTTTCTCATAAACTATCAAAGCTATTGCTTTAAAACTTGCAACAGTTTTTCACCATCATAAGTGGACACTGAACATTAAGAAACATAACTCTATCCTGCTTTTTGCAAGAATGATGGCCCTTTTTAGACTTAGAAAATCATGGGTAGGACAATATTTCTATTACACAAAAAAAATCAGATGAGCGTCAGCACCCGCAAGGCGGTGCTCTTGTATAAGTCTTTATCATGATATGAACTTGTGCACCTCTTATTTTTTGTCTGGCTTCGCCCCCTAGTTTTTAGCTCGACTATTCGAAGAATAGTCTAGCTATTCTACTCACCCCTGGCGTCGGCGTCGGCGTCGGCGTCGGCGTCGGCGTCACACCTTGGTTAAGTTTTTGCATGCAAGTACATACAGCTATCATTTAAAGGCATATAGCTTTGAAACTTATTTATTCTTTTTCTAGGTCAATTACCAACCTCACTGGGTCAAGTTCCATAACTCTAACATGTATTTTGAGCAAATTATGCCCCCTTTTGGACTTAGAAAATTCTGGTTAAAGTTTTACATGCAAGTTACTATCTCCAAAACTAATGCAGATATTGAATTGAAACTTCACATGTGTCTTCGGGGTTATAAAACTAGTTGATAGCACCAAGTCCCATAACTCTGACCTTCATTTTGGCCAAATTATGCCCCCTTTTGTACTTAGAAAATTGTGGTTAAAGTTTTGCGTGCAAGTACATACAGCTATTACTAAAAGGCATATAGATTTGAAACTTATTTTTTCTTTTTCTAGATCAATTACCTACCTCACTGGGTCAAGTCCCATAACTCTGACATGTATTTTGGCCAAATTATGCCCCCTTTTGGACTTAGAAAATTCTGGTTAAAGTTTTGCGTGCAAGTACATACAGCTATTACTAAAAGGCATATTGATTTGAAACTTATTTTTTCTTTTTCTAGATCAATTACCTACCTCACTGGGCCAAGTCCCATAACTCTGACATGTATTTTGAGCAAATTATGCCCCCTTTTGGACTTAGAAAATCCTGGTTAAAGTTTTGCGTGCAAGTACATACAGCTATTACCAAAAGGCATATAGCTTTGAAACTTATTTATTCTTTTTCTAGGTCAGTTACCAACCTCACTGGGTCAAGTTCCATAACTCTTAACATGTATTTTGAGCAAATTATGCCCCCTTTTGGACTTAGAAATTCCTGGTTAAAGTTTTACATGCAAGTTACTATCTCCAAAACTAATGCAGATATTAAATTGAAACTTCACATGTGTCTTCGGGGTTATAAAACTAGTTGATAGAATCAAGTCCCATAACTCTGACATGTATTTTGGGCAAATTATGCCCCCTTTTGGACTTAGAAAATCCTGGTTAAAGTTTTGCGTGCAAGTACATACAGCTATTACCAAAAGGCATATAGCTTTGAAACTTATTTATTCTTTTTCTAGGTCAGTTACCAACCTCACTGGGTCAAGTTCCATAACTCTTAACATGTATTTTGAGCAAATTATGCCCCCCTTTGGACTTAGAAATTCCTGGTTAAAGTTTTACATGCAAGTTACTATCTCCAAAACTAATGCAGATATTAAATTGAAACTTCACATGTGTCTTCTGGGTTATAAAACTAGTTGATAGAATCAAGTCCCATAACTCTGACATGTATTTTGGGCAAATTATGCCCCCTTTTGGACTTAGAAAATCCTGGTTAAAGTTTTGCGTGCAAGTACATACAGCTATTACCAAAAGGCATATAGCTTTGAAACTTATTTATTCTTTTTCTAGGTCAGTTACCAACCTCACTGGGTCAAGTTCCATAACTCTTAACATGTATTTTGAGCAAATTATGCCCCCTTTTGGACTTAGAAAATTCTGGTTAAAGTTTTACATGCAAGTTACTATCTCCAAAACTAATGCAGATATGGAATTGAAACTTAACATGTTTCTTCGGGGTTATTAAACTAGTTGATAGCATCAAGTCCAATAACTCTGATATGCATTTTGGTCAAATTATGTCCCGTTTCGAACTTAAAACTCTTTTGATATTTAACATTTTGGGTAATAATTTCCTGCTTCTGTGACAATATTTCGAATAGTCGAGCTTGGCTGTCTTATGGACAGCTCTTGTTTAGAGTTATGGCCACTGAAATAGTCAAAATGTACATTTTCACCTTGTGACGTACCTAGCTCAAAAAGTATTTTATATGAATTGATTAAACCTCGTATTAGTCTTTGTCATGATATGAACCTGCGCACCTTCTTTTTTTTGTGTCTGGCTCCACCCCCTATTTTCAGAGTTATGGCCCTGAAATAGTCAAAAATGCACATTTTTACCTTTTGACGCACCTAGCTCAAAAAGTATTTAATATAAATGGTTGAAAACTTGCATAAGTCTTTATCATGATATAAACTTGCACATCTTCTATTTTTTTGGCCGAGTCCACCCCCTATTTTTAAAGTTATGATCCCTGAAATAGTAAAATTATGCACATTTTCACCTAATTATGTGCCTAGCGCAAAAAGTATTTAATAAAAATTCACGAAACCTTGCTAGAGTCTTTATCATGATGTGACCTTTCACATTTGGCATTCTTCTTGACAATCTTTGTGCTTATTACAGAGTTATTACCCTTGAAATAGCCAAAATAGTTGACTTTTTGTTTGTGATGCTCATAGCTCAAAACTATATGACCTAGAATAATGAATCCTTTTCATAAAATGTTTGTTTAGGCTAAACCCCATTAACACCGCAGACATTTGAATTATTGCCCCTTATTGGTGACAAATGTACCAATGGGGACACACCCTGTGTCCTACAGACACATTCTTGTTGTATCTAAACACTCAAAAGGGTTACCATGGAAATGTACGCCTACATCTAAGTAGTGGTATCAATGGATGACACACGTCCAGAAGTACAGTTATACAGCAGATGTTGGGGCATATAGGGTGTGTATATTTACTTTTCTGTTCTTTAGGCTACACTGTGATATGTTTGTTTCTGTTTATACACGTACATTTCTGTATCTATACACTCAATAGGGCTACCATGGAGACGTACTTCTATATCTAGGCAGTGGTGCAAATGGAAAACAGACATTCAGATCTACAAAGTTGTACGGCAGAATCTGGAGTACAAAACGTGAGTATATTTACTTTTTCTTTCTTGTTGCCACACTATAGATATATTTATTTCTGTTCCTACACATGCATTTTTGCATTTATACACTCAACAGGGTTACCATGGAAACATACATCTAGGCAGTGGTATAGATGGATGACCGACGTCTAGATCTGCAAAGTTATACAGCATATTTTGGAGAATACATGGTATGAAGTTTACTTTTAATTTCTTGTAACACTATAATACATTTGTTTCTGTCTTTACACATGCCTTTCTGTATCTTATGCATTCAACAGGGTTACCACGGAAACGTATATAAACCTAAAGGCAATGATATAAACGGACTGCAGACGTTCAGATACACAAAGTTTTACAGCAGATGAAGCATGTAAGGTGTGTATGTTTACTTTTTCTTCGTTTTGGCAACATTATGTTTGTTTTTGTTTTTACACATGCCTGTCTGTATCTTATACAAACAACAGGTTTAGCACGGAAACGCATGTCCACATCAATGCAATGGTATAAATGGATAACCGATGTTCAGACAGCAAATTTTGGAACATAAAGGGTTTGTATATTTACTTTTCTTTTGATGTGTAGTTTGTATAAAGGTAATACTAAGATTATATATGTTTGTTTCTGTTCTTACACATGCATTCCTCTATCTATACACTAAACAGGGTTACCATGGAAACGTACCTCTTCATCTAGGCAATGGTATAAACTGATGACCGGCGTTCAAGTCCCTGGCAAAGAGAAATCCAGCTGTCGATCAAGCGCTACAGGTTTAGCTTTAGATAATCTAAGCCTTGCTAAGACCTGAAAATAAATGTCAGGCAAAACTGAAACAAAAGCAAAATAACTGGATGCACTTAAAGAGCACCTAATCTATCTTGTATATTTTCGCTTCGTAATACTGTATGTTTAGTGTATGCTGTTTTGTCAGGGATCTGTTTGCAGTGGCTACTTGGTTGTTTTTGTGGTGGTGTTTGTTGTGGTGTTTTTGTGTATATGGAGGTGTCTGTGGTGGTTTCAATGTGGTCTTCTCGGTTTTATTCTTGATGGTTGTATTGTTTTGTTGAAAACGGGCATTTGGTGCGTTTTGTTTGTTGTATTGGGCTGTTCGTCATGGTGTTTTTTCTTTCTGCCATTACCAATGTATTATTAGTCGCTTTGTATACAGTAGAAAATTATTAGAATAAGTTCAATATTATATTGTGTTATAACTTTACTTGTCCAGCAAACTTTAGATACCCGGAAACACATATGAAGATATATGCGGACGATTAGGCATCATGTGCAGACGAAGGCTTGGACTGGGAAGCGTGCGCCGTTGTTTTATTTCTGCTTTTTATTCCTTTTGTTTTGCATTGCTTTTCCACTAGGCTATTGGGGCACTTGAAGAACGAAGACGCAGACGGATATTGAAGATGCATACCAGGCAAAATTTGGGTTACTGTTTATCACGAACAGGTGCGTATGTTGCTTTTTATATTATTCTATTTTGTATGCATCTCTTCGCAGAATTTTCAAGTTGAATACAAGCCAGTGTAAAGATGTCTTATTGTAGATGACACAATGGTCTAGTGGATGGTGAAGATAGCGCGGCTGATGTTGACTGTACAGACACGCGTTAAGATGTCATGCTGTAGATGTGACAATGGTTTTGTGGACGACGCAGCTTGGTTCTTCTTTTTGGACGCACTGAGGTATATAATTTGTCCGACAATTAGTGTTTTTCTTTTGGTAGCTTTATATTAGTTGTGTAGTTTTCAGCCAAATTACACACATTCATTTTCATTTCAATATATTCTCCATAAATTGGATATTTTCTGGTTATTACGTAGGTCTACATTGTTTTAATTTACATAGTTTTAATTCATTTTTATGCCCCCGGCATCTACTGATGCGGGAGGCATATAGTGATCGTCCTGTCCGTCCGTCCGTCCGTACGAGGTTAACCAAATGGGACCGTTTCGTCTAGCATCAATACCCCTTACTAGAATGACTTGATGCTAATGCAGATGTAACCTGTGACCATTCCTTATCTGCAGACATCACCTGACCTCAGTTTGACCTTGACCTTGACCTCATTTTGGACTTGGGTTGCTTTATATGGGCCATCTCTTGGTTAACCAAATGGGACCGTTTCGTCTAGCATCAATACCGCTTACAAGAATGAATTGATACTAATACAGATGTAACCTGTGACCATTCCTCATCTTCAAACATCACCTGACCACAGTTTGACCTTGACCTTGTTTTGGACTTTGTATCGACAAGGATGCCACCGGGGGCATCAAGCGTTTATTGAACGCAGCTCCTTGTTTTTATTTTAAACCCGATTATTGTTAATTGTATGATGATTGTTTACCAGTATTCAGTCAGCAGAGTATAACTTTCAACATTTAGGAAGCAGAGGTCAATTTTCCACTTGGAGTAATTCAGTAGCATGGCAATGTGGACACAGATCCTGGTTTTGGTAAAAGAAGTACTCGAAATATCCGACGAAAAGCAATTTCTTGGATTATACACGTAAGGACTTACTATATCTGTTACGCATTTTGGAAACAAGTCTGTTTAGGGAATGACATAATTCAGTGTGGTTACACTACATTAACTAGTAGATGTATAAATTCGAAGATTTTCATGATTATTGTAATTTTATGTCCACACAACTTTATTTGACTCACTGAAGTGATGTGGTTTACATCAGGCAAATGTTTGCGACAATATTAGCTTGAGACGGAGTTCGAATTCGTGATCACCGCTATGTGAATTTCAGACGCGGTTTTACAAATTGTAACATATTTATACGAACTTTAAATTTTATTCAGTAAAGAGTAAACAGGATAAAAGTGTCTTTTCATTTTTAAGAAAGTTGAAATAGTGCCCAGCTTTCCATACGTGGCTTTGATGTGATTAATTATTGGTGAGAAACCCAAGAAAAAAAAACAATGTGGCTATTTACTTTATTGTATCAATAGGAAGAAAATGTTAGTTAATGGAACAATAGCAGCAGTAGAACTACCTTGCTGGTACCCAAACGAAGCCGGTCATCAGATGTGCATTGAAACCCTATCAAACCCTTGCTTTACCATGGTAATCAGCCGTTATCAACAAGGTAAGCTACTGAATTACTCAAGAATTATAATTTATGCGGTGCGAGTTGTAGTCACAGTGTGTATAAATGGGTGACAGATACACTTTTTAGCTCGACTTTTCGAAGAAAAAGTAGAGCTATTGTACTCGCCCCGGCGTCGGCGTCGGCGTCGCCGTTGGTTAAAGTTTTTGATAAAGTCAAATATCTCTGTTACTATCAAAGCTATTGACTTGAAACTTAAAATGGTTATTTACTATCAAAGTCTACACCAGGAGAAACAATCTCCATAACTCTGATTTGAATTTTGGCAGAATTATGCCCCTTTTTAACTTAGAATTTTTGGTTAAAGTTTTGGATTAAGTCAAATATCTCTGTTACTATCAAAGCTTTTTACTTGAAACTTAAAATAGTTATTTACTATCAAAGTCTACACCAGGAGAAACAATCCCCGTAACTCTGGTTTGGATTTTGACAGAATTATGCCCCTTTTTAACTTAGAATGTTTGGTTAAAGTTTTTGATAAAGTCAAATATCTCTGTCACTATCAAAGCTATTGACTTGAAACTTAAAATACTTATTTGCCATCAAAGTCTACACCAGGAGAAACAATTGCAATAACTCTGTTTAGAATTTTGAAGCATTATGCCCCTTTTTAACATACAATTTTTTGTTAAAATTTTTGATAAAGTCAAATATCTCTGTTACTATTAAAGCTTTTGACTTGAAACTCACAATAGTTATTTACTATCAAAGTCTACACCAGGAGACACAATTCCCATAACTCTGATTTAAATTTTGACAGAGTTATGCCCCTGTTTAACTTAGAATTTTTGGTTAAAGTTTTTGATAAAGTCAGATATCTCTGTTACTATCAAAGCTTTTGATTGAAACTTAAAATACTTATTTACCATCAAAGTCTACACTAGGAGAAACAATCCCCATAACTCTGATTTGAATTTTGACCGGATTATGCCCCTTTTTAACTTAGAATTTTTTGTTAAAATGTTTGATTAAGTCAAATATCTCTGTTACTATTAAAGCTTTTGACTTGAAACTCAAAATAGTTATTTACTATCGAAGTCTACACCAGGAGACATAATTCCAATAACTCTGATTTGACTTTTGACAGAGTTATGTCCCTTCTTAACTTGGAAATTTTTTTACTGGCAAAGCTCTAATTTAGAGTCAAGCACTGAGAAAAGTCGAGCGCGCTGTCTTACGGACAGCTCTTGTTGTTACTGACCTAACCATGCGGTTGTTGGAGAGCTAATATATACTGGTTTGAAACCCAGGGTTAGAGAACTGAATTCCGTCGATTTATTTAAAACAACGTAAATGCGACAAGCACATCGAAAGCTACTGTTGGTATAAACAACTGTTTTTGTGACAAGAACTTTGATTTTTCCTGAGCATGTTGAGAGATTTATAAAGTAACGTAATATTGAGTGGTATTTATTTTAATTTGCAAACTAATAATTTCGGTATTTGCAGTTAAGAATAATATTCACCTGATATAAGAAGATTCATAGCATGGCAATAGTGTTGCTTCTAGCAGACGACACATGCTCTTTATATTAGAAGACTAAGTAGCGAAAGACTTAAGACTAGAGTAACCTCTAATAAGATATATATTGAAACTTATTTGTCAACGCTATATACAGTGATATTGGATTGTTTAACGTACAATCAAAGGCGATTTAAATTTATAAGCCGTTTGTAGCGGAAATAACAAAAACAACTGAAGAGCGTGTTCTGTGTGTGCAACTTTTTGGCAATTTATGAACTGCTTCTTGAGCTTATTAGTGTCATATACTGTCATTTTATATAGTGCAATAAAAAGTTGTAAATGTAAGAAATTAATTTTCATCACTTTTCGATAGGCAAGGTAGTGCATGGATATAGTGGAATTCAAGCCTTGGTGGACCTTTCTTCTGTATTTGTCCAGTCTTGTTGATGGTAGACAGCTGTTCTATACATCGTACACAACAGAGAAACCCCCTCGGACGAAGAATTCGTTCAGGTAAAGAGAAATATTAGATCATGTGTATGCTCTGTTAGAACTGCGCTGTCTGCAGCTGTTTAAAAATAGTTTCAAAAACATTGTATTGTGGCAAATAACTCTTCTCGCAAATACATATTGTATATGTTTGCCACATATATTCGTGAACTACATGTCCTTACACAAATGGCAAACGTGGTTATCATGGTTGAACATTTGACCTGTTGTCTGGAGTCGCCGATTCGAATCTTGATGAGAGAAAATTGACTTCGGTCTCATATGCTGATGAGATGCGAGTACTGGTTAGGATCAGTTTTATCTACGGCGTCAAAGACCCGCGAGACATACATAGTGTTTAAACTTTCCGTCCGTCATTCCGTATGTCTGTTCGTCCGTCAGTAAGTCTGTCAGTCATATTTCTTCTGTGCTCAACTCCTACAGTTTCTCTTCAATAAAAATGAAACTTTGTGTACATCACCAACGTGACGTGGACTTTTACATTTTGTCGGGAGTTTTATGTCCGATTCTTTGGAAGAAATTGCCATTTTCGGCCTTTGAAACATTACAACTATATAAGAACATAGTATAGTCATTTTTAGCTCGACTATTCGAAGAATAGTCTAGCTATTCTACTCACCCTGGCGTCGGCGTCACACCTTGGTTAATTTTTTGCATGTAAGTAAATACAGCTATCATTTAAAGGCACATAGCTTTGAAACTTATTTTTTCTTTATCTAGGTCAATTACCAACCTCACTTGGTCAAGTTCCATAACTCTGACATGTATTTTGAGCATATTATGCCCCCTTTTGGACTTAGAAAATTCTGGTTAATGTTTTACATGCAAGTTACTTTCTCCAAAACTGATGCAGATATTGAATTGAAACTTCACATGTGTCTTCGGGGTTATAGAACTAGTTGATAGCAGCAAGTCCCATAACTCTGACCTTCATTTTGGCCAAATTATCCCCCCTTTTGGACTTAGAAAATTCTGGTTAAAGTTTTGCGTGCAAGTACATACAGCTGTTACTAAGTCATATAGATTTGAAACTTATTTTTACTTTTTCTAGATCAATTACCAACCTCACTGGGTCAAGTCCCATAACTCTGACATGCATTTTGAGGAAATTTTGCCCCCCTTTGGACTTAGAAAATTCTGGTTAAAGTTTAACATGCAAGTTACTATCTCCAAAATTAATGCAGATACTGATTTGAAACTTCACATGTGTCTTCGGGGTTATAAAACTAGTTGATAGCAGCATGTCCCATAACTCTGACATTCATTTTAGCCAAATTATGCCTCCTTTTGGACTTAGAAAATTTTGGTTAAAGTTTTGCGTGCAAGTACATACAGCTATTACTAAAAGGCATATAGGTTTGAAACTTATTTTTTCTTTTTCTAGATCAATTACCAACCTCACTGGGTCAAGTCCCATAACTCTGATGTGTATTTTGAGCAAATTATGCACCCTTTTGGACTTGGCCAATTCTGGTTAAAGTTTTACATGCAAGTTACTATCTCCAAAACTAATACAGATATTGAATTGAAACTTCACGTGTCTTCGGTGTTATAAAACTAGTTGATAGCACCAAGTCCCATAACTCCGATCTTCATTTTGGCCAAATTATGCCCCCTTTTGGACTTAGAAAATCCTGGTTAAAATTTTGCATCCAAGTACATACAACTGTTACTAAAAGGCATATAGATTTGAAACTTTTTTTTCTTTTTCTATGTCAATTACCAATCTCACTGGGTCAAGTCCAATAACTCTGACATGTATTTTTTGGCAAATTATGCCCCCTTTTGAACTTAGACAATTCTGTTGAAAGTTTTACATGCAAGTTACTATCTCCAAAACTAAAACAAATATTGAATTGAAACTGCACATGTACCTTCGGGGTTATAAAACTAGTTGATAGCACCAAGTCCCATAACTCTGATATGCATTTTGGTCAAATTATGTCCCCTTTTGAACTTTAATCTCTTTTGATATTCAACATTTTGGGTAATATTTTCCTGTTTCTGGGACAATATTTCGAATAGTCGAGCTTGGCTGTCTATTACGGACAGCTCTTGTTTTTTTTCCTGGAGTTAGGCTCTTTTTACGGACTTTGAAAATATCATAACTACAGCATAATATTCTATACTCAACTCCTCAAATCCAAGTGGAATTTGTAGTAAACATCGTCAACTTCAAGAACACAAGCGCATTTTTTTTACTGGAGTCGCCAAACTCGAATGTTTCTGGAGATTTGTCCCTTCTTTAATTTAGTATTATTCCATCGAACATTTTAGACGGCACGTGTTTTAGCGATGATGTTGACATCGTTCCACAAATACAGACAACAATGATTTAACCTTTTAAAATTTGTTCATTTTGTTTGCATGATTTTAAAAGCGCTTGAGAAATCCTGCATTTGTAATACATAGTTTTCTACTCTCTAGAGATAACTAGCATGATTATGCTCGAGGCATGCTTGTTTTCCAAATTTTTGCTAATGATTTAAACGGTAATATATCTTTATGCTCACTTAGATATCCAGAAACAGTCATTTTCAACATTCAATTTCAGATTGAAATTATACATGTAGATGTTTTAGTGTCCAAAATGGCTGAAATTTACAAGGGAAAACATCCCATTAAAATCGTTTTTTTACAATAAATTAAAAAAAAATCAAGATATTTTGAAACATTAAAATGTTAATAGTATCTCCCTCAATGACATACAGTCGTATAACATGTATATAATATATTATATATAAAGAGAAAATAAGGAAAGCGTTGTTACAGAAAGGCTAAAACATTAAAGATAAAACGAACAAAGTTAGACATCAAGACTAATAAAACTAGGAGGCCTTTCCAAAAGAAAGCATTTCAATTTGTATAAACAAGTTATATAACCATAAATTCCTCGATAATTGTCCAAGTCATTATGTCTAAATATTGACCACAAACCTACAGCAAACCTTGAGGAGAAAGAATTCAATGACCTCGAGCTACTCTGCATATTTTCATTGATTTTGATAACATTACTGGCTCTTGTAGCACCAGGACAATAAAGTATGATTTATTTCAGATCTAAAAGGCAAGAAGACAGTTTTTGCCATTATTGAAAGACATAGGGGAAAAAAGCAATGACAGAAAACAAATATCACCATACCGTCTTGTCTTGAATGTTTCCAACAGCTGACAGACCGATGTAAGCCAGGTAATACCTTTCAGAATTATTGGTTGATATTTGACTCTGTCTGTAAGCAGTTATGCCTCCAATATGTAGTGGAGAGACATACTGTTTTAGTGCTGTCCGTCCGTCCGTGTGTATGTCCGTCGGTCTGTCACAAAGTTTATCCACGCAACTCTTTCGACACCACTGAATGGATTTACACCAAATTTCGCAAGAGCGATCATTGCGTGGCCTAATTGTGCATATCATCGGCAGTTTTTGGTTCGATGATTTCTTGTGGAATCATGACCCTTGATTCGCCAACTGTTTTGATGTTTTAGCCTCTTCTCTTTTTTGATTTGGCGGATTTCCACCAAACCGTACAAGAGAATTAAGTACCAATTATGCATATTTTGGACATCTTCTGGTTTAGTGATTTTCAGAGGAGTTATGGCCCTTTCTTTGTATGATATTTCGGCAATTTTTCTCTCAACTTTAGGCAGATTTCCACCATATCTAAAATGAGTTATCAGTGCCAAGCCTATTTATACGTATCGTCGACATGTTCTGATTCAGTGATTTTCAGCAGAGTTATGATCCTTGATTTGTCATATTTTACAATGTTTACACTTCTTGCTGTATATAATTAGGCTGAATTTCACCAAACATTACGAGTGATCAGTGTGAAGCGTAGTTGTGCATATTATCGTCATGTTGTGGTTAAATGATTTTCAGTGGAGTCATGACCCTTGATTTGTTAAATCCTATGATCAGCGCTACTTTTTCTATACCACTGGTTGGAATTCCACCAAACTTCACATGATTTACCACTGCCAAGCTAAGTTGTGTTCATCGTTGGAATGTTATGGTCCGCCATTTTCCCTGGAATTATGGCCTTAAGTTGTGGCATTTTGCAATTTCTGCGTGGCAAATGGTGGGAGAATACGTTTTCGTGAAAAACAATGTCTAATTTATTATTAATTTTATGCCATTTAATCTGCAACAGTTTTTATTTAGCACGACATTGCGAATTATGTGGAGAGCTATCCTACTCACCCTTGCGTCGGCGTCAGCTATTTAATGTACTTTCGCTTTATCTCTGTTATTACTAAATGGGTTTTCTTCAAACATAAAAGACTGGTTCTTCATCATCCACAGCATATGACACAAGGTCCAAAACTCTAGTGCCAATCTCTCATGAATTATGTCCACTTTAGTTTAAAGTTTTAAGGAAAGAGTTTCTAAATAAGCTTAGCTTCCTCTTCAATCCTTGATTTGTGTAAATATATGTTTGCTGTATACCTGCTTGAAAATAAATATTGTTTAAACCAACTCTCATACAATATCGATTCCAAGACATTATTCTATTTAAAAAAGTTACTCTTTCCGTGTAAAACACCGGCTCCTAAAAAGACTTTCGACGATAATATCTATTAAAAAGTGATCCCCACCAAACCTAACGGACAATTTTACTAGATCTACAACTCTAATACCCTCCATTGCCAATAGTTAACATTTTGATTGTACTACTACTACTGGTGCCGCTACTTCTATTGCTATTTCTACATGTACTTCTTCTACTACTACTACTACTACTACTGCTACTACTGCTGCTGCTGCTGCTGCTGCTGCTGCTGCTGCTGCTGCTGCTGCTGCTACTGCTACTGCTACTACTACTACTACTACTATACCTGCTTCCACTAATACGTCTTGTACATCTACCTCTTCTTCTCCTGCTGCTGCTGTTGCTGTCACTTATTCCTTTTCTGCTGCTGCTGCTGCTGCTACTACTGCTGCCACTACCACTGCCACTACTACTACTACTACTACTACCACCACTTTCTATTGTTGCCGCTACCGTGCTTTACTGCCACTGCCAAGTATTGCAACTTCTATTAATACTAAGTTCTATGCTAGCAGTTTCTTGTGCAGTTTTCTTCTGAAGAATTACTTCATACCGAAGTTTGCAGGGATTATTGACACTGGTGTGTTTTGTGAACGTATTGTGAATTTTTTTTTCCTGAAAAAAAAATGTATACAGCAAAATACAGCGTCTAGAAATAGAATCCCTTTTCCCGTTGCGGAATGCTCTGATTTCTGTGTCAAGTGATGGTATCTGGGGCTAATGGTCAAACGGAAGGACGGACGGACGGACAAGGGCAAATCTATATGCCCCCCTCCCCCGAGTGGGGGACAAAATGCAGCAATTAGGCCTTAGATACATGAGTTATCACTAAATTTGACCAAATGACCGGGGTCATTTTTTATGGGAGTCAATATTCTTCGTGAGGTTCAGTTTACTTCACGTGGGGGAGTCATAGTACTATGATCTGGAGGTCATAATACTATGACCGGGGGTCACGTTTTTAATCCCCCGCCGTGGCGGAGGGATTATAGGAATGGTCTGCGTCCGTTCTTCCGTCCGTCTGTCCGTCCTTCCGTCCGTAACAAAATCGTGTCCGGTCCATATCTCCTAAACCCCTTGAAGGATTTTCATGAAACTTTGGTCAAATGATCACCTCATCAAGACGATGTGCAGAACCCATGAGTCAGCCTTGTCGGTTCAAGGTCAAGGTCACAACTCAATGTCAAAGTTTTGAGCCTGCCATTTTGTGTCCGCTCTTTATCTCCTAAACCCCTTGAAGGAATTTTATAAAACTTGGGTCAAATGATCACCTCATCAAGACGATGTGCAGAACCCATCAGTCAGCCATGCCGGCTAAAGGTCAAGATCACAACTCAAGGTCAAAAGTTTGAGCCTTCCATTTTGTGTCCGCTCTATATCTCTTAAACCCCTTGAAGGAATTTTGTAAAACTTGGGTCAAATGATCACCTCATCAAGACGATGTTCAGAACTTATGAGTCAGTCATGCCGGCTCAAGGTCAAGGTCACAACTTAGGGTCAAAGGTTTGAACCTTCCATTTTGTCTCCGCTCTATATCTCCTAAACCCCTTGAAGGATTTTCATCAAACTTGAGTCAAACGATCACCTCATCAAGGCGATGTGCAGAACTTATGAGTCAGCCATGTCTGCTCAAGGTCAAGGTCACAACTGAAGGTCAAAGGTTTGAGCCTTCCATTTCGTGTCCGCTCTATATCTCCTAAACCCCTTGAAGGAGTTTTATAAAACTTGGGTCAAATGATTACCTCATCAAACAGGCAAAATTAGATCAACCATCCAGCCAAGTCACGGTCACAACTAAGGGTCAAAGGGTTTGAGCCTTCCTTTTGGGTGTCCACTTTTATTCCCCTTAACCCTTGAAGGATTTCATGAAATTTTGGTCAAATATCCCTCATCAAACGTTTGCAAATTCATGATCAGCCTGCAGTTCAAGTCAAGGTCACAGCAAATCAAAGGTTTCCCCTTTTCCTACCCATACATGGCGGGGTTTAGCTGTTTTTAACGCCTGGCTATAAAATAATGCCGGGGTCATTATTCTTGGGGTCAAAATATTTTAAATACACCGTTTTTGGGTTCCCGGGTTTAAAAGTTTTTTTTAGGCAATTTTCTCCTACACTAAAAGCTTTTGCTTGCAACACTTGTTCCCCTAAAAATTGACACGACAAAAGGGAAAAATTTCCTTTTTCCCTTTTGCAAAAAATTTATGCCCCCCTTTTGGACTGAAAATCGATGTTTTGGGGTTTAGGTTTTGGTTTTGGGCCCTTTTCTCGAAAAACTCCAAAGCTATTTCTTTAGATTTTGAAAACACGTTCCCCATAAAAACTGACCTTACAGCAAGGATTTTTTTAACAATTTTTAGCTCCACATTCGGAAAAAGGGGGGGGCTATACCTCGCCCGGCGTAGCGTGGGCGTCGGCGTGCCCCCTTCTTGGTTAAATTTTTGGAAAACCTTTTTTTTTTCTGTCATATCTTTGTTACTTTTTGTTTTATATCTTAATGAACTTCTCTTAAACTTTGTCCTTAAAAAAGAAAATTTTGTGTGGGGCTGACCCCGTTATACCCAAGGTAAAGGCCCAAAAAGGTCTTATATTTGGGGTTTTTTTTAAGGGTTAAATTTTTTTTCCAACCTTTTTTTTCTGTCAATTTTTACTATTGCTTATATTTACTGTAACTTTACATAAACTTGTCCGCATACAAACAAAAGTTATTTAGGGCGGGCCCTTTTTCCAAAGGGTCAAGGAACCAAGGTTTTATATTTGGGTTATTTTTAAGGTTAAATTTTTTCGGCCCTTTGTTTTTCTGTCATTTTTTTGTTACTTTTGCTTATACTTACGTAATTTTACATAAACAGTTCAGCATAAAAAACAAATTTTTTAATAGGGCTGACCTTTAAACCCAAGGGTAAAGGTCACCAAGGTCTTATACTTGGTTATTTTAAGGGTTTAAAGTTTTTGGCAACCTTTGTTTTCTGTCTATTTTGTAATTTTGCTTATTCATACTGTAAGTTCACAAAAAACATTGTCCACACACAAACAAAACGTGGGGGGCTGGGCCCATTTTAACCAAGGAAAGGTCCCCAAAAAGAAGTTTTCTTAAATTATTTTTCTTTTTAAATTTTTTTTCGAACTTCTTTTAGCTATTTTTGGGTACTTTAAAATATAATGATTAAATTAAAAATTATTTTTTAAAATCATCTGCCATGGGGTTTACTTTTCCCCATAACCCAAATTTTGGGGTTTTTTTACAGAATTATGCCCCTTTGTACTTAAACTTTTTTGAAACCCTTCCTTTCGGGAATTACTTTAATGCAATTAAGAAAAAAGACTTGAAATTAAAATGTATCTTTATCATAAGCAGTGTGGTAACAATCCCCAAAACGGTGATTTGTATTTTTACTAAATTATGTCCCTTTTACACTTCAAATTTTTACAAACTTTTGTACTAAAAAGGACTTGAAATCTAATTATTTTTCATCGTCAACATGTGTTGAAAACCTAAAAACTAGTTTATGTTTTGATGGAATTATGCCGTTTGGGTTTTCTTACGTTGAAGTGAGTCTTTTATTCAAATATATTCTTTTTACTGTAAAACCCCCAAAAGTGGAGCGCCTGTCTTCGGACAGCCTTGTTTTTTGGATTTCGAAAAAATGTTTCACAAAACCACCTTGTTCCCCAATTTTAAAATGGAACTTAGAATTTCTCAACATGAGGTTTAGTGCATTTTCGAATTCCCTTTGCAACGGTTTCGTGGTTATGTCCCGTTTTGGGACTTTCTAATTTCACTCCGTAAAACATTTTGAAGGGCGTGAATCACCTATGAACCTGGCTTGTTTTTTAAACTTTAAAAAATTTTTTTTCACATTTAAACCCGATGTAGTAAATCGCATAATCTGCCCAACTTTTTATGATTTATTTCCCCTTTAAACCCCTGTTACTTGGCCGGGGAGATTCCTTCTCAGACAATTTTCTTTTCTCAACTTATTTTTTTCCTTTAAACCAACTGAATGAAATTTTTAGTCGAATATAACCTATGGGACGTCCCTCAAATGGCTTCGACCCCTTTTGTTTAGGTTTTGATGTACTTTCTCTTTGTCTCTGTAATTACTTGATGGATTTGTTTAAAAACTTAAAATATTTATTGTTCATCATCACCCCACATATAGGGGCAAAGAGTATAACCTCGCCCCATTTTCGAATTATTTCTTCTTTTACGTAAAATTTTTCGGGTTTAAAAGTTTGATGATTTTCACTCTGCGCATTTTATTACTAAATGGATATGATAAAAACTGAACGCTGCATTTTATCACACTCACGTCAACCCCAAAAGGGCCAATTCTTGCACCAATTTTCATACCCCCACCCCCACACACACACCCCTTTTTTTAAATTTCGGGGTTTATTTTCATGCCTTTCACTCTATCTCATTTTTAAATGGATTTGTTTTCAAACTTGAAGTCAAATTTTCCATATCATGAAAAAGGGTGCATTATTACGCACCAATTTTTCATAAATTGGCCCCCCCCCCCCCCCCACCCCCCCCTTTGCTTAGATTTACTTTTTAATTTTTTGTCACTTAACCCTCTCTTCTTTTTGCTTTTGAACCGACTGGGTTATTGTCCATTATTTTTTCAACCGTTTTGGGATTTTTAAACCCCATGACAGCGCAGCTCCACCCCTCAGATGTGCCCATTTTTCACCATACATCCGAGATTGTGTCCCTGTGAAGCTCTTGTTTAATTTCCTTCCCATAATAGAAGAAAGTTATGATCTATTTCATATTCTTACTGTCTTTTTAAAGAAATAATTTAAACATATTTTTAAGTAAGTTGAAATTGGGGTTTGGGCATTTTGTCAGTAACGCCGTCGAAACTATATAATTTTCAACACATTTATTGACCCCCCCCCCCGACAACAAAGTTGAAGGGGGGGTATCCTGGTTTGGGTTGTCTGCTGCGCCCTCTGTCTGGCCGGAACAATTTTGTACGCACCATCCCCCTCCCCTTGCCCAAAATTTTAAGAAACTTCACACAATGACATAACACGATTGTGCATGGTGCATGTTGGGGTTTCTTTCCGAAAAAAATGCACTTTAGTGACTTTTTTTTTTTAACTATATATTACATAACCAAAACTTGTGCGCCCATCTCCCTACCCTGCCCCCTTTTAAAATGAAACTTCACACAATTTCAGTAACAAAAAGTATTGTGCATGGGGCCCCATGTTAGGTCCTTTCAACAAAAAAAATGCAGAGTTAGGAATTTTTGTTCTTTTTAAACATACTAGACTACAGTCTTTTTGCATTTTGTGCGGCCTAATTTTCGAACCCTTGCACACAATTAAATAAACTTCACACAAGTGCAGTAAAAAGCAAACCTATTGTGCAGGGTGCATGTACGTTTTTTAGATAAATATTCTGCATATTTAGGGATTTGTTTTGTTACAAACGTTACATACAAAATTTTTAAAATCTTGTGTGCTAAATTGAATTTGGCTGTGTCATGCTGGGGGGTACTTCATCCCCTTTGTGAAACTCTAGTTTTCCGGGTAATCCAAGGGAATGACAAAATTTTTCCTACCTTTTTCGCATTTGAGAAAAAAAGTAGCCATTTTTTACTCGACTCATTTTTGAAAAAAATTACGGGGTATTGTCGTCACAAATTGGGGTGTCGCGTTGGTTAAATTTTTTGTTTGGCCATTTTTCTAAAAACCTTTTTAACTTGCCACTTTTTTACACATTATTGACTGTGTGGGCCAAAAAACCAAACTAAGATGTGCCCTTCTGCGATACTTTTTATTTCGCCCTTTCCATACTTGGGAAATTTCTGAACGTATTTTTGTTTTTTAATACTGTCCCACTTGCAGACGAGCGAGGGGCACCATAGGCGGGCTCTTGTTATATTTTGCCCTTTTTAAAAGATTTTTTTTTAGGCCCAATTTTTTCTCGAACTTACTTAAAACTATGCACATTTTGGAAACCAAAATGTATAACTTTGTCAAGAACAATAACCCCCGCAACCTTTGTCAAATTATGACGCTTTAGCTTAAAAATAGGAATTTTTCTTGCATTTTTTAGTCGACTATTAAAAAGAATAGCTAGCATTCACTCACCCTAGCGTGGGCGTCGGCGACACACATGGTTAAAGTTTTGCGTGCAAATACATACAGCTATATTTAAAGGGACATAGCTTTGAAACTTAATTTTTTTTTTTTTCAGGCAATTTCCATACCCCAAATTCTATAACTTGACAGCATTTTGAGCAAATATGCCCCATTTGGGACTAAGAAATCCTGTTAAAGTTAAATTTTCATGTAAGTTATACCTCCAAAAAAAATGCAGATTTGAAATTTAAAATTCCCCCGTTCTTCGGGGTTTTAAAACTAAATATTGCTAAAGGGGGATAACTCTGACCCGCTTTGCTAATTATGCCCCCCCTGGTTAAAGTTTTGCGTGCAAGTGAACAGCTATTACTAAAGGCATATATATTTGAAACTTTTTTTTTATTTTTATAGATCAATTTCCCAACCAAATTGGGCAATCCCCTAACTCGACGTATTTGGGCAAATTAGCCTCTTAGAACAAAAAATTTGGTTAAGTTTTTTTGTGCAATTACCCGACTCCAAAAAAAATGGAGATCGAATTGAAATCTATAGATATTTTTCATTTAGGGGGTTTTCTTTCCTGCTTTTGGGAAAAATAATTGAATAGTCTAACATTGGCGCCTTCGGACAGCTCTTTTTTTTTTTTAGGTTTGCTTTTTTGTATACTATCAAGCTTTTTTCCCTTGTTTTTTATCATAAAAAAGTCTAGGTCAAAAATTACTTTTTTATCATGTGTCAGAAAAAAATGTCCTTTTTAACTTTAAAAAAAGACATTTTGGTTATTTTTTTCGATTGATAAATCTTGATAAAGGGCCCGGCCGAAACGTTTTTCCCAAAAAGGAAAAAAAACATTAAAATAATTTTGATGAAAAATTTTTTTTAGCACATTTGGGTTTTTTTTTTTTTAGGCCCTTTTTTTGTATTTGAAAAAATTCCTACATTTTTTCGTCTTTTAAAAGGCAAAAAAGGCTCAAGAACCAATTTTTCTGCTATTGCATGAGTTAAACATAACAGACGCGATCATAGAACAGAGCTGTGGTCTTTAAAACAATTTGCCGTCTGTTTTAAAAAAAAAATGAACCACTGGTCGTAAGCTTATAAAAGTTCTTTTTGCTGCTCAGGTGAGTTTTTGTGATCGCTCGATGTCGGCGTCCGCGTCTGTCTGTCGTCTGTTGACTGAAAACTTTACTTTTGTATGCGACGAAGCTGTATTTTTCGACGATCTTCAGAAAAGGCGAATGATAACCTTGATAAAGTCTGGCCGTTAAAAATGGGTTTTCTGTTTTAAAAAACTAGGTCACCAGGGCAAAACAAGAAAAGCTTTTGGGATTGTAGAGCTGTATTTTTAAATGATCTTCACGAAATTTGGTCAAATGATTGCCTTGATAAAACTAGGGCGAGTTTTAAATAGGTTTTTTAATGGGGTAAAAAACTAGTCATTAGCCAAATCAAAAAAAAACCTTGTGTAGCGATAGAGATGTATTTTTTTAATGACTTCATGAAAATTTGTGGAAAAGAGCTTTTGCTCTAAAACTTGCAACACTTGTTCAACAATAAATCTGACTCTATACAACAAGAAAAAACTCAGTCCCGCCTTTTGCAAGACTTAATCCCCTTTTTGGGCTTAAAAAACAAAATTTTTTTTTTAAGTTTTTTGTTTTTTGATTTTTTTCCCCAAAAAGGCAAAGCTATTGCTTTGAAACTTGCAATCATTTTCCTCGAAATCTGACCTTTTACAGTATTAAAAACCAACTCCCTCCTGCTTTTTGTAAAATTATGGGCCCTTTTGACAAAACAGTTTTCTTGGTTTAATTTTTTTGGTTTTGGGCAGCTTTCCCTAAATATCAGAGAATTGCTTTGAACTTACAACACTTGTTTACCATCAAAAGCTGACTCTAAAACAGCATAAACATAAACCCATCCGCTTTTTTCAAGCATAAGCCCCCTTTGGGCAGATTAATAGATTTTTTTTGGGTTTGTTTTGCTTTGGTAACATTTCTCCATAACGGTCGAAGTTTTTGCTTTCAAACTTGTAACATTATTTGCCATTAAAAGTTGACTCGCACGCAAGGCCATAACTCTACATGCTTTTTTTTTAGAATTTTGGCCCCTTTTGAACCTTTTGAAAACATGGGTAAACAAAACTATTTTTTTAACAAAAATCAGAACTCCGCATCCCCCAGGCGGGCTCTTTTTATCCCCACTATAATTAAAAAATGCCGGAAACTCTACTTGCATTAATTTTGACCGTTTTAAAAAAACACGAAAATTTTAAAGTTTTTGGTTAAAGGGTTTTTTTTTTTTTAAAGCATACTTTTAAATTTACAATTTTTTAGGTCCTTTTTTTTTTTTTCAAATTTTTTTGTCCATTACTAGAAAAGGATTTCTTGGTTAAAGGTTTTTTTTAAAACCACCTTTTTTTGAAAATTCGCAAAAAGCAACTTGAAAAAAATGTTATTTTTAATTTGAATAATCGGAAAATTTTTTAAAATTTAATTTTTTTTTTTTTTTCAGATTCACAAATAAAAGATTGCAGAAGAAAGAAACCCCAAATTTTGGAGACCACACAGTCCGGCACAAAAAACATGGCAACCACACCCGACACAAGCCTTGTTTTGTGTTAAAAAAACATGTATATAATTATCCTTCTGTACAAAATACACGGGATTAATGGGGTCACACTGTCAGCGAGTCCGTTCGGCCGTTTGCCTTCTGTCCATCATGTCCCTGGGAAATTTAAAAAAATGGGTTCATTTAATTTTGCCTAAAAAAAAATGTTCGGGCACAACCCCAAATTCCAGGCCCAGGGCAGTATTTCTGTTGGAGGACAAAATCAAATAACTTTAATTGGCCGCTCCATATTGTCTTAACTGCAAAAGAAATTTGGGGAACATTTTTACGACTGCCCGCCCTTGGGGCACTGAAAACCCTTTCATTCAGGGTTAAAAATTGTATAGTTTCAAATCAGATTTTTTCTTAAATATGCCCCTAATTCTCAAACTTTACATTTGTTGATTGTGGTAAAACGCAGACATTATTTGTTAGGGGGAAGCACCAAAAAGTCAAAGAAAAATTCATATTTTGAATTTTCGGTTAAATCTTAGAATTTTTTCTTTTAACTTTCATTCACCCCCCCCCCTACCCCTATCTTACCCCCAAAAAGGAAAAGTCTTATTCATCACTCACGCTTATTATATCCTATAGCAGTAAAATATTTGGGCACATTTTCCCAAAGTCACCGGGCTTTCTTACAACAGTTCTTGAATAAAATTAGGATTAGTAAAAAGTGTAAGCCTCACAACCAGTCTTCGGTCAAAGGTCAAATCGACTTAAAAGACCGCACCATAGGGGCTAATCTAATAAATAACATAACTGTCAGTCCTCAGCCACTGGTTAAAAGGCAGTGTGAACATATGAGGTCAAAAGGGCAAATACTTTGTGCTGCACTATCTTTTAAACCCCCTTTTCCCTACACCATAAACTGCAAAAAATTTAAGAAAAACCCGTATAGAACCCAGATTATTAGATCCAAGGTCAGTCGCCCCTTTAATGCCAAAAAGATGTCAACATGACACTCTCATCAAAAAGGGGTCGGGGGGAACAATAGCTCTAGTTTATCATTTTTAGCGGGCTAAATTTTTAATTATATCAACCCTTGACAAATATTTTTCCCAAACTTTTGGAAAAATATTTTAAACAAAAATCGGAAAAATTTTTTGGTTTTTTTAACACTGATACAGTCGGCTATTTTTTTGACACAGCGAATATTTTTAGCTTATTTGGTTTCAGCTGATTTAGCAAAGGGATTTTTCTAAATAATTTTTATTACAAATACAAAAAGTAGCACTTTTAATTAATTTAAAAAGCAGGACAGGAATTTTTTAAGAAAAAAAAATTTGTTTGGTTAAATTTCAAAAAATTTTCTCAAACTTTTGCTCTTTTGAACATTTTCTTTTAATGGGCGGGGATTGTTTCAAAAAAAATACAATGTATGCGATTAGTTTATGTATAAAAAGCTACATTTGCAACTTTTCTTTTGGGAGTGGGGGCAAATTTTAAACCCCCACGTTTAAACAAAAAGGACATTCCTTTCTTCAGTGTAAGCTCGAAACAGAAAATTTTAGTGTTCCCACACGGAAAAATTTTTAAAAAAATAACAAAAATTTTATTCAATGATTTTATTTTTTTTATTTCTTTTTATTTTCTGCCAACGAACCCCATACCTAGTCAACGTTACCTACATTTATGGGAATCTTAGTTGGAAAAAATGACATAGTCAATTTCAATCTACAGTATTATGTTTTAGTTAAAAAGATATCCCCATTCTACTTTTTTTCATTTCTTGCGTTAAACTGTGGTTTCAACAAGTGAAAATTTTTTATTTTGATTTTCACCTTTTTTAAAAGCGGGTTTTTCAGGTAAAATGAATGCGCGAAATCTTCTCAAAATAGGGGATTAAATTTCCTATGCTAGTAACTGCAATGACCGATAAGACCTTATTCTTTCATTGAAATCCGATTCTAGTCCTTTTTTGGGTCATTTTAAGTTTTTTTAAAAACATTTTTGGCCCCCTTTTTTTCACTGAATTTTACACCTGTTTGGCATAATTTAACCAAAACCTAACTTGAGCCTAAACCCTTTAAACCCTTCGGGGCTGAAAGGGCTGTTTAAAACAACTTTTTCTTTTTTGGGAAAAGACTAGCATATCTTTTAAGAGGGTGAAAAATTGTTGGCAAACTTTTAGGTTTTTTTTCTACGTTTTTTGAAGTACTGAAAAAACGTTAGTTATAACTGAAAATTCATTGTTTTAAACAGAGAAAATTTGATGTTCACTAGAACGGAAATACCTTTCCAAAGATATGAATTGTAAGGGCGTGAAAATCTTAAAGTAACAAAACTGTTATAATGCTTTTAAAAAAACAAAAAAAACCCCCCAAATACACGAAAAAATCATTAAATATAAAAGATTTTTATCATCTTTTAAATCTTTGAACTGATTTTAAACATAAGCATTGTGAGTCAAAAAATATGCTTTAGTTCCCCCGGGACGAAATCCCTTTTCCTATGAAAAGTAAAGATAATAGGGAAAAATAATTAGTTTAACTCAACAAAATAAAGCAATTCAACATTTAGGGGTAAATTTGGTTAAAATTTTGTTAATTTTTAAGAATTGATATGAACGTTTCTTTAATAAAATTATTTTCACTTGGAACCCCAAATTTATGTTCCTCGGTGTGAAATAAACAAATGTCTTCTATCCTTTTACAATAGCAAAGTGACAGAAATAAGTAAAACCCCCTTCCCTTTTTTTAAATGACAAAATTTCATTTTTGGTGCAAATTTGTCTTTTATATGATTTTTAATTTATATTTTTTGTCCCTTGATTTTAGTAATAGATATTTTTAAAATAATTCCAACTTACCTTTTCTAAAAATTTGAATTTTAATGAATTTCGTACATATCTTTTTAAAATGAAATAATATTTTTTTAGAATTTTTTTATTTTTTTACACGGGTTTTTATGTTTTTTTTTAAAATGTTATTTGTGATTAGTTTTACATTTTATTTCTGCTTAAAAAAAGAAAAAAATGCCAACAGTGTGTTGATTATTTTTTTTTTAAGAATTAAAGGTCATTCAGTTGCTTGGTTTTGCTGTTTCAACCAAAATGATTTCTTTAATATCTCTAAGTATTTCATCCCCCGTACGCAAAAGCGGGTTTCAATTGGGTCAGCTTTACCAGAGATTTTCCTTATTGATATGCTTTTGTCAACCCCCAAATGATTTTTCCCCTTGACGCCATTTGCAAAAAAAACGATTATTAAGCACTATTTCGTCCTTCATTTACCCCCTAAAACCCCATCTCAAAATAAGGGTCAGTCGACTTTTCCCCCCAAAGGTATTGCCCCCCCCCCCTTTGGCGCCTTTTTAAAATACGGGGGGGAGGTCACTCTTACACCCTTTTATCACCCGTTATAGCCACTTCCCCTGACGAAATTTGAAATATAAAGGGGGGGTCATTTTTAATCTTCTTTCCAATCAGTTATTGCCCTTTCCCCCTTTGACCCCTTTTTTGAAATAAAGAGGGGGGGGCACTTTTACGACTTTCCCTTTTTTACGCCCCTTTCCCTTTTTGACGTCTTTGAAAAACGAAGGAAAGGTCACTCTTGCCACCTTTTAAAAACCCAGTTTTTGGCTTCCCCCTTTGACCCTTTTGCAATAAAAGGGGGAGGTTACTTACACCTCCTTTTCCCCATCGTTTTTGCCCAACCCTTTTGACCCATTTGCAAACAAAGGTCACCTTCCCCATTTTTTCCCCTACCCATTTTTTGCCCCCTTCCCTATACGCCATTTCCAAATACAAAAAGGGAGGTCAGTCAAACGCCCTTCCCCCTATTATTACCCCCCTTCCCCCTGGACGCGTTTTGCAATACAAGGGGGAGGTCACTAACCACCTTTTTCCCTACCATTTTTGCGCCTTCCCCCTTTTTACGCCATTGCAATACAAGAGGTTATTACTTTTTTCCCTGTCCAGTTATTCCCCATCCCCCTTTAAAGCCTTTTGCAATACGGGGGGGAGGTACTTAACAACCTTTTCCACCCGGTTATTCCCCTTTTCTCCCTTTGACGCCTTTTTGTATACGAAAGGGGGTCACTTGCATCCTTTTCCTCCCCCCCCTCAATAAAAATGCGTCGAGGCGGCAGGGGGGTAACCTTGGTAGCCCAAAAAAAAGGGTTTTGGTTAGAGTGCCCCCCCTAAAAAAGAAAAGGGCTCGAGGCGGCAAGGGGGGGTAATTTTGGATGGAAAAAAAGGGGTCGGTTGAGGACCTCCCCTGAAAATTGCAAAGGGCGTCAGGGGGGAAAGGGGGGTAACCTTAAAGGGAAAAAAGAACAAGGTGGGTTTGGGGGGGCCTTTTCCCCTGTAAATTGCAAAGGGCGTCAGGCGAAGGGGGGAATAACCTTTGGGAAGGGAAAAAAATTTTATCGGTTGGAGTGGCCCCCCCTGAAAATTAAAATGGCGTCGAGGCGGCAAGGGGGGGAAACCCCGGGATGGACAAAAAAAAAGGTCGGTTAGAGTGACCTCCCTAAAAATTGAAATGGCGTCGAAGGAAAGGGGGGAAACCCTTTGGGAAGGGAAAAAAAAACAAGGGGGTTAGAGTGACCGCCCCGAAAATTAAAAAGGGCGCGAGGGGGCAAGGGGGGTCCCCTTGGGAAAGGGAAAAAGATCGGTTAAAGTGGCCTCCCCTGGAATTGCAAATGGCTCGAGGCGGAAAGGGGGGGTAACCTGGAGGACAAAAAGGGTCGATTAGAGTGACCTCCCCTGGAAATTACAAAGGGCTCGGGGAGGCAAGGGGAGGTAACCTGGAAGGAAAAAAGAACAAGTGGGTTTGGAGTGGCCTTTCCCTGGAAATGAAAAGGGGCGTCAAAGGCGGAAAGAAGAAGAAACCTTTGGGAAAAGGGGGAAATTATCGGTTGGATGGCCTCCCCGGGAAAATTGCAAAGGGCGGGGGGCCAAGGGGGGGTAACCCGAATGGAAAAAAAAAGGGTGGGTTAGAGGCCCCCCCTAAAAATTGCAAATGGGTCAAAGGGGGCAAGGGGGGGTAACCTTTGGGAAAGGGGCAAAAAAAAAATCGGTTGAGGGGCCCTTTTCCCGTAAATTGCAATGGCGTCGAGGGGGGAAAAAGAAGTAACCTTGGGAAAGAAAAAGTTAGTCGGTTGGATGGCCTCCCCTGAAAATTGCAAAGGGCGTCGGGGCCCAAAGGGGGGGAACCCTGATGGAGAAAAAAGTGGGTTAGAGTGCCCTCCCTGAAAATGAAATGCGTCGAAGCGGAAAGGGGGAGGTAACCTGGAAGGACAAAAGACAAGGTGGGTTGGGAGTGCCTCCCCTGAAATTGCAAAGGGCGTCGGGCGGCAAGGGGGGGAAACCCTAAATGAAAAAAAAAGGGTCTTTTAGGGACCCCCCCTAAAAATTTTGAAAGGGCGTAACGGCAAGGGGGGGTAACCTTTAAAAGGGCAAAAAAAAAAAAAAAAAAAGAAAAACAAAGTCGGTTAGGGACCCCCCCTGAAAATTGCAAAGGGCGTCGAGGGGGCAAGGGGATCCTTGAAGGAAAAAAAGTCGTTAAAAAGTGGCCCCCCTGAAAATTGCAAATGGTGTGGGGCGGAAAGGGGGGTAACCTTTGGAAGAAAAAAAAGGCGGTTAGAGGATTTTCCCCTAAAATTGCAAATGGCGTCGGGGGCGGAAAGGGAAGTAAAAACCTTTGGAAGGGAAAGTTCGGCGGTTGGAGGGGCCTCCCGGGAAAAATTGCAATGGCGTCGGGGGCGGCAAGGGGGAGGTGACCTTGGAAGGAAAAAGGGGGTTAAAAGTGGCCCCCCCGGGAAATTGAAAATGGCGTCGTTTGGGTTGAAAAAAAGGGCGAACCTTTGGGAATAAAAAGGACGTGCCCCCGTGCACTGTGCAAAAGGGCGTTAAAGGAAAGAGGGGGTAACCAAACGGCTCAAAGGAAAGGGGGGGAACTTTGGACAGGAATAAGTTGTGTGTGTTTCGGGTTTAAGTCTTTTTCAACAATTTTTTTAGTCATTAAACGACGGGGGCGATTTGCAGTGGGACAATGCCCAACTTTTTGTGCTGCCTCACTGGGAAATTTTTCCCCCGTAACACTGGCATATCCCCCCCTCCATTTAAGACCCGGGGGGACCGTCCTACACTATCCTCTTAATGCGGGCCCCACGGGAAAGGCTAGTACCATTTTTTTTCTCTTTGTAGACGCGGCGGGGCGAACCCCCGACCCCCCGCACTCGAAGCGAACGCTCTACCACTAGGCTACCGAGGCGGTTTTGGACACGAATAAGGTCGGTTAGGGTGACCTCCCATTTTGGAAATGGCGTCTAGGAGAAGAGGTGAGTTTTGGATGGAAAAAGAAACCGAGTTGGTAAAGGTGACCTGCCCTGCATTTTCAAATGACGTCAAGGGTTTTGGATGGAGAAAGAAACAAGTTGATTTGGCTGACCTCCCCTTCCTCCTGCAAATGGCGTCAAGAGGAGAGGAGAGTAACTTTGAAAGGAAAAAAAATCGTGTCGGTTAGCCTGACCTTCACTGCATAGTGAAAATGGCACCAAGGAGGGGAAGGGAGGTAACTTGGGTGGAAATATATAGATTATATGATTTTTTATCTTCAAATAAAAATAATCAACAAAACTGTAATGCCTTTTATTCAATGTTCAAGGAGCAATAAATAGCAAAAATAGTCTTTATAACCATGGTCCTTTTAACATGCAAATAAAATGTTAATGTTCTGGATATATGAAAGATGACTATGTTCGAACTGAATATGATCTATAAATATCTCTAGTCCTGTCAATCCTAAAAGTGACCTGGCATTGAATTGTATCGTAAATGTTAAATGACAGTTCTGTTAAGCAGGGATGTGCCTAATTATTTTCAAAAATAATTAATTCCAATTACATTGAGAAAATTGCTAATTAAATTAAATTAAATTACAAGCCATTTTCAAAAAGTAATTAATTAATTACAATTATTTTGCCAAAAGTAATTAATTATAATTAATTATTTTATCTCTAACAATTCAGTTATTTGCAAAACAATTTTTCAGAATATTTTTCATGAATTAACTTTTGTGTTAATACTTTTCTTGATGGAATGCTGTACTTTGGATGGAGCTTCTCCAGAAGATTTTTGAAATTATCACTTTCAACGACAGAGAGTGATATCAAATCCCCGGCTATGAATGATACCAAAGCATCATTCAACTGAAGTTGTCTAGAATCTGACGGCATGTACTTCTGTGTACCAGTCATGTAACCATCCATGGAGGCCTGTCCAGAGCTTGATGGTGTGGTACATTCAACTAGTACCTCACGGTGCTTTTTCTGAAAATAAAATAAACCAGAAATAAACAAGTGCCATTAACCAAACAAATTAAGATCTTTAAGCATAAAACCTCTTATAAAGATGTTTCCTACATAACAATATTTATTGGTAATTATACTACAACATTTTGTAGTACAAATTTAAAAAATCTAGCTATCTTTGTCATAATAGAATCTGAACTTTCAAACTCAAGTGTTTATTTTGTAAATCTTAAAACAAAATTAATCAAATCAAATGTTAAAAACTTACCCTCAGATGAGTGATAAAATTTGAAGTGACTTGTAGACTGCCCTTGTATTTCCTTGAGCAGTGTCTGCATTTTGCTTGAAAATTTCCTCTAGTATCATTTGGAAAGATAAAATGTTTGAGAGCTGATGAATTCATGATGTGCACTATGTGTAATACCACGACAGAATGACAAGTTTCAATAACAGTTTTTCTGTACATTTCTAATTATTAGGTTTAGTGACTAAAATGTTCACCCAGTTATCACACTTAACAGAACTGAATAGGGATTAACACCTCTAACACCTGATTGTTGATACAACAATACCAATTCCAACAAAAACAATACCTGTCAGCTATTTACTGTCACTGTGAAGATTTCACACGCCCATTGATCAGTAAAAAAGCCAAAGTAATTGAAAGTAGTTAGATTTAATTGACAATTACAACCCAAATCTAAGTCAGTAATTCATTAATTTCAATTACTTTAATTTAGTTTGTCCTTAATTATTCATTATTTTCAATTAGATCAAAATTTGTAATTAATTATAATTAATTAAATTACAATTATAATTAGGCACAACCCTGCTGTTAAGGTATATGTTGTTATTGAAGAATCTGAATGATGCCCAGCTGGCATCATTAAACGTTTTGAGAAATTTAAGATGGCGTCCAACATGGCCGCCAAAATCAGATAAAATATATCAGTGGTGCAAGAAATGTTACAAATTGCTGTTTGCAGATTGATTGTACTTTAAATGTTTCAAACATATCTATATACATTTATTTATTAATTTAGTTAATCTAAGCTAAAATGGCAGCCACAATTGCCTTTTTGGCGTATTGTATTAACAAATCAAGTATGGTTATCAAATTTGTTGATATTAGTGTTGCATTATGTAAGAACTATTTAAATAAAATAACAATTTTAATCATTTAGCAGATCATAAATGTCTTCCAAAATGGCCGTCTAACTTTAAAGAAGTTTTGGAAACAATGCTGAATATTGGTATTATTTCATTGGTCTATTAGTATATAAGAAGAAAATCATCTATGTATATATAATTTTAAAAATTAATCATCAAGAACGTTTTAAAGACATGTTTTTATTTATACTAGCTTATTTTACAAAGAATATGTTTTACAATATGGCTGCTATTATTAAGGAACATTAAATGCAAACTCAAAAAAACGTATTTGTAAAGGTTATGCATAAAGGTATGTTAATGTGCGAAATGCAATAAAATTGCCAGAATAATTATATGACGTTCTTTTCACCTAACTACCTAACGTACTTTCTTTGCTCATTGTTGCATTGATCAGCTTGGCAAGATATTATGCCCATTAACATTGTCAACAAGTTTGGTTAAGATCGGATGAAAACTGTATAACTTAGAGGGCGGACAAGGCTAAATTTGCAGATTTTCAAGTAATTCAAGGGCCATAACTCAAGAGTGCATGGGGAATTTTGCTGGTTATCGAACTTGGCCAAGATATTATGCCCATAAACATTGTCACAAAGTTTGGTGACGATCAGATGAAAACTGATTGACTTTGAGGGCGGACAAGGCTAACATTGCAGATTTCGAGTAATTCAATGGTCATAACTGAAGAGTGCCTAGGGCGATTTTGCTGGTTATCAAATTTGGCCGAGATATTATGCCTACAAACATTGTTACCAAGTTTGGAGAAGATCAGATGAAAACTGTTTGACTTAGAGAGCGGACATAATTTTGGACGCCGACCGCCCGCCATGGGTGTTCGCATAATACGCCCCGCGCTTTCAGAGACGGGCGTATAAAAAGGTCATTCACAGCTAATGTTTGATCTCTTGTAAAGTTAAATGAATTTATCTCATTCAATCGCGCAGTTTAATGACGTCACAATACCTATGTTTATAAGTTTACAGATACATATGTTTCTCTTTGGTGTGTATTTTAGTGTTTTTTGCAAGCAATTATACAGCTCTGTCTTTCAATAAAATTATCCGCTTCTTACTAATTTATTATTCCGCTTAACCGTCTAAAGGTTAAACGCTTTATTCGGCAAAAATGACATCATTTATGGTCACGTGACCTGCTAAGTATAGCTCCTATATAAGCGGGTGATTCTCGCACCTTCGTTCTTTTCCACACTGATTCTCAGAGAGAGAGGTACAAAGCAGTTTCTTACTTTAATTCAAACATTTACCAAGAATTTCTTTAAATATTTCTTTAAAACAATTTCTAATAACTTCAAGATATCCTCACAATATTAGACGACAAAATTAGTTTATTAATAATGTATAAATTTTGCAGGTTTAAATAGAAATACTTTGAATTGTCTAAAAATATCTTACGTCCACGTGGCCAGCACCTGAAAGAATTTATGAATACACTGTATATTTTACATCTATTGATTTAGCATAAAGAAAATCATAACAAATTTGCTGATTTTAATCTTTAATTTTTAATTCAAATAAATTTGTAATGACGTTTTTCATTTTATTACGTCACCAACACGTGGATATCATAGTGCAAGTAAGTACATTTACATGTTATTTTGACAAGATGAAATGCTATATAAACTAGCCGCAAATAATGTGAATCATTTCGAACCTTTAGTGATGCTACATGTTTTGAAATAAGTTTATTGTATGTTGATCTTTGTGATATCTGCATATCTCATAAACATGGCTTTCTAGGATGTCATATCTGTCTTAAACAGCCAGTCACGAATATTTTAGAGGCCACTAATAAATAGCAGATGATTGATCCCGTCCGTTACTTCTGTATTCGGACAGTGCGCAATTCGGATGACCATTGCATATAAGTCAATATAGTATCTTTATAGCTTCTATACAACTAGATATATTTTCATTTGTAATTTAATCAAAGAAGGCACTGTGTGTACAAGTAGAGCTGTGGACTCCTAACCCGGAGTTGCGGATTTCGTATGCCGCTACTGTTTTTAAGGGTAATTTCAAATTTCCATATTACAGTAAAGTCTGTCCTATTATTGTTAAATGGTGACATTTCGAAACAAGTTTATAGCTGTGTCTTTATTCGGAGGTGGTTTTTAGCACAGGTTGATTATAAATCGCTATATTTCTTTGTTTTAGCGCGATTAATGGTTTTTATTTTATTGTAAACTGTATAAAAAGCAGGTAATTATATAAGCCCAAAATACGCAAAAATGACAACTTTTGAGGTTTTTCTTAAATTTGGATGCGGTGTAGGGTGAAATAGGTGGACATGGAAAAATGTGGACACCAGGTCATGTACGCATGCGCTAACCTAAATATAGTTTATGGGCGGAACGCGCTAAATATAATCTCAGGGTACATCTCTAAACCTAAAATCACTGGTTCGCCGATTGATAAAAATGGCCAGTAACAAATAGATATCCTATAGATTCAAGACATTTAAGTTTCCGTGTATAAACTGGGCTAATATACTATATATAGAGGATATTACATGAGTGTCTTTTCATACTGAATTTAAACGAGTTGAATAAATTAATAAAATGCGAGGCTCTGCCAAGCGTTTTATCAATTTTATTCAACGAGTTTAATAAATTCAATGTGGAAAGTCACAAATGTAATATTCTTTTTATCACATGTTAGCTTTTCTTGTCGAAACATAAAAAAAATCGACTTTCTTTTACCATATAAACAAGACAATTTGACCGACGTCGCCGTCAAAGCTTTATTACATAGAGGATATTACATAAGTGCCTTCTCATATTGAATTTATTAAACGAGTTGAATAAAATGATAAAATGCGAGGCTCTGCCGAGCATTTTATCAATTTTAATCAACGAGTTTAATAAATTCAATCTGGAAAGTCACAAATGTAATATTCGTTTTATCACATGTTATCCTTTCCTGTCGAAACATCAACAAATCTACTTTCGTTTACTATATAAACAAGTCAATTTGACCAACGTCTCCTATACTGTAAATGACGTCGACGTCAAAGCTTTATTACACTAGTGTATTATCATTTTTATTTAATGGCTTTATTACACTCCCGCGACGTCAAACATGTGATAAACTAGTGTATTATCATTTTTATTTAATGGCTTTATTACACTCCCGCGACGTCAAACATGTGATAAACTAGTGTATTATCATTTTTATTTAATGGCTTTATTACACTCCCGCGACGTCAAACATGTGATAAACTAGTGTATTATCATTTTTATTTAATGGCTTTATTACACTCCCGCGACGTCAAACATGTGATAAACTAGTGTATTATCATTTTTATTTAATGGCTTTATTACACTCCCGCGACGTCAAACATGTGATAAACTAGTGTATTATCATTTTTATTTAATGGCTTTATTACACTCCCGCGACGTCAAACATGTGATAAACTAGTGTATTATCATTTTTATTTAATGGCTTTATTACACTCCCGCGACGTCAAACATGTGATAAACTAGTGTATTATCATTTTTATTTAATGGCTTTATTACACTCCCGCGACGTCAAAAATGTGATAAAGCTGACTAATCTTAATACGATGGACATGGATATCATCATAAGGTCTAAAAACAGTTTCTGAGTTTTCCAGGTTATATTTTACCTATATATAATATGCAGCATGAAATCTCTAGCGAATAGCGATAGTTGTGGGTTCGAGTCCAGTCAGAGATTTATTTTTTCATTTTGTCTTTTACTTTGTAATTGTTTCATGGTTTTATAATAACCCAATTATGTAAAGAGTAGAGTTACAGCATATTCGGTTTAAAGCAAGAGTAATTTTGCCCAACGGGTATTTATATTTGAATGGCATTTCTCTTTATTGTTTGAAAAGTTTTAATGATATGGGCTTTAGATGAACAGAGTAATGTGAGAATGGCATGCCACTAGAATATAAGTGTAGAAATAATATACGTGTACATACATAAGATACACAGCTTAGGAATTAGTAGACATACTAACAATCCACTAGGAAATAGTTGGACGTGTGAGGTAGATATGAGGCATTAGTAGATATACTAGTTATTATTATTATTATTATTATTATTATTATTATTATACCAGATTTATATAACGCCCTTTTCATGATCAATTTCACGTTCAAAGGCGCTTTACATAGTTCAAATGCAGCCACACAGGGCGCATAATTCATCCTCTACTAGTACAGACAGAGAGCGATCTGACCAGAGGGACAGAGTGAGACAAAGCCCCCACGATAGAGAGACCCGAAATCTGATACAGGCTTGTCTAGCTAACTTAGCCTAGCTCGTTTCGAATAGACAGCCTGGTTCTTTAACGTGCCCAGTGTATAGCACTGATACACGCAAGGATTGCCTGGGTTCCTGACCAGTACACCTCTAGCTGGGTGGGAAACACTGAAAAGCGTTTCTGAAAATTCCCGAGTAGCTGCCGGGGATCGAACCGCCGACCTCAGGATTGGAAGGCCAGTGTGCAAACCACTGAGCTATCCACCCACCCCTGCGAAATATGTGGACACAACACATATGAGACATAGCTCACGAAATGGTAGACACAGTAAGAATCTCCTGGGAAATAAGCGGACATGACTTTGAAACACAGCTGAGTAACTTGTAGTCATAATAAGAATCTTCTGTAAGATAAGTGGACACGACATTTCGGAGACACAGCTGGGGAATTAGTAGACATACTAACAATCCACTGCTAAATAAGTGGACGTGTGTGGCAAAGATGAATAACTGGTAGATATACTAAAACTCTCCTAATAAGTGGACACAACATATATAAGACACAACTGAGTAACTGGTAGACGTTATAAGAATCTACTGTGATATAGGTGGACACGAAACATAGGAGACACAACTGAGGAATTTGTGGACATAATAAGAAAATACTGGTAAATAAGTGGAAACGATATATAGGAGAGACATCTGAGGAACTGGTAGACATAATAAAAAGATACTGGTGTATAAGTGGACACGGTACATGTATATAGGAGACACATCTGAGAAATTGGTAGACATAAATAGAAGATACTGGTAAATAAGTGGACACGAAATAGAGGAGACACATCTGAGGAATTGGTAGACATAATAAGAAGATACTGGTGATATATAGGAGACACATCTGAGGAATTGGTAGACATAATAAGAAGATACTGGGAAATAAGTGGGAAATAAGTATCTTCTTATACAGTTAAACAAAAATCCTACTTATTGTCATTGAAAACAATGCTCTGAAGTGTGCTGCATGATGTCAAGAATAGAAATTTCACAAGTAACAAAAGTAACAGGAGAATCTAGGATGCCGCCCAAGACGGTCGACATTCCGCCAAAAAAAAAAAAAAAAAATTACTGTTTAGTTCTTATGTTCCTCAACATTTTCATTATCAAACATTTCAGTTAAAACTAGGAAAGGCTAAACATATTTTATAGTCAATAAAGTCAAGTTTGAATTCAAATGTTATTGTTGCCTCAAATGCATTAAAGTATAAAAAAAAAAGTGCAGATTTGCAACTTTTTTTGTTAAAAAGTTGAAAAAAATCTGCAAAGAATAGTTTAGAGTGACATTCTGTCAGTTTGTAATGTGATGTGTGCGCTATGCATATCTAGACTTGTCAATATGTGTTTTTTGTCCTACCAAAATATTGATTTTGCACGTGAATCACGACAGAGCCGTGAAATTGACTATTCACTCGCGGAAGTATATTGTACAATTTAAGGCCCGTAAGAGTGGATAAAAACATCAATTGCTTAAGTTTCAAAACTAATAACTTCCTTATTACTGAACCGACTGGATATCTAAGTTATCAAATGAAGAAAATCATGCACGAGACTCTTAACGTGAAACTGTGCAGAAAGATGATGCAATATCATATCTTTCTATTATACATACTTTGAGGTATTTTGTTGTACATGATATAAGCTACTTAAACAATAAACACTTTGATTGAAAAGTATGCAGCTGTGTTACATACTTTCGTATAAAATTTTATCCAAAACTTATTAGATCTACGTTTCTTTTTCTACAAATGCTTCGAGAACATGGGCCTAGTCTAAAATTAGAGAAAGTTCTATACGGAATAATTTCATATAATAGCAAAAGCTCGATAATTTGACTTTATTGATAAATCTGCCAATATCACAACAATAAAAAGGTCATACCCGAAAAAAGTGACCATACCTTTTTATTTATATAAAATACAAAATTACATGTACACTTACTATTATCGGGTATACCAGTACGAGATAAAATCAAAGCCTCGTGTTTCATCTTAGAAGCTCACACTCGTCCATATAGTGTTGACAAAAATAGTTTAGGTCAATATATTCCGGTTTCTGGGATGGAAATGACCGTGCAATTAATCTCCGTGTACAAGGATAGATAACTCCAGATCTGTAACAATATATATTATCTTCTTTTCGTCGTAACTGAGCAGCAAGAATTCCGGATGGGCTCACGCCTATAACAAGTATTTCACACATTTTTAAAACTTGAATATCTATCAACTGCCGGATGAGTTTTGGATTATACATGTTATTCCGCACAACGCTATTATATATAGACTGGTTATTTATTTCAACTAGATTTTGCCTTATTTCTGAATTATAGGCCATTATAGGAGCTTGCTGGTTCAAAAAACCACTAAGATATATTTTGGAGTCATTAGAAAACCGTTTCAATAAAAGATTAATGAAAAAGTGCAATTTGTCATTATCTTTTTTGTTTCCATGGAAACAAACCAAATTATTTTCTCCAACTTTCTTGATTAACTCGTCATTGATCATATTTTCTATCGCCTTCGACCGAAATAACCCATTGTGAAGTAGACAAATAACGTCAGACGCGTGAGCTTTGGACAACCATGGTAATTTTTCTGCTGTCCTCCGATGCCGTCGCAAATCTAGAATCCAGTCTTTATTCCCGTAGAGATAGACAATTTCTTCCTTAAAATATAAATCAAAGTGCTGTTTAAACAGATATCTTTCAACCATATAAAGATTACTTTGGAATCTATGTTTGTTCCGTGAGTATGGTATTATGGACATTTTACCAACGCCTCGTATTTTTGTAGAGTTTACTTTCCATTCGTATACATTTTTCTCGTAAAAGGCGTAAAATTGTGTATCTTTATTTGGATAGATAGAAAACTTCCTTTCCGACAAGACTGCTAGAAGAAAGGCTGAAGACAGACCATACCCGTACAAGTTACTATTGATACAGTCCTTGTCACAAACATATATCAGTCTCTTTGAATAATACGCTGATTCGGTCGTGTAGTTTGCAAAAATGTTTTCAAACGTTTTCCTTAGACTCTTCTCCATTTGTTCTTGCATTGAAATCGCGCGTGAAATTTTTGTCTGGACAATCTTCTTGGTATTAGTAGACTCTGTTTGCAGAAACAGAACAACTGTCATGAGTGCCAATGTTCCAGGTTTCTGAAAATGTGACGGAATGTGTCAATAATTTACTATGGTTACCGACTTGAATCATTTTCCAGCTATACCATCAATCGATATGAGTCATTATATATTTTCGCAACATTTTATGTCCCGGAAAAATATCTCGAAGTAATTTAAAAGTATGGCATAAAAATCTTTTTTAAAATCTTTTAATATAATAATAATAATAATAATAATAATAATAATAACTTTATTTTCTGAAGGTGACATACTAAGTGTACAAATACAGATATTTTACAATTTATTTCCAGTATGGCCTTCAACTGATATACATTCACACATACACACAATCATACAGTCAATTTATAATTTAACATTTATACAAAAACATATCAGAATTACTTAAATTTTCTCGACAGACACGTCTCAAATTAAAGAAGTCTTAAATAAACGTAATGTAACAATAACTATGTTTTAAAAGATAGTATGAATATTATTATTATTGGAATAGAATACAGTAACATCAATTCAACAAAATTCTTGTAATTACAGGTAATTAATTGCTAAAAACTATTGTAACAAGAGAAAATTCTTTAAATCATGCTTGAAAGCAGTTATATTATTATTATGAAGTTTAATGTAAGAAGGAAGTGAATTCCATATGTGTGCAGCTTTGTAGCTAAATGTTTGTTTCAGGTAGTTCGTTTTAGGTTTAACAATAGAAAGATCCATGTTTTCGATTGAGCGCAGACTGTAATGATCATTATGAACAAAATGTACTAAATCTGAAATGTATATAGGACAATCTCATCTTTTACTTTTGTACACTAATAATGAAATATGGTATTTGCACCTGTTCTCAAAAGATAGAAGTTTTGAATTTCTTAATACTTCATCAAAGTTGCTACACTTTGATTTTGTAATTATTTTTATAGCGCGTCTCTGCAAAGATGTAATTTTATCAGTGTCCGATTTGTGACAAAGTCCCCAGACATTGCAACAATACTCCATGGTTGACATAATATATGCATTGTAATACAATAGTTTCTTTTATCCTACCCTCATATAAGACATAGCGCAATATCAGCCTGCCTAATAAACTTTGCTTTATCTAGTCAGTGTCAAGATATCACTTTTGCGGGAAATTTTGAAATCACTTATTTTATCAAAATTTTGCATTTAAATCATTACCATTGTATTGGAAATGTCTGAATTTGGAAAATGAGTGGTCAAATCAAAGGTTTTTATCCTGAAACAAAAAAGTTATTGCTATTTTTCACTTTTACGGCACTTCAGCCGGAAATTTTGAAAACAATTTTTTTCCGAATATTTCATTGAAACTGTTATCATTGTATTGGAAATGTTCTAACTAAGAAAATAAGTGGTAAAATCAAAAGTTTTTATCCAGAAACAAAAAAGTTATTACATTTTTTCAATTTTCCACAAACTGAATTAGGGTAAAATGGGGTAACTGGGACAATGGGGGAACTGGGACACTTTACACTTTTCAGTAAATTGGGGTAAATATGGGTTACGTTCCCTAAATAAGATCATATGTTGAAAAAGAACATTCAGTGTTAAAGCCTATTATGACAAAAGTTTTCTGCCGATGGAATTGGGAAATACTTTTAGAATCGATTTACTTAGACATATGTTGAGAGTATTACTAATTAAATAAAAATAAGAAAACATAGAATTACACGCTGTAAATAATTATGCCTATTTTTTCAGATGGTCCATTAAAATGTCCTCGTTATGTTCCTGTCTAGTGAAACGCACAGTAGAAATAGTCGTCTGACTTTATAGATATATTTGCTTATATGTGGTCGGTATATCGATAAGATCTTAAAGATATCTAATTTCGATACAACTTGGTCATAAATGTGACGTCATGATAATTTTTGACGCAAGAAGCTGGTTCTCGTATATATGTAATATCGGATTAAACTTGTTTGAAATATTGAAGCGTTATTATGAATCATTGTAAATAAAGGACATGGCATTATTCTTTTAAAATTCTATCAAAAAGTATAATAATTTTGTTTTAATGACTTTCATTTTGAATAATAAAGTGGCCTCTCATGAACCGTTGCGTTGACGTCAGACAACGACGTTATAAAACAGGTGCTCGTTTGTGAAATATGGCATGTCCAAAATATTTATCTTAGTATGTGTTTATACCTTAAGTTATTGGAAGAGTTGCAAAACTGTAGGTATCACATTACTATTTCATACAATGAGATTTGTTTTTGAGAAATTACAACATACTTTATTTTGAACGTTCCTTTTCAAAAGTGTCCCACTTACCCTAATGTATTAGGGCAAGTGGGACACTGTCGTTAAAAACAAAGTTCTCCATGATTTTATTTTTGAACAAACTGGATGCTGAAAGAAATAGGGGATATGCTCCAATGGACAGTACGTAAAATGGTGTACATAACTGGACATAACCACTATAAATTGTCAACTTTTAATCTTTTACCACAAATTAAATGAAAAAGGGAAAGAAAGTCTAGTAATGATGAAACTCTGATATTTTGTAAGTATACCACTAGTTCACAGGCGTGGTCATAATCTATATTAGCTTAATACATGTATATAACTTGGGTGCAATTACTGAACACTTTCTACCTGATACCAAGTTTACATGATCCAAGTCACTGTTCAGTCACATAGGTTTATTTAAAGGGCAATCGTATCGTGAACCCCTCCCACTCATTCCGCGTAAAATCAGGTGAGTGTTTGACAGCCTGATAGGCTAATACTGATATTTCTTTCATTTTTAAAGAAAATTTCGACAAATCTTATATAAATAAGTAGTATTTATACTAGGTGAAACAGAGGAACCGACAGTCAAACCAACTGGGTAGTTCTTTTCGTTAATTACTCCTTTAAAAGATGACGTTGTGTCAAATATTCAGGCTAAAGCAAACACTAAATATTGGTCGGACAACAATTTTAGGTACAGTTGTCAATAGTTTCCGAGAGCGTATGCCCATGTGTCCCTCTAGATCTCTACTCTCTTTAACCCTGCCTTCATTCCCCTCACATCTCACCCCCTCCTCCCCGAGTCTTCCTTTATGCAAAAAGCTAGTTAATGTCCTTATTTCTTTGTGAAAAAAGAAACTTATTTTAATTGTCCCGTAAATATTTGATAAAAGCTATGTTCTAAAACTGTTTTGATCAGTTTCAAGTGTAAAAATCACATAATATAAGTACATAATGGATTATGTCAAGTTTATGTTTAATTCACACATAGTTATTTACACTTATAACATTTTTATTTTATACGATTTATATAATAAGCATGTATTGAAACAAATAATGACATTATTTGGGCAAAAATTGGACATATTGATTTCTTGTTTTACAAAACAATGATAAATTGTAATTAATACTGAGCTATATTTTCAGTTTAGAATTCTTTTTTGATCTGTAGACATGAATGGTTTCATTTGTCATAAATGCGACTGTAATATACACAATTTCAATACAACTAAAATGTCCCAAGTTACCCCAACTTGGTGGGGTAACTTGGGACACTTGACCAATGTTTAATAAGTTTATTGTTAATCACAGGTTATCAGGTATTTGTATAAGTTTATATTCGTCCTATATTGTATAGGTTGCGCATACTGAAATATCAATAAATCCAGTTTATATTTTGTCTTTCTAAAATATTACTCAACAGCGTTTCTTTAAGTGTCCCAGTTACCCCATTTTACCCTACACTAGCAAACGTCATATTATATGACGTCAAGTCTGCACGCTGTTGCTCTTTCCAACGACTTTTCCCTAATTTTCTGAACAGGTAGGATAAATAGAATATTAGATTACTGTCTGAATAAATTTAAATTTATTAGGCTCGTCTACGAAAAAATATAAGGCTCGGCAGAGCCTCGCCTAATATATTTTCTTCGACTCGCCTAATAAATTTAAATTTATCAGACAGTAACCTAATATTCTCTATATATCTCATCTGTTAAGAAAAATGCAATTCTTCTAAGTAGAGCAAGTTTTGAGTTTAGTTTATTGACCACGGTACTAACGTGGGATTGCCAAGACAGAGTTTCATCGATATGTACACCTAGAACTTTCTGACACTTCACATTTTCAATGACCGAACCGTCTAAAATTAACTGAAGTTTTTTAGTATGTTTTATTTTGACTGTAGTGTACCTTTAAATAATAGTTACTCTGCTTGTTAGTGACAGAATATGGAATGTCCCTCCTGTATTCTGTCACCAACAAGCAGTGTAACGATTGTATCTTGCTGACTATCCTTTACTACCATGCTGCAATCAAAACATTTTGTAAATTGATAAATGCAATATTTGAGGATGTTGCAGTTTTTGGACCTTGTGCGTGAGACGCATCTTCAAATAAAATTACACGTTTTAAATTTCTTACATCATCAAGTAACTGATGAATAAGACATTTCATTATTTCCATAAACAGTATATTTTTCATGAAATATGTATTTTGTCCGTATACCAAGAATACAACTGTGAACAATTCGTTTTATGGGACCGTGTTTGGCCTTTTCTCAACCATATTAGCATTAGTGTACACAAGTAGACAGTATTAATCGAGCTATTATCACAGATAAACAGAACGGATTTATGTCCCATCATAACCGTATGACCTAATTTTTTCTCCCACAGGAACTTCTTGCAAACCATTCTGATAATACTGGTATAATACAGCTATTCTACAACATGACGTGTGGACTTTTCAGGCCCTCCCTGAATAGATATGTTTACACAATTTCATCTGCAAACTTTTTCAGTCAACCTCTTTATAGTATGATTTTTAAAAAAATAAATAATAATAAAACAACAAAATCTGAGGAAATATGTCATTGTCATGGATGTATGATATTTTTTTTGAACGGAATATTATTAGTGTAAGCTTTCAATTCATGTTTAAAGACTCGCCATAAAATAGTATTCATTTGTATTTCCATCATGACCACACTATGACCGAGGTGATAGATCGATGTGAATCAGCTCGGTCAGGCCTACAGACTTGGATATTCGCCGATATTAGTGTCCAGTGTTTTACTTTATGACTACACTTAAAAAGGGGCAGTGTAGTCAATGTCTTAGTCAGATTGTTCATATGGAAACAAAAATTAACAGACAGTCAAACAAGTATGTTATTTTATCGAAAGATAACGGGGCTGCTCGTTGGATTACACGTATATATGCCAAATGTGATTTGCTGGTCACGATAGACACATATGTCAATAGTATAGTCTGTGTTCAGACCATAGGTTTTGTTCACTGGAGATAACTCCTGAGGCTATTAAAATTTTGTATAATTATGTCCCTTTTCTTCCTAAAACACAAGAAAGATCAAGTCAAAATTGATAAGAGAAATGATTTTTTGAAAAAAAGAAGAAAAAAGAGTATCTAGTCGGTAGCCAGACAAATTTCTAAATAGTCGATTAATGCTTGCAGTGCAAGTTAGATTGGTGCTATTCAGATAATGAATTTTGATACAAAAAGTGATTCTTTGTGTTGCAATGTGAAATACTTAAAGACATTTCCATTAAGTATATTCCGATTAGACCAAATATGGTAGGCTGGAAACCGATCATGACTGAAACATTTCTGCACAAAATACTTTTACATTTACTTAAACTTTTTTTTTCAAAAAGGGGCTGCAATCTTAAATACTGATTTAGTTTCATGAAATGAAAGTGATTCAATCTCTTTACCCTATTACCATAATTTTCCATTACATTTTTCTTGATTCGAGTACGTTCTGTGAATGTCTGTATATATATATAGTGTTTTTTTTTCTTTTTGTTTTTTGAGGAGGGTGGGGGTGGAATTTAATGCCGTTTTTTCAACAGTATTTCTGTTGTAATGGCGGGCAGTTAACCTAACCAGTGAGCCTGGATTCTGTACCAGTACAAACCTGTTCTCCGCAAGTAGATGCCAACTTCCATATATGAATGAGAGTTGGAGGACGAACTATTTCAGACACAATGCCTTTTATCATATCGTAACAAAGAGCAAACGCCCCGTCCGGCATCGAACTCATGACTCTGAGATCCGTAGATTTGCACTTCCCCATTGTGCTAAGCGAGAGGGTTGTCATATAACCATTTCTTACATTACTGTTGTTGCAATGCTAGTATAATTGTTGGTTTACTAACTAAATTTTATGTTCTGGTCTGATAAATTAATATATATATCAGAAAGACAAATAACTTACTAATTACCTTGAAAATTAAACGTGCCATATTCCTGTGATATATATCTGTGTTAATATGTTAACTGCACCAGTACTAAAATGACCCATTCAAGCTATACACCCGCAGGCTGTTCAATTGAGAATATTAAAATGTCAATCAAACTTCACTTCTCTTCGGCATCTCGGTTTGCTCGGTACTTTTATCAAACTTTCCTTCTCTGATTTTGACAACGTATGGTATATGATATATCATAAATACAGGCTAACTTAATACTATATGTAAGTTACAGTGACCGCAGGCAATAACAGGAAGATGAGCAAAATCGTATGAAAAGTATTTAAAAACATGGAGTTTTCGAAGCATTTTAAAGCTGTTAAAGTCCGGTCTACAGGCTAATTCAAACGTATAGAAGGAAGCAAGAGGCGTATCTTCCGGTAGACGTGTATTTTCAGTGACACATGTGCGTGTCTTTTCAATGTCTCGATGTTTGTTAACATGTTAACTGTGTATTGATAAAGTTATATATAAAAAGAAAGGTAAACCTTATTTTAAGTTTCATTCATTTAAACTTCTTCACTCATTGAAGATCACTGGGATCATTTTCTGACTGGAATAAAACGGACAATAGAGACAGCTTAAGGTGACAGTGACGTCAATGACATATTTTATCTCATTTCTTGTGCGTATAGAAATTAAATGCAAAAGTTTATTTTCCTTCTTACAAAAACTGTCAGTGAAAACATCTGTTATTTTCAGCAAAAACATAAATTTCAGTCAATTTTAAACAACTTTTCTGTTTTTAACTTTTAACTACAAGACCATATATCGCTGCCCAGACTTACTTCTTCCTTTTGAAATTGACGTGGCTTTCAGACAGACTAACATTCTACAAAAAAAATGTTTCATAATAATCAGGTAGATCTACTTTTTTATCTTGTATGATTCAGTTTCTTACTTTCATAAAGACGTAAATTTTAACACAGTTTCAGTATCAGTTACAATCTATTGCCTGAAGAATCAAACCAGTGATAAAACGATACTAGCCCCGCTTCCACCAACGTTCTCAAAGTGAGAAAATTCTCAGCTCAAGATTTTCTCAACTGACTGTCTGAGATTTGTCTCAGCTGAAAAAATTCTCAAATTGGCTTTCACTTAATGTTTTCTCAATTCTTGAGATTTTTCTCAGCTGAGCCGTAGTTTTTATAACACATAAGCGGCCAAATCCTCCGTTTCCAAAGAGTTGCGCACAGCTGCTTCAGTATTTGCATGGATTTTTCCCGTACAGATATCACTCATCTGCAATCGAGGACACTGACTGCAAACAATATCGAATGAATTTTAACTTAATGTTCTTTTGTTTTGTACACTCTTGAATTACTATGCATGTTTAAGTATATTTTGTTCTTATAACGATGAACTGCACATGCCAAGTTGTATCAATAAATTACTGTTCTGTTCTGTTCTGTTCTGTTCTGTTCTAAAGTGATCCGCAGAGCTCCACGGCCAGATAAATGCAAACTTCTTGCCATGGAGAAATACATAGAACACCAAGACGTCTTAAATGATAAATTTAAAGGTTGAGGGGCTGGAGGCGTTTCGGCAGAGGAAAAAGAAAGATGTTGGCAAGGTATTGTCGAGTCCGTTAAAGCGTAAGTTCCCAATCTTGCTCTAGTTATATATAGTTCATTTTCCCTTTTGCCTACATTTGTGCATTGATCCATTCCTGCACAATATATTTTTTTTTCTATAAGAAAAATAGATGTAGTCGCAGATACCTAACAGCTGGAAGGTCTAATACGTCAGTTGTTCCAGCAAACAGGCACATGTACATAATAGATCTATACAATAAATAACGTGTTGTCATTTTCATATCATAAAATATCAACGAGGACAGTACTGAAGATTCTGGACTATCTGTTGTTTTTTTTTAATTAAAAAATCTACGCCGTTCTTTTTAGGTATAGATCTAGATAGAAATTACACAACCAAACACCTGGTAAACACAAATGACAGACGTAAAGTGCAAACAATTTCGGAAAAAAATGGGCTATTCCAGAAAATATCAACACCACCCCCCTGAGGAAGCCGTTTTTTTTTTTTTTTTTTTTTTTTTGGTTTTTTGGGTGGGGGAGGGGACAGTGGATAATTCACAGATAAAGGGAACAGGGAGTGTATTTTGTTTTGTGTAGTGTGGAAGCAGTTTTCAAGCCGGGGAAGGTTGGTATTTTACATATGGATGGAAAGGGGGATGTATTTGGAGGGACCCGATATGGAGGGGGTATTTTTATTTTTGAGGTAACGAGATGTGGAAGGGGGAAAGGGGGTAAAATGTCTCGGAGAGATGGGTTGTAATATTCTTTAAAAAAAACAGCTTCCACTAGGAGTGTATTTTATGGAATAGCCCAATAAAAGGAGACGAGGGTGTGTACTATATTTAGATTGATTCAAAGGGTGATGCTTATCGGATGGTATGGATTATGAGCGCAGTTACACCAGCAACTTGCAAGCAGGAAATTTGATACATATCAAATATCAACCACAAGTGATGTTGTGAACTGCAAAATCAGATGAAATAGGGCACGGGGATGCATGATATTTGCTTAGTTATTTCTGGTATTTTGATGAACAGATAATTGTACAATTTCATGACTTGTTATCTGCAGGCTATTAGAAAATGACATTAAAAGTAGTTCATTTCTATCAAATTCAAACCAATTTGACATTTAGGACAGCATTATAATATTTGGATAGTCGATTCACTTACAGCGATGGCAATTGTAACATATAATAATAATATGAACCATCTTGATCAACCATGTGAATCACAACTCAAATTATCAACTCCAATTTTCACTAAAGAAAAAAATATAAGTTTCTGTTATTTTTAGTTATACCGCGGCATCACAGTATCTCTTAATCAAAGCGCTCAAAGCGCTGATGGTGGCTGCTAATCAATGTTTAAAATATTACAAAGAAAGCGACAACTGAGTAATTGTTAATATAAACCATAAGAACTTTTTTTTGCATTTTTTTTAATATTCGGCTTTGGTTTCAAAATTAATCCTTTTTCACTGCCAGTCATTGTTTACATACACATTGATTCAGTCTTTAACGAATAGTTTTGATCCTTTTTGATTATTTGTGACGAAAAATAACAACATAAATTACATCGAAGATGTTTTACTATGAATAAATAGTATAAGCTTTTTCTCCAAATCATTCAGCTTTTAAGATTTCTTTTTAAAGCTTTTGGGCAGTACGTGTCTGTCATGAATTATTATACACACTGATTTAGTCCGTATCAGATAGCTGTGGTTTTCATGAGACTTTTGTGAAAGAAAACAACACAAACAAGCACCACAAATGCATCTCAGAATGTCAGCTCTGCAGCCAGTGTATTTTAGAGGTGCATTAATTATCACTCCATCTGTTATACTCAAAAGTTCGCTAGACATGACAGCAGGCTTCACAAAAATGCTGGACATTAAGTCAGACAAACTTACAACTTTAGACAGACCGAGAAAAAAGTCGAAAAATATGTAACTGGCGAAACGAAACCGTTTTAATTTTTATACATATATTTGTATCAATCCAGATATATTGAGACACACCATGAGAAAACCAACATAGTGCGTTTGCGACCAGCATGGATCCAGACCAGCCTGTGCATCCGCGCAGTCTGGTCAGAATCCATGCTGTTAGCTTTCAAAGCCTATTACAACTAGAGAAACCGTTAGCGAACAGCAAGGATCCTGACCAGAGTGTGTGGATCCGCAGTTTGATCTGGGTTCATGCTGGTCACAAATGCACTAATATGTTGTTTTTCTCATGGTGCGACTCGAATGAATGTAGCTGAAGTGAGCAGAATCTGTCTTGAAACAATTCAATTTTTAAGTTGGTCAAATCTGTTATCCGACGACTTGCAGTCTGACAGATTGCCGTTTCAAAAAGGCGAGTATTAGTATCATCGCTGCGCCCACTTTCACGGGCTTACAAGTTGATTAAATCGTGATATAGTAGCACAACTTAGTCAAAGCGAGCTTGCAACATTTGTCACCTTGGGCGACCAACGTTTCCACGTTGATAATTCGTGTTTTGTCAGACGAAATTGTACCGGAATACATGTGTATCTATGCATACATATAGTATCTTATATTGTACATTTGCTGAAGGAAGATTATCCGTAAAGGAATATTATTTAGAAAACATACATGTCTTTGATTCTCACGGCAGGTCACACTGCAAACAATATCGAATGAATTTTGACTGAATGTTCTTTTATTTTTGTTCACTCTCGTATTGCTAAGCATGTTTTAGTATATTTTGTTCTTGATATAACGATGAATGTACATGTTCAAGTTATATCAATAATTACTGTCCTGTTCATAAAGCATCTCACTAAATTTGCGCTAATTAGTGTTAATTGGCAGTACCAACGCCTGAGGAAATCCATATCACTGCTGATTATCGATTTTCTATAAATAGCCTAATTAACATGTGGTCATATTTTTGCGTGCTTGAAACGAAAACGGGACAATGCAGTCGAAAATTCGGTAACATTCTTAGATCACTTGGTTTAATATAACTTGCATTAATATAATATCTTACAATTTGATAGCTATGACGAACATTTAAGTTTGTTCTGACATATTTGAAAAGTGTTACAACTTGCTGGAAAAGCTATCAGAGGTACAAACTGGTATTGTCTATGGACCGGAAATGTTTCGAAACTTTTCCGTTGAAATTCCGTTTCTATTTTTAGCTGCGGATTATTGCTAGCAGAAGTAATTGTTCTTTATCAAATAAAGCCTTAAATTTCTAATTCTCATATTTGTTTACACCCCCCCCCCCCACCACCACCACCACTACCACTATAAGAGAACAGCAAATAATAGTAAATAAATTTACAATTGATATAATGTGTCTGACTAGCTGACATATTAACTTGAATGTCTTTTGTCAAAACACAGGGCTGATAAGACCGATCTATCTCATACAAATTTTCCTCTGGCTGCCTAGCCTTAAGGATCCGTGTCCAATGTGAACTGTAATCAATATGTTCGGCTTAATCTACTATAGGCTGAAACTACTATACTCAACTGGCCTTTTTGTTGCGTTTCCGTAGACGATTTCTATGAATCATCAACATGCGAGACCTATCGTATGAATGTTCAGCCTACAATATTTTATTTAAAATTGCAACTAAACATATATGCCCCTAACTCCTTGATGTATTATCATATATAACATTCAGCTACCACAATGTCTTGCTGTACCAGCAAATCCAAGACTCGTCTGTATATAAGCTGGACGTGTCCTACTACCAAAATGATCCTGTTCACATTACATATGCTATCGTCCATAGTTTTCGACTACCATCTATAACTACGACACCATCTCAATGGGTTTATAACACAAAATGTATTAATAGCCGCAACAATCGTGATCAAAAACAAAGTTTGACATGAACACGGACAGGGTCCTGAATTATTCCAGGTATCAAGTTTCTATCGTACTCAATATTACATCCAAACTTACCGCCTATGATAGATCAAGAATCCAAAACAATATTCTATTCAAATAGCTTAACTTATTGTCTTTCCAAAGTTGATGATTTTAACTTGCAAGGTAGGTTCACATTTCTTTGTTATGACCTCGTCGCTGTAGACAGAATTCCGACTGAATCACCCGTGTAAATGTGTAGCCCTTATGAGCTATACTTTCTCTATTAATTGATTGGTTCCATTCAAAAAGTATATAGTCTAATGCATGATACTGGGACCCAGCAACGGCAGCTATCAACACATAGCGACCATAAATATATGTTGTATATATAAACATATAAATTACGTAAAATCTTATTATATACAGCAAATAATAAAACATTAAAGAAATGCTATCAGAAAAAACATACAAATTAGTCCGACAGTAATAAACTGAGATTACAACTGAACATGTTTGACGATGTATTCTTATGACGAATAAAACAGATAATAATTTCCCGGCATCAATACCAGATTTTATTAGTTTATACCAAAAACATTTCCTATCAATTAATGTCTTGTAATCTAAAGTTAAATATGAATATAGTGTCGACAGTACCTGTAATTGACCCGGAATTCAATCTGAGTGTCAGTCTATGTTTTTGCCTAATTGTAATTTATGATAGATGTAAAAAAGCTTAGCAAAACAATTAACTTTTAAAAGGTAAGTTACTGTTTAAATTTTAATGATTTCTATATTTTTGGCAAATAAAAAAATGATAGTTATCGTCAACATGGTGGCCATTGTAATTTAACGTAGTCATGTTTAAAAGTTCAGCGGGGCGTTATGACAAAATGATACCGGGTACGCGCCTGCAAAATGCATTATCGCTGGACGTTGCTCGTGATGCCGACTAAACGGGATCACTTCCATTTTTACTATATATAGTTACACAGGTATTAAGGTAATAATTATATATCTAGTGACATATTTCTTTCGCAAGTTTCAGGAACACATTAAACACCGAGAACGTTATCTGGTTATCTAGTTAATGTTTTCAAACAAAAATCAGTAAGAAAAATATCTTAACATAAATACTAGCCGTGAGCGTGCACAGAAGCACTAGCGCATGCTTAAAGAATTAAAAATGTCAGTTTCAAAAATCCGACACAACCTTAATCAGACCATAGATGACCTAATCAAAAAATACACGTATGTATGAAACATTCTTCTTTTTTGAAATACTAAAGCGGTTTTGGCTTTTATCATTACTAATCTTGAATCAGTGAGTAATATTTCCAATTTATCCACATTGTTTTTTTCAATACTCTGGTCCAAAGTCTACTTCTTTTAAACAAACAACAGGTAAGCAGAACACGAGTTCACCTTCCGAACTCTATTCGCGGTGGAGCTACGCAACAACGGCGTATTTACAAATACCTAGGAGGAAAACTCCCGTGACACGGTGATGTATGGCACTGATACACGGCTACAAGATGTGAAACAGAAATTCATTGCTTAATGTAGGTTTCAAAACTTACACACTGACCGGACAACAAAGATGTGATGGAGGTAGAAATGTTAATTGTTCAATGAAAACAATGATTATGCTGATCTAGAAAATCAGGAATGGTTACTAGTAATAGTCAGTATATATCATGGCACTCTCGTTAAATAAAATCACAGGTAATACTCTACTTATGTTATAGCACAACTTTGACAGACTTCAGTTATGTTGCTAGGGAATAGATAAATGGTATAGCTTGTCCTGACAAGCGAGTTAAAAGCTGTTCACAGTTTATTCCCATCAACCTATCTCTTAACTAATCAGAAAGTATGCTCAGTGTACATTTTTATTTTTCTTTGCTTTTTGTGACTGGACCTTCAAAGCTGGATTGTTTGTCGGAAATTTTCTTACAGCTGGAAGAGTAGTGACTGCTTTCCTTTCTGTCCTTCGAATACCTGACACTTTTCCTGTATTTTGTAGCGCTTGAACAACACTTGCATCCCCCAAACTGAAATGCAGTTAAATTCAATAAAATTGTTTATCAATTGCACGTTCCTTTGGTTTATTTCTTACACGGGTATGGGGAAGTTGTTTTGAACTTAAAGATAGCTTGAGGTCAAAGGTAAACGTATCATAGAGTTTGTCAATGCTGCCGAGGAAAATAAACACATGTCAGTATCCGGAAGAAGAAAAAAATAGTTCGGATAATTTATGTTCAATAATCAGGTCAGATTTTAACTTGTGAGTAAGTAAGTAACGACTTTTTTCAAAATAAATAAATGATGACATATTTGTTAAACCACTTTTCAGTACGGTGGGTTTTGAAATATATTACTGTTTCCTTACTACCGTAAAATAATCTATTAATACATGCCATCGTGTTTATCAATATCTAACTGAATGAAAGCACACTAACTATATCTGAATTTCATAGATTCTATCATCGCCGTAAGAGTGTACTGCGCGCTGACCATTATCCCAACGAACCTGAAAATAAGGCAACAAGTCTATGATATGTATAACGCTGTTGTACATTAATTAACATTCTAGTCCAATCAAACAAAATATTAATTTCATGAAGGAAGTACAACGGAAAGATATGTCCCAAAGAGATGTACACCGACCTACTAATATTAATTACACTTCAAAGGAATTGAACAAAGACATATATAAATACAAGGAAACACTATCTAAAGGCACACAACAATAACTAATTCGTTTGTAATTTTATTCATATTACATGCAAGCGGGTTATTTTGCGATGATCAACGGTACTGAATTTTTTGAGAAATATAAACTTCAGTTTTTATGGCACTGTTGCGTCTAGCTCCGCGTGAGAGGTGTTTGCACATTTCATTATCTCTCATGAACAGACTCGGTCAAACCGAGTCTGCTATTATTCTCTTGGTTGCATTCTTTGCTTCCAAAGGATCTTTTTACAGATTTTATTATTCATTTTATCAGATTTCCGCAAAAGGCGATGGTAGGGGAGCGCGAGGAGTGTTGTACACTTCTTTATCCCTTGTGAACTATCTCTTGTGAACATGAACAATTTCCAATCATTTGTTATTAAGAATCTTTGTTGACAATTTTTTTCTGAAAATGCATTCCTACATATGAAAGTCACGTTATTACAAGAACGAGTTAACATACATTTTACACAGTATATTCACCCAAAATAGACTCCAAGAAAATATTATTCAAATCCTTAGATTAAATATAACTGTTTATATTTGTACATACGTGTATTTGAATTATGAATTAAATTCTGTTTAAACCAAACCGAGTCTACAATTATTTTTCTTGGCATGCTTTTAAAGGATTTTCATGAAGATTTTCTTTACAATGACTCAGTAATGCATCTGGTCACTCGACTTCGGCTTAGGTACAACATGTTCCATGTCGCATTTAAGTGTCCGACTACGGATACATATATTTACCACAGCTTTTCTGATGCCATCTTCATTCACCTGCATCCTATACACTACGCCAGTACTGCCTGGTTCTGTAACGTCACTTTGCCAGTCTTTCCCTTAACAACAATAGGTGAAAAGATACAATTAACCTGTCCTCGTAGTGATATCAAAGTACTCAGAAAGTTTACAACTTGAAACGATCAGTCCTAAGCCTTGCTTTAAATCCTACTTATATAGAAGATATGATAATTTTTGCCCATAAAGGGAAACATCAAATTTATAAATCTTCAGTACTAACCAGGACATACGACACAGCCTACATCGAGTGGTTGCCCGGGTAAAGGTATCCGTGGCTCTTCCACTTGAAACACGGTATACTGGTCCAAGTGACCATAATTGTATTGTCTGATTTCATCATTTTCGTCCCAGTGTACCCACACCATGTCTCCTATGAGATTGAATTATATACAATTACAAAGTAAACACAATTGTATGACTAATTCATTTTTATATCTTTACTTATGCTGATTTTTCTACTGGTTACCTCCTCGGAAAACGACTAAAGGAAACGAGGCATTATTGGAAAATGGTCAGTATTGCGAAAGTGGCTATCAGACAAATACAACACAATTAAAGCCTTCCGAATATCAATATGACACAAATTCCTTGATGGTTTGCTTTTAATATTTTGACACTGAAATTTAATGACTCAAATGAGGAAAAAAATAATATCATTATGCAATTTTCGCATTGGTACATATTTACGGTAGAGATGATGTCCAACGACGGTTCCCGGCCCGTTCCCATCATGGTCTTCGCCGTTCCAATCCGGTCCCCGCCGAACCCTTGTACCAATAGGTAACACTCTTTCATTCCGGCTTTCTTCATATGGGTTTTGGTCTTGTCTGAGCATTGCGTCGTATATTTTACTTCTGTCGTCATCTAGTATTTCTTGCATATGTGCCTTAAAAATCGTTCAATTTATATTATATTCGCAGTTACCAATTATAGTTACAAATTGTGAAACATACTCAATGCAACTTGCTAGATACAACTAATGTTAAAACATGACTGACCGCCTTGTAAACGTAAATCGTATATTTACACTGGCAAATATGAACGCTTTTAAGTTTTAAATGAATATCAAATTTTAAACTAAAACGTTAAATTTCGGTGACACTTAAAGAACATACACACGCACGCACGCATGTGTGCACACAATTGTACATTTGACAGAAATCACTATCATCTTCAAAACAATAGAAATATTGCATGTAAGAGTATGCAGATATCATGCAGTAATGAGCATGTACATATGATAATCAATTTTACAAAGTTATGTAACTTTCCAAAAGCAGCTTGGAAAATATACTTACAAAATCTCTCCCAGTAATTTCTGGGTCTCCGCGAGGTACAGCAAAACGACCCCCTCCAAACAATGCAAAAGATGGCAGAAATTTATTCTAAAAGTATAAATAAACATATCTGGAACTTTATGTGCAAATCTCACTATATAGTTTCAGTTTTCCTTATTCAGCTTTTATTCTACGTTTCTGGTTCCCTTTGTCACAAAAGAAGCAAATCAATGAAATTTGCATTTCAGCAAATATTCAGGAATTGGATATCATTCTAAATAATATTATACTGTCTTTTGACATAGAGTCTTTACAATAAACTAATATTGCTTAGGTAATTTACAGTAAGTGTCATTCATTGCTTGCACAGTTGCAGAGTTAATAACGATATCCGTCTATATAACAGCTACACGGAAAATGGCATTATATACTTGTGTTGAATATGCATCCATGCCTCCTGAACACAAGGTAAGTCAGGTATAAGAATGTTACTTACAGAGAGGAACAGCCTCCTAGAGAAATGAACACCATCTCTGAAGTTTAACACCCGACGTCCTTGTTCTTTACTTAAGATTAAGTTCAAAAACTCCTGCAAATAACATACAGTTCCGTATCAAAATTTTGTTATTTAAGTAAATGTCATACAACAGTATTACTACGCTGGATTTTGTCTCTACACAGATGCATTTGTGAAATAGAAGGCTCAGATAATTGCTTTAGATACAACTATTACTTTCAAAGCAGCGGAGAATTAGGCAAAGCACATTTGTGTTTCTGGTTTCATAGCCAAAAATAAGGTTGGAAGGTAGGCCAGTTGACGAGAGATTGTTAAGATGACTGGTATCTGATGCATTATGATCAAAGCTGTTGTTTGTAAGTGAAATTGATAATGAATTAAAAGTAATATAGCATGGTTCAATACATAAACAGAAACATTGTACAAACTCAATGCATGCATTATTCATTTGAGATTTTGACAGCATTTAAATAAAAACATATTATACATCGTTTGTTTATGTTGGTAAAGTGTAAGATCTATGACTGTTTTGTTCAGCGTTTTATAATTTTCACGTACTGGTATTTCTAAACTAAGTACGTTTTACACACCGGTATTACCAGCATATTAATACTGCAAAATACTGAACAAAGCAGCTGTCTACAGATGCTGTCTTCCTGTATTGTACAGTGGCAGGAAAAATCGAAACATTTTAGAAGTCCGATTAATGTCCCAAGACTGCGGCCCATGTAATTTAATACGCGGTTGATTTTTATTGCTAATTAATCTAAAGTTTTACATTCATAGGCTACCTGGTCTCCTGAAACTTCATGAGCCTCAGGTCCAAATCTATTTAGACAGTAAATAATGTATACTGTAACATGACAGGCTTTCTCTCTTGCCAGTTATTAAATTACACAATCGTATTAAGTAGCCCTGCCAGTTAGACGGACTTAGTAAATGTATCTGGGTTTTTTTTACATTTTTTCTAACCGGAAAGTAAAATTCTTATTCCGGGGTATCCGGCTACTGTGAATTAATTTGGCTGTTTCAACCACTTCTGGCCACTGGGCTCCTTCTTTAATTCAGTATATCTTCGTTCAACTGTCCGTGATTAAGCTGTTATTTAAGCTGATTAATGTCCAAGGCAATGAATTGTTTCACCACTCACCCCCCCCCCCCCCCCCGCCACCCTTCCCCCAGCACCAGCTTTAACGGAACTCTACAGTGCACTGCTGAATGATCGCCATAGTTTCAAAAGAGCAGAAAAGTTAAGAACTCTGAGTCCTAGTAAGGAACAAATTCTAAGGGCCGCTATATATCACGCAGTCTAAAGAATTAAAAATGCAAACATATATTTTCAGCTTATATCTTTATTCAGACAAAATGAACGTTTTAGAGAAACGATATTTACCATGTTTGCATTTCCTACTGGAACACAGAAAAGATCAATGTCGCGCTTATGTAGTCCTCCAACCTCGTTTATCAATGACGCCTTTGTCTGAAGAATACATTCTCTAATTACAGTACTGTACAAATGTTTCATGTTTGTGATAGAAATGTTAACTATTATAAAAGCCGTCATATTCAATGAAACAGAAAATAAAATCTTTAACTGGGCTATTCGCAAATTTGAGGCTAAAACGTATTCGAATTTTTGATAATCGAGTTAAAAATTCCTTCTAAAAAAATATTTGGTTAGCTGAGGAAATAGAGGTCGGAAAAGGCAATTGTCTCAGACTGGTTAGTGTCCGGTGCTTGAATATGTAGTATATGTACACGATATCCCGTTAGCTTTCTACTGTAAAAATACAAATATCAAAACTACCTCGTCCATTTTATCCTGATCTGCTATATCAGAACCTCTGTGAAGGCAAAGTTCTGTTGGTTCCCCGTCAGTTATTAGTACTATTTTCGTGTTAACCTGCATTCCATTTATTAACTTAAATTCCTCATCTGAAATTTGAGGTGAATTGAGAAAGCGCTAAACAAAAGAGAAGAGCAAAAAATTCAGATTCTGTAATTTACCTGTTCACTACAGGAAACTGCCAATTTCTCAGTATGAACAAACTTTGGAGGACGAATAATATAAGAAATAATGTCTTTGATCAAATCGTCACGGAGAATATACAGAGATATTAAACCCTTGTCTTAGAATGGTTAAAGGTCATTTTTGGGGAAGTAGGTGAGGAATTTAGCTCCGTTCTGTATACAATTACATAGTTCAATAAAGTGATGGTACGATTATGATAAGGGATTAAATAATTATATACTGTGAATTTCTGTTCATTAATATACAAAAATCAAATTCTTTATGTTATAAATGTTGATATATACAAGCATAGACAAACCAATCTAATAAAATGAAAAGTTTATGTACATTTATTTTATTAGTCTTGGGAGACAAAAGCGAAACGCCACGTCATAGTGTGCTAAATAAATGTGCACTAAACAGCTTGCGTTTTGATATCAGAAAATCTGTATCCATATCAGTCCATCTGTAATATGGGTCATGTTCTAAATGTGTGTTAGTACTATAAACCATCGCTGTACAATATGGGTCATGTTCTAAATGTGTGTTAGTACTATAAACCATCGCTGTACAATATGGGTCATGTTCTAAATGTGTGTTAGTACTATAAACCATCGCTGTACAATATGGGTCATGTTCTAAATGTGTGTTAGTACTATAAACCATCGCTGTACAATATGGGTCATGTTCTAAATGTGTGTAAGTACTATAAACTATCGCTGTACAATATGGGACATGTTCTAAATGTGTGTAAGTACTATAAACCATCGCTGTACAATATGGGTCATGTTCTAAATGTGTGCAAGTACTATAAACTATCGCTGTACAATATGGGACATGTTCTAAATGTGTGTAAGTACTATCGCTGTACAATATGGGTCATGTTCTAAATGTGTGTTAGTACTATAAACGATCGCTGTACAAAGATCCTTTGGAAGCACAGAACGCAACCAAGGGAAATAACAAAGACCCAGTTTGACTGAATCCATTAATAAGAGGTAGAGAAAAGTGCAACACCAAACGTCCCTTTACACTTTAGCGGAAATCTATTATAAATTAAGATTGAGTCAATTCTATAGCCACCCCAATGACCTATAGATACATACCTAAAAACTGCAAGTCTACGAACGAGGCGACATACATACACATAAACGTTTAATGAAAACTGTTTTGGTGTGGTCATCATTAGAGAAGAGATTTTCGTGATATATCATATCAAATACATCACAAACATAAATAAAAAGAAATGAGATATAAACGAGATATTTACTTTTTGGTGATACAGCAACAGCATGTGCCATCAAAAGACCTCCATAAAGTGGACTTGGTCCCCCTAGCTGTACACTCTCTGTAAAATTGTTTGTTAAAGTTTACTGTAGATAATCCGTTTATATTACATAGATTATTAGGGCTACTTTACAAGAAAACATACTTAACTTCAATAGGACCACATTGTATTCTTTTCGGTTATAGACCTTTCCTTAAATTTAAATTTTTGATGTCACTTATCCACGAAGAAATAAATATCAGAAAATAATTTAAAAAAAAAAAGAAATACCCGTTGATCATCATTTTTTTTTTTTTTTTACCTTAAACTGATACCCTACAGTACAGTAGTATAATTTTCACTTACTTAATTGGTAAAAATACACGGTTCTCACACAAAATGCACCATTCAATTACATCTTAATTCTATAAAATAAGATAGAAATATTTTTTACACCAGGATCACATTACATGTTCAATATTCACCTCGGAAACCCCTAGACACTTTCAACCAATCAGAAGCCGTATGAGTTACTTCCCACTGATCAAAAACCATTATAACCGAAATGTGACGCGTATAAATATTGAAACTGTGGTTAAATTGCATTTGTATTATTGTTTCTTTATTTGATATTTTTTGTTTACTTGAAAAAAATATACTCATTAAAGCACCCATTAAAATATGCATGCATACTTTGTACCATAAACGTAGTTCTAGTAGATATAAAGAAGTATTTGAATTACCGACTGCAGCTCGTAATGAGGCAAAGTCATTCGTGTAACGCTGAAGACATCTTGTCTGTGAACCATAGGTAACGATGCTAACATACTCTTTGTTACTGACTCTTGGGGCAATCTGCTCTAAACCTGGTGAACACAGTTATTAAACACATGTGTTTATTAACATAATAAATTAAACAAAACATAGAAATGACTTTTAACATAAATACATAAGATAAAGCAAACCACGTACTATTTTTTATTTATATACAGATGTTTTCAATGTTAAGGTTTTGAACTGGCTATATTAGGCAGGAAAACAAAAACCTTTAAGATAATCCATGACGAAAGTATGCGCTTCTACCCAAGCATCGCCATTTGCCATACTAGCAGATGTATCCAGAAGTAAAATTGTCTTTGCGCCTTCGAGCTCACTGATCTCTGTTTTTCTTGCTAGCAATAAATAATATCACATTTATCTTAATTAAAATGTACGACCTGACCAGCCAAAAAGAAGCATTTTCCTTCCAATTTATTGATGTTAAAATCAGATATATATACCATAGCATCAGAGGTAACGAATTGTTATGGAAAAATACACAGCTGTCTTGAGAAGAAGTCCACGGCTAATCTGGAGACGTTCAAAATAATTCAAAATCATGATGCAAATAAAGTATTATTCAAAACTTCGTATTATATAATATATGTTTATTTTGTAACACAAATCTGGAGGATGAATAACATTTTATTATTGAAAGTTTTCTTTATACTGCATTAAGACGTCAGCACATTAGAAGATAATAATTATAGGTTTCATCCTAATTCTATCATATTTACTAGCCTGATTAAAACTGAAAACCTCTAATAAATGTTACAAAAAGCATCTTTCATGTTGTAACATAGCATATAGATTGCTGTCTCTCCGTCTATCACAGATGCAACACATATTTGGTATGAAGTTTGCATACATTTTTGTATTTACTGCTATCTCGTTACACATTCTGCACAATTACATTGTATATCTTTTGTGATTCTGTAATATTGTTGCATGTACATGGACAAAAATGGCTTAATACATGAAAAAGTTATATATACATGTAGCTGAAATTTTGACGACGATTTTTGCATTTCATTGCTCGACAGAAAAAAAAAATCAAAATCTCGGACAGTCATTTCAGACAAAATTGATAGGCTAGTCAATACAAAAAAAAAAAAAAAAAAAAAAAACAAAAAAAAAAAAAACAAACAATAATTTAGGCTAGTCAAAATTTTCACTCAAATTTTCAATAGATTTTTTTTTGTTCTCAGTTACAGCATCAGGCACTAGATGTAGATATAGTTCTATCCGTATAAGATGCTGAATAGTATTAGAGAAACAATCATTGGAAAGAGTATATTCATTACAGGAAATGGTAGAAAATAAGTTAAAAACATTAAGAATGTCTAAGTCCGTCTTTGACACATATATGCAACATTCACCATTTCATTATCGTACAGCTACAGGTGTGGTATAGCATCAATAAGACTAGTCACTAGGAGGTGTGAAACGTATCAATAAAATCTGTGAAAAGATCCTTTGGAAGCATAGAACGCAACCAATGCAAGACAGTAGCTGTTTTAACAGTTGTCACACTGTCCACTCTGTATATAATTCAGGGAAGCAACCTGTCAGAATCCTTATCTTATCTATTGACAGTGATTCTAATCATTTATCTGATGATAAGAAACTAAATACTCTTTTTCAAATCACTGTACAGCTAAGTTTACAGACAAATCCAGCTTTAACATTTTAAGACATAGAAGAATTTTAATTTACTGTAGATAATAAGATGTATAGTAGGACTATCATATTTTATATGTAGTAAAAGGACATTGTGAATATGACAGCTTATGTCAAATCTGATTTGATGTGATAAATATTTTAAACTGTTTTAAATGTATTATTCTAAATCATATTAAAAAGGTAAAAGCAAACGAGCACCTTTTGGATCTTGACGTATTTATATATCTGTATCATACTTAGCAATATATTTAGGATGTAAAGATAAATGAAGTTAAATTAAGCCATATTTTATTAATTAAATGTTATATTTCTCTGGTTTCTTTATAGAACCTGTATAAAACTTACCATTCAGAACTTCGGCTTTAGCTTCTACTTCCCAAACCACTTTAGACAAGTAAAACTCCTTCTTGGTCTGTTGTTCTCCTAGCTCAGATAAACTAGCAGAAATCGGAACCAATGTGGCATCAGCTACCGGAACTAATGCGGTACACATACCTGGCAAAAACATAGATACTATAACGCTCTATTTAGGTGTGTTAAAATTGTTTTTTGTCTTGGAATGTGAAAAGAAGTGTTTGAAAAAAATGATTTATTTTTAGTGTTCAGTCATTTTTAATAACAGTAGAAGAAGTATTGATAGTATTATTATTATAATTATTACATTGTATTATTATTATTATTATTATTATTATTACGGTACTTTTTTAGACTCAGAGTCAGATATTAATAAAGACTTATACTTATAAAATACAAATATTTTTTTCGTAATTAAATGTATAAATCTTACTATTTTGAGGAATCCGTTCGTTTGTCCGTGTAAAGTTAACTTTCCTAGAAAAATTGCCCCTGAAATTGTACAGTATTAAAATAACTTTGATTTACCCCCATCAAGCTTAACTTCTGTTAAATTACTTCCAGTTGGATAGCGGGGTCATGTCCGTATAACTAAGGTTGATTTACCCCCATCAAGCTTAACTTCTGTTAAATTACTTCCAGTTGGATAGCGGGTCATTGTCCGTATAACTAAGGTTGATTTACCCCATCAAGCTTAACTTCTGATAAATTACTTCCAGTTGGATAGCGGGGTCATGTCCGTAGAACTAAGGTTGATTTACTCCATCAAGCTTAACTTCTGTTAAATTACTTCCAGTTGGATAGCGGGGCCATGTCCGTATAACTAAGGTTCGTTGCATAGTTTTCACTGTACACCGCACACAGTTTTCACTGTACACCGCACACTATCTTATTGTAGTATCATTCACTAGCGAAAAACACTTTTTAATCTATGTAGGTGAATCCTACATTTCCGTAAGCTTCGGCGAAATGTTTGAAAGTTCATAATAAATACTTACGTTTTTTATTGGGGTGGTTTAAGATGAATACACTATGATTTGAAGTATGACATGAATTGCTGTTTATTATGATCATGGCATTTGATAAGCTTTAAATCGCTTATCACATGCATACCGCTCCCAAAAACCTCGTTCCTTAATAGATGTATAGCAATGCTCAAGTGGACATTGAAAAGGAGTTTCGAAGGGCTGTACTTAAGGTTAATTACTATATTCGAGTTCGTTTTATCAGAGTTTAACTGTATTGGTATTGATGATGTAGAAAAAAAAATAGAATATTCAAATTAGAAAGCTTCTTTTCCCTCCATAACGTCTCTTTAGTATACTTAAATTAGATTTAACTAACTCTTCCTAACGTCTCTAGGTACATTATCTCAATCAGATACATTGTATTTTCAATTGTTTGCACTGACCTTCCAGTAATTGATGTTTCGTTATTTTCGGGTAGGTGGAAGTTTTTCTCATGTCCATCGTCTCCATCGTCAATTACAGGATATTCAGCACCTCGATCTCTTGTTGCCCTTCTTTTATCTGACTTTTGTGGTGCCCTATCCTTATTCCTTTTCAATGATTTTGGCGTAGGTTCAATACTCTCTGTTGACGCACCAATTTGAGCTTGCATAGAATCTTGCTTTCTTTTCATGGAATTTAATTCTTGAAACAATGTGTTTATATTTTCATCACGTTCTCTGTCCTTTTCTTCGATATGTTTCACTCTTCTTTTCATATCTCTGATGTCTTTAAACACAATATCTCAATAAAATAAATGAATACGTTTGTAAAAGGGCAGCAAATATACTGTAATAAACATGTATCGAGTTATTATAGCCAAGTAAATCAAAGTAAGCATTTTCCTCCTATCGGTTTAACTTAATATGTTTCTACATAGTTTAGTGAGTGGTTCTCGTTTTAATAGGTTTCATACAGGTATAAAGTGCACAGAGATGGAAACCGAATAAAACTTGTTAAACTAGCTTGTACTGGCCTGTTGGGGTTTTAAAAATGGTTGTACAAAAATATTACCATCTCGGTCAGACCTTAGATGTACTGATTACCAGATAGGTTCTACGTTTTAGAAAATTTGAAAAACGATCATTTCAATAAAAGAACTTTAATTAATAGCATTACCTGCAAAGGTCACATCATCGAAAATAGTTTTATTAGGTAAGGTAAAATGGACATATATTGTATGACAAAGTGCAAACAGGTATTGTAGAAGCATCCATGGAAGCGCATTTGGATTGTAAATGTTTGGAAGTGGTTTGTGTACATGTTGTTTTCATTTAATGTTTAAGATCTTTAGAATGCAGTCTTACTTACTGGTATCTATGTTTTCGGCGAGTGTCAAACTGAAATAAACAATGCTTGTGAGAATAAGAACGGGATATCGTGTTTTAAAATCAGACTGAAAAGTTTGCACAACTGGAATACGACCTGGAATATCTTAATTCAAATGGTTTGTAAATATATATTGTTGTTTGTAAATTGTTTGTAGTCCTGTTTGGCGCCATATAACCTATACTGTGTTGGTGCGCCGTAAAACCCAAATAAATAAATAGTAAGACATAAAAGTACCATTTAATAAAATATCAAATTACCTTGAGAAAGGAACTGAATAGGAAATCCTCCCTTATACAAGCTAACCTGGATGTATCACATGCCAATATCAAAACACTTATAAGATACAGATATATTTACAATCCATTTGAATTCAGATATTCCAGGTCGTATTCCAGTTTATAAGAGGTATGTGTGCTATCTCTCTTTGGTTTAATCTTATCGATCTCTTCATTTTAGTATAGAATTGTACACAACTGAAGTATAAGATTTAGGGTGATGATAAGAACTCCTCTAGTCTCGTTTACCGTTGTCTCTTAGTGGTAATGTACTCAATGATTAAAATAGGCAATTGTTCATGTAGATGTCATTTTTGTACATTGATGAGACAAAAATAAACTATACATACATACATTATTAGTAACATTGATCGTTAATTCAGTTCAAACCTGTAACCTTGTCTTGAACATTGAACACTTTCAACGATTTTAATGTTACATTTTGGAAATTTTGAAAAATCAAAAAAAAAATCAATGATGTGTAAACAGTGTCTTTAACAACTGGCTTTTCGATTACACCTAGATTTTGATAATAAACATATTTTGCTAATCTTGCGATTTTTCTTTAAAACCCTTGAGTTTACGTTGAAAAATCGATGAAAACGAACTTACCAGTTACACAATTCTGAACACCCAGACCACTCGCTCATCTGAGTGATCCTTTTCAGCATAGATCTGCAGGCATTTCGAGTCTCTTCGATTTTTATATGGATAGCGTTTATCTGAAAATCCGATTTGTAGAGTTATGCAATGCAAGAGATCATCATTCGTGATAATTATATTTCTAAATATTTAATTGTGACAGATGTTTCAATTTTCGATGTCATAAAATGCTTAATGTATGTCTTTGGTTGTTTCCAACTGAGTGTTAATAAAAATATAGGTCTCTGCACAACTCTATAGTATTATCAATGTAAAATGCTCATTTACACATAATCGATAAAAACACGTATCTTTCAAAATAGAACTTCAAAATAGGTATTTGGGTACATACACGCAAATTTAAACCTTTATAATTATGTTTTAAATCTAAATCTATATTATTCATAATATTGTATACTTACTTGCTCTTCCATTTTAGATGTCTAACACAAACATAATATAATATTTGTATTCTGACTTAAACGAATTTCAAGTATAAATTCACAAAACCAGGAAGTAGACAAAAATCCATGGAAATTGTATATCTTTATCTTTAAAATTCTCCATACCGACTGTTTAATATTTGGTTGATATGTGCAATTAAAGTAAAACAAGCTTGATAATGTTTTCCGCAGGATTTTCCAATAAAAATCCATACACTGACTTTTTACAGGTAAAAAGAAAGTACACTATTAATTGTAAAATCCAAAGGGTATACCAGTGTTAGTTTAAATAGGACACGAAATCTAAAAATAACTTTATCGATAACGATTTTTTATTTATGTGAAACAATTAAAGAATCGTTCACACCATGCATAAAATTATGGTAATTGTAATGAACAGAAACTTGTCCTGGGATCGAGAGGATTTCGTCACCTAGATCACCCGAGGCTGACAATATTCCATATCGCCTGATTTATAACATAACAGTACTTAAACATATACTTAGATCCAATATTATATAAGCACACCCCAACTCCACCATTCCACACAAACACACATCCCTCCTCTACCACGCCAATGCACAATCCAATAAATGACTCCAGTCGTCAACGACTATGTTATAGGATAATAAGCACAGCAGGGGGTCCTCACAAGATCACGAAAACGTGTGAAATATTTATTTTATTTATGTTATTTGGTATAATGTCGCACCGCGCCGATACAGTTATAATTCATATGGCGACTTTCCAGCAAAAGACCCCAGGTACCCCTCTGTGCATTATTTCATCAAGAGCGGGCAATTGAGAACAACCATCGGCCTTCCGAAAGCCAGTTGGAAGGCTTCCTCACATGAAGAGTTCAACGCCCCGAGTGAGCCTTGAACCCACATCGATGAGGGGCAAGTGATTCGGCGAACTTAACCACTAAGCCACAGAGGTCCCGATGTGTGAATTAAAAGGAATAATAATGATAATAAAGAACAGGTAGTGTCCGTAATTATTGATCTGGCACTCATAAGTCTTCCCCAATATTTTTGGACGTTTTCGTTAATTTACACAATATTTGTGGTGTTACGGAATTCGTGTTGTCGTATAAAAAACATTTAGGTTTCGATTTCCTTTTACTTGAAACTTTCCGCCATAAAACAGAATAAACATTCAGAGTATTATATTCATATTATATACGAAATTTTTCGAAAATAAAATGTTAAGTCATATTAATCTAATATGACAATGTAATATTATAAACAAAGTCAAAACAGGAAAACACTTAAAAAGGTCTTGCACAAACCAGTCCTGCGATAAGCAAGATCAGTTCTTCGTAGGGTGGTCAAACGTGCCTTCACTATCAGACATAGTTTGATGCATTGAGAAAGGAGAGGAGGCATGTCAAATTGATATTGATGATTTACATCAACTTAATGAGAATTGTAAAAATAGCTGAAAGCAAACGCAAGTTATTGTTATTAAAACCAAGTGTACTGTTCCCCAATTGTAAATTTACAATAGAATACGTGCGATTATATTTACACTATAACACAAAACAGAACGTAAAACAGCTGTTTCCTGGTCAATATAATTTATTCAATACACATATACATACGTTGTTTCGCATACATGCTGTGTATGAATTAACAGAACCTATTTGATTTTCCTCATACAAACAGGTATGTCATTTTAGTGATATTTGGCTTTGTTAAACTGTTGATAAGATAGATGAAAATGTAAATAATGATTTAAAGGGTACTTATTTGTTTTAGTGTCAAAACACTTTCACCGAGTCAACATCAGATGCAGTATTGTAAGATACAATTTACATGTGTGAAAAAAACATGTTTTATTTTTATTTCATGTTTTAACAACATTTAGATAGGTTTAGCTCACTAGAACCTAGGGTTTAGGGTGAGCTATTCGCATAGTTGAATAGCCCGGCGTCCATCATCAGTCGTCCATTGCCAGTCGTCAGAATTACATCAGACATTGTCTATAGCCTCCTAGCAAGGTTTTCTCTCAGTTTGTTTTAATGAGAGCACTTGGCACCTTCTAGGGGCCGCTGGAGCAAAAATAGAAGGAAAAAACATCTTTAAACAATTTCTTTACATGGACCATTCGATGGATATTTAATAGGTTTTATCTATAGCATCACTTTAAAGTCTCCTGTTTTTATTTTTTTTTAAATTGGGACTCCTTGCTCCTTTTAGTGGCCATCGTCATTGATTAATTCTGTTATAACTAAATCTAAACTGTTTCCACCCATTCTGACATTAACCCATGACAAAGATCTGATATTGCTCTTGTGCCGTCATGGATGTTGAATAAGTCCCCTATTAGGTGGAAATATTCCTTCGGGAAAGCTGCAACAAATTGACCACTGGTAGATAAAGCTGGAGGTCTATAAACATCAAACTACATATACAGTAATATTTTTGAAAATCATTTTCCATATTCCATAGAGAAAACATCGAGATGTGCCATAAGTAATCTTGTGCTCGTTTTTATTTCATTTCTACACATTATAGCCATGTCTCCACCAACTTTATTCTTACCATTTGCGACAATAATTCTGTAGCTTAACTAATTTAGAACGAATGTTTTATACTGATGTTGCTTGTCTCCGGAGTACCATCTCTCTCTCTCTCTCTCTCTCTCTCTCTCTCTCTCTCTCTCGTTTCGTTTTTTTTTTCTCTCTCTCTAATACTTCTTGCCTATAAACGAGTCCTTCTTTACAGCAGACCGACAATATTAAGTGTCACCTTCTTATCAAACTGACAATTTGAATTGTGTATTTTATGATAAATAATATTATACAGATTTGCATAATTTGATTTTGATATTTCAGCTTTTTGAACCACGTTTCCACCTCTGATATTTCTTTAGGTAACTCCGATATTCAATCAGTGAACAGGTCGATAATAGTTTGAACTTCCACCTGCAGTTTAGTCATGCTCTGTTGCAACAAGATAAAAGTTACACAGTCACATTTTTTATTTATTTATTTTGTGATATAAAGATCTACAAAAATATTATAAATATCTGTGAGCTCTAAATACACACGTCTGTATCATATAGCGACTAGAAATTGTCTTTCTTTCACAGTTTTCAACTGATTTTCTTTGAAACCTAGGTGATATATTTGCTTAAGCAGTACACTTTTCCGTACCCCTGGGCTCACATGTGAGCAGCACCGCCAACTGCATCAGACGAAGGCACCAAGACACATTTAAAACCTTCAACTGATTTTCTCAAAAAAAACTAAACCTTTACTGATATTCAATTGAATGATAGATACGTACTTAAACTATGGTTTACGAATGGGAACATTATAATATATGAGAAGCCAGGTAAGACACAGAACAAGAATACAAGTACGGATTACAATAAGGACTTTACAAAACATACATAGAATAATTAGACAATAATTAGACAAACTGATACTGTGACATATAGACCGCATATGTAATTACAGAATAAAGTAAAGGATGGATGCAGAGGTACAGTACAATTATCTAGGAAAGACCGGTGTCAAGGTCTCAAATATTTGTCTTGGTACGATGACCTTTGGAAAGCAAGAAGGCGGTCCATTCAATGTAAGACATACCATATTTTTTGCAATTCACTTATACAGAAATATATATTCATATATCATGTTGATCAAAAACAGTTAAAACTTTCTGAAGACTTTAAATTAAAGAATTTCCCAAAAATCTAAAGGGAAATAACCTGTTAATAAAATGGAAAATGATGAAGGCACACCGTTTGCCAACCTTTATTCTATCCGAGGTATTTGGAAATGAAATCCATCAATATATAATAAAATTATATATATTTATATTTTTTTTTTTTTGAAAAAAGGAGAACACAATCGCCAATCTACTGCATCTAACAGTCCTTAAATTGATTTCTTTGATATTCTCATATTTTTGACATTTGTCGAATGCTAAAAAATGACTTTTATAATTTACAAGGGGCTCAAATAACTCCTTCTTTCGTGATTCTGTTCAGATTGCATTATGAACTGTGATGGAGGAGACATATTGTTTTTGCCTTCGCCGTCTGCCTGTCCATCCGTCCGTCTGTTCACTTATAAAGCATAAAGCTTTTCCGGCCTTCACAGGTCAAAATGCTGACCGAATTTCGACGAAACTGCACAGGCGTGATCAGGACCAAGCCTAGTTATGCATATCACTAAAACGTTCCGCTTCGCTGCACCAAATGGCCGCAAGAGCTAAAAATAGATAAATATTGTCCGTCCGTCTTTCACAGGTCAAACTGCTGAAAAGATTTCGACGAAACTTCACAGGGGGATAAGTACCAAGCCTAGTTGTGCATATCGCCGACACGTTCCGCTTTGCTGCACAAAATGGCCGTCATAGCTAAATGTATACATGGTGGGGGAGGGGGGGGGGGGAGACATATGTTTTTGCGATCAAAACACCTTCTAGTTACAGTTCAAGTATACATAAACAGTGAGATTACAGTAATAGGGCTGAGCTACAATGCAATTTCTGTTCCTTGTTTACTTCTGTAAGATTTGTCACTTGAAGTGACAACTAATTCAGATTAAATCTTTTATCCCGAAAAATAAAATATTTTATGATCCGTATAATTTATTCATTTTTTAGAAATTGTTCAAATAATCACGGCGTTTTCATGTAATCAGGTGTCTCAGAAACTGCTAGGCCAAATGCTTTCAAACTTCACACATGTCTTAAGCATAATAAGATGACCTCTCATGACGAGTTACATAACTCTAGCTTTTATTTTGTCAAACGTATGCCCCTTTTAAACTTAGAATTTCAGTTAAAGTTTTGCATGTTTGCAGGTATTCACGATTTCCACTTCATGAATTCACGATTTCACGAGTTCCACTTCATGAATTCACGATTTCACGAATTCACGATTTCACGAAAAAACACGATTTCTTGATTTCTTGATTTCATGATTTCACGATTTCTTGATTTCACGATTTCCACTTCATGAATTCACGATTTCACGATTTCTGCTTCCTGAATTCACGATTTCCACTTCATGAATTCACGATTTTACTTCATGAATTCACGATTTCACAATCGTGAATTCGTGAAGTGGAAATCGTGAAATCGTGAATTCGTGAAGTGGAAATCGTGAATTCATGAAGTGGAAATCGTGAAATTGTGAATTCGTGAAGTGGAAATCATGAATTCAGGAAGCAGAAATCGTGAAATCGTGAATTCATGAAGTGGAAATCGTGAAATCAAGAAATCGTGAAGTCTTTTCGTGAAATCATGAATTCGTGAAATCGTGAATTCATGAAGTGGAAATCGTGAAATCGTGAATTCAAGAAGTGGAAATCGTGAATTCAGGAAGCAGAAATAGTGAAATCGTGAATTCATGAAGTGGAAATCGTGAAATCAAGAAATCGTGAAATCGTGAAATCAAGAAATCGTGAAGTGTTTTCGTGAAATCGTGAATTCGTGAATTTATGAAGTGGAAATCGTGAAATCGTGAATTCATGAAGTGGAAATCGTGAAATCAGGAAGCAGAAATTGTGAATTCGTGAATTCATGAAGTAGAAATCGTGAAATCAGGAATCAGAAATCGTGAAATAATGAAGTTGAAATGTCACCACGGGTCTTTCGTACAAATGCTTTCACACTTCACACATGTCGTAGGCATTATGAGACCTCCATGGACAAGTAACATAAGTGTAGTTGTTCTGTTTTTTTTTGGCAAAAATTATGTCTGTTTTTAACTAAGTATTTCATTTTGACGTTTTGCATGTAAGCAGATGTCTGGCCAAATGCTTTCACATTTCACACATGTCTTCGGCATTGTCAGATGACCTCATGTGGCAAATTATGTAACTTAAGCTTTTATTTTGTCAAAATTATGCCCAACAACTAATTAAGACTGGATCTTTTATCGCCTGAAAAAATATACCTTTATGATCCTTGTAATCTATTCCTTTTTTAACTTGACTATTTCATTTCTTTTCAAATAGTAGAGCTATTGTAATCACCCTTTCGTCGGCGTCGGCGTTTGTGTCCGCGTTCGCGAAAGGTTAAAGTTTTTCATGTAAGCAGGTGTCTTAGAAACTACTAGGCCAAATACTTTCAAACTTCACACATGTCTTAAGCATTATGAGATGACCTTCCATGACAAGTTAAATTAAGCGTAAAAATGTTTGTTTCTCGACATACCCTAAATTTTTGGCCCGACCCTAAATGTTTTTATGGCACTGGAGATTTTTTTTTTCAACCTTTTAACAAAACTGCGCTTTCTATGCTTTAAACATGGTCAGTGATGTTAGAAATCAACTTACTGATGCTCTAAAGGCATAATCCTTTATTTGTATTCATGTTTTGACACAAAAATAATTTCCGAAAAGTCTCATTTAATAAAAAAAAAGATGTTTCCGGACTACCTACCCTAATATTTTTGAGCATGTTACGAGAAAGAAAGAATTCTTTTATATTTTTCTTACTTTTTAACTTATAATTTCAGTTAAAGTTTTGCATGTAAGCAGGTTTCTCAGAAACTACTGGGCCAAATGCTTTCAAACTTCACACATGTCTTCGGCATTATGAGCTAATTTTATTTTGTTAAAATGACAAGTTCAATTGTGCCCCTGTTTAACTTAGAATTTCATATTGAAGTTTTGCATGTAAGCAGATGTCTCAGAAACTACTGGACCAAATGCTTTCACACTTCACATATATCTACAGCATTATGAGATGACCCCGCATGGCAAATAACATAACACTAGCTTTTATTTTGTCAAAGTTTTGCCCCTTTTTAACATAGAAATTTTGTGACAGTTTTGCATGTAAGTATGTTTTTGAGGAATTACTTGATCAAATGTTTTTAGACACTCCACGCGTCTTTGGTATCATGAGACGGCTTCAAATTGCAAGTTTCATAACTCTGGCTTACATTTTAGTAAAATTACAATTATTCTATAACATTATTAATGATGTTCTTTCAAAACATGCGCCTTTAAAAACAAAAAGGGTTAAGCGTGATACTCAGCCAGCATGGTTTAACGAAAAAATAAAACATGCGATTTTTCAAAGAGACCAACTGCATAAGAATAAAGAATTTTAAAAGTATAAAATTCTGCGTAATAATATTTCATCAATGATTAAGAAAAGTAATTATATTGCACTACTATGGTGGCCATATTACAACGTCGATGGCTTTTATGATAAATACAAGCATTGTAAATGGTTTATTTCCTGATGCTCTCAAAGAGGCTTACGTTCTCCCAATATTCAAAGGTGGTGATAAAGAAGACCCAAATAATTACATGCCTATATCTATTTTGCCTACAACTTCCAAAATATTTGAGAGACACATAGCAAATAGATCCATTCATTCTTTAAGAAAACTAACAACATTCACAAAACTCAATCAGGATTTAGACAGTATCATTCATGTCATATAGCACTAACTAGACTAATAGAAGTATGGCTTTCAGATATAGATTCTGGTAAATATGTCGGAACTGTATTTTTAGATCTATGGAAAGCTTTTGATCTTGTTAATCATAACATTTTATTGCATAAATTGAAATGTATCATTTTTCAGATAAAAGTGTTGATTTTTTCAAATCATATCTATCAAACAGAACCCAAATGGTAAAAGTGGGAAACACCAAATCTAAAAGTATGCTTGTAACCTCTGGAGTTCCTCAAGGTTCTATTCTTGGCCCTCTTTTATTCTTATTATATATCAATGATATCGCTTTAGCTTTAAAGAGTGGCAGAATAGACCTCTATGCTGACGACTCTACTATGTATGAATCAGATTATGATTTAGATAAAGTGCAAACTAAACTCCAGCAAAATTTAGATGTTGTGCAACAATGGTGCAATTTAAACAATATGTCACTTAATCCAAACAAAACAAAATACATGGTTTTGTGTACTAAACAAAAAAGTAACAGTTGTAAAGAACTATTTTAAGTATTTCCAAGCAAGTAATAGAAAATGTCAAGGTTAAAAAATTATTAGGTATTTATATAGACAACACATTGTCGTGGAATGTTCAAATTGAAATTTGCACTAAACTTAACTAAAAATAGTGTTGTTGAGACGTATATCGTACTATTTGACAGTTGAAATGAAAAAGTCATTCTATAATGCATATTTAATGTCAATATTTGATTATTGTTGTACTGTATGGTGTCAAGGAAATAAGAGTTCTTTAAAGAAAATAATGAAAATCCAAGGTAGAGCTGCAAGAATAATTTTTCAAAATAAGAATAATCTCTTTGTTTATATCAGCTGAATTATAACTATGCCATTATAATTGATTATTATAACTAATTGATTGCCTAAACGAAAATAGTATAAATGGAGACTTAAAGGCAATATCTATTTTTAGGGATATTTGTCTAAGGATGAATGTGATATTAATTAGGTTATGTGATAGTGTAAATTGTATTTGAATGTTGTTGTTTTTCAGAAGGCCGCATTTAAAATTAAGATGTATTACTTGTACTTTGTACTGGTCTATATCTTCATGTGCTACCTTCTATAAATAAAGATGTTATTATTATTATTCCCCCTTTTCTACTTAGACAATCTTGCTAAAGCTTTTGAATGTAAGCCGGTATTAGGTGGAAGGGAACAGCTCTTATTGTATGTAAGCCGGTATTAGGTGGAAGGGAACAGCTCTTATTGTATGTAAGCTGGTATTAGGTGGAAGGGAACAGCTCTTATTGTATGTAAGCCGGTATTAGGTGGAAGGGAACAGCTCTTATTGTATGTAAGCCGGTATTAGGTGGAAGGGAACAGCTCTTATTGTATGTAAGCTGGTATTAGGTGGAAGGGAACAGCTCTTATTGTATGTAAGCTGGTATTAGGTGGAAGGGAACAGCTCTTACGTCACTTAAAGGTGTCGGGTTTGAACTATTAAGGCCAGTAAAGGCTACAGCACCCCACCCCGACAATGTTTCATAGATACCGTATGGTTTGGTAAATTCAACTGAACAAAAAATGAAAAATGTCCCCACGAAAAAAAAAACTTTTGTACTATTAATGTTTATTCCATGTGGTTGCTTGGTACTATAAGGTAAATAAATCGTTCTGGTTTGAAAAATGCAGGGTTCATTTTGTCCATGTAAAAGGCAATTGAAGTGTAGTCTTCTTACGAGTTTGAATCATTTTTATGTTTCCTATCAACCCTCGTTCTTGAGTATGAACTTTGACATCTGTGTTATGTATTCTTAAGTTTTATGATTCACCAACACGTTCAACTGAGGAGATAGCACACCAACTGATGGACCGTTTTTTGGAGCTAGGTGGAAATTTTGTAGACACTGCTGACATGTACTGCGCAGGAACGTCTGAAACTATTATAGGAAATTGGTTTCAAAGGTAACCAAACAATTTTCAATTATTGCTGTAGGAAACCGAGCAAATAACATTCAACATTTAGCGAAACTTAATAGCATACAGTAGAAACACGGGGCTAAATTAAACATTTTAAACATGGGGTCCGCTGTAACAGATGTTATTACATACTCGTTTCTATTCCCCGTTAAGTTACACCGGTACCGGAAACGTCAATATTTTTCCATACACTGACGCCTGAATTTCATATCGGGTGCGTGACGTAATTCAGTGTGTGTTGTTGCACTATTTTTTTCTATTAGTTCAGTACTGTCAATCTTATTCAGGCTATTGCACATATTTATGATATTTACATTATATTTATACGTGTAGATGCGTATGTAATAAAAAGGTTATTATCTTTGCATCGGGAAATATGCACTCGTTCTTCAGCGGAAGAATATTGCGCTCCTAAAGTCGCGCAATATTTCCGCTGAAGAACTCGTGCATATTTCCCGATACAAAGCTAATAACCTATAATTATTTCAATGTATTTTGAACTCTGTGACATGAAAATGTGTTTCTTATATCCGATAATTTTGCTATAAACATTTCATTTTACATATAATAAACAATAACTAAAATTTGTTCCGTATAACCGGAAATTCGTAAAAGCGGCATTCGTTATAACTTATATACGTATGTCCTATTTAGATAGAATGATACCTCATACGATCTTCTAATAAGTTTATTTTGGGCATACTGTGCAGGCTACTGTCCATTGTTAAGGTAGAGGTGATGATAAATGATGGGCAGATGTATATTAGTTACTAACTATACTAACATTTGCTATTAGACTAATATCTTAAGAATTAATCAAAATATTTTTTTGTAATTTATCATATCCTTAGAACAATGAAATTGTTAATAATCTATTAAATTTTCAAAAATAACTAATCATGCACTCTGACTTTACTACTTCACCCCATTTGTAATAAGTCACAAAATACATATAAAATGTGGTATTTTTAGATAACGAGTAGATACCATTCTTAAGAAAACAGAATAATTAACAATGGATTTTATGCGACGGCAGATTTTGATTTTGTTGAAATGTTCTGAGCCTATGTTATTTCTAAAAGCGCTTGATTTTTAAGATATAGACAAAATAATGGAGGATAAGCAGTTTTGTTCAGGACAGTAACTTCTTTACATTGTGCGTTGGAGTATATCTGTCAGTAAATTACATATATAATGGAGGTATATCTGTCGGTAAATTACATAAATGATAAATTAACGTATATCTCACGGTACATTACATGTATAGTCAATTGAGGTATATCTGTCGATGAATTACATATACCGTCATCTGGGGTGTAGGTAAATTACATATATAGTCAGTCGAGATATATCTGTATGTAAATCACACATATAGTCAGTCGAGGTATATCTCTTGATGAGACACATATCTAGTCTGTTGGAATATATGTGTCGGTACATTACATATATAGTCAATTGAGGTATATCTGTCGATAAATTACATATGTATCGTCATCTGGGAATATCTGTAGGTAAATTACATATATAGTCAGTTGAGGTATATCTCTTGATAAATTACATATCTAGTCTGTTGAGTATATCTGTTGGTAAATTACATATCTAGTCAGTTGTGGTATATCTGTAGGTAAACTACATATATAATCAGTTGAGGTGTATCTGTTGGTAAATTACTTATATAGTCGATTGATGTATATCTGTTGGTAAATTACTTATACAGTATGTTGAGGTATATCTGTCGAAAAATTACATATATCGTCATCTGGGGTATACCTGTAGGTAAATTACATATATAGTCCGTTGAGGCATATCTGTATGTAAATCACACATATAGTCAGTTGATGAATTACATATCTAGTCTGTTGGAATATATCTGTCGGTAAATTACATATATAATGGGTTATATCTGTCGGTACATTACATATTTAGTCAATTGAGGTATATATGTCGATAAATTACATATATCGTCATCTGGGGAATATCTGTAGGTAAATTTCATGTATAGTCAGTTGAGGTATATCTCTTGATAAATTACATATCTAGGCTGTTGAGTATATCTGTTGGTAAATTACATATCTTGTCTGTTGGAGTAATATCTGTTAGTAAGTTACATATCTAGTCAGTTGGGGTATATCTGTAGGTAAACTACATATATAGCCAGTTGAGGTTTATCTGTTGGTAAATTACTTATATAAGTCAATTGATGTATATCTGTTGGTAAATTACTTATACAGCCTGTTGAGGTATATCTGTTAGTAAATTACATATATCGTCTGTTGGAGTATATCTGTAAGTAAATTACATATATGGTCAATTGTGTCAGAGAATTTTATATCTAGGCTGTTGGAGTATATCTGTCGCTTAATAACATTTACAGCAATCACAAGAGAAATCGTGTAATCTTGGCGACAAAAGTATACAATCCAAAAGACAAAGAATTAAACAATATTGGTTTAAGCAGGCGACATATCGTACAGGCTCTAGAAGGAAGTCAACAAAGACTGCAGACAGATTATATTGACCTGTATCAGGTAAGCCATTGAAAAACCTATACCAAATGATAATAATTTAGCGATGAGTTGTATCTGAGAAAATGTAAAATGACTCTCAACCAATTTTATTAGGCTCCTTTAACTGTTTTAAAAGCGTCGACACACAGTCTATGACAGCTGTCAGTAAAGCATTAACCAACTAATTTATCGGTATATCGCTGACAGAAACAAATTAAAAGAACAGAATAGGTCCTATATCTTACACATTTGCTGTCAGCTCCGATTAAGCGCAGGCATTTACAAGTATTTAAGATCAGTGGTTCCAGAAGAGAGTTCACAAAGCAATAAGTAAATGTAAAACATTAAAAAGTCAGATGTGGCCATAATTCTTGCAAAAAGCAGGATCGAGTTATGTTTCTTGCTGTACAGAGTCAGTTTTTGATGGTGAACAACTGTTGCAAGTTTTAAAGCAATAGCTTTGACAGTTTAGGAGAAAAGCTGACCTAAAAACAAAACTTAACCAAGAAATCTGATTGTCTAAGTCCAAAAGGGGGCCATAATTCTCGCAAAAAGCAATGTAGCGTTATGTTCCTTGCTGTACAGAGTCAGCTTTTAATGGCGAATAACTTCTTCAAAATTTAAAGTAATAGCTTTGACCGTTAAGGAGAAAATTTGACCTAAACGCAAAACTTAACCAAGAAATCTGATATTTTCTAAGTCCAAATGGGGCCAAAAAGCAGGATGGAGTTATGTTTCTTGCTGTACAGAGTCAGCTATTGGTGATGAACAAGTGTTGCAAGTTTTAAAGCAATAGCTTTGATGGTAAAGTATGAAGTCAATAGCTTACATAGTTTTAAACTTATGCCCCGGACAAGATTTTCAAAAAAGGAGATAATTCAAAAATTGTACCATTTATAGTTATGGTTCCTTGCCAATGAGCTCCCTCTCACTGACGTTTGTCAATATATACGGTATGAAGAAATACCTTACATAGTATTCGAGTTATGCCCCAGGCAAGGCTTTCAAAAAAGGGAGATGATTAACAAATGGGATCACCTAGAGTTATGATTCCTTGTCATTGCACTCACTCTCAATGTATAATTTAAAAAAGTTACAACTTAGTAACTTCAATACTTTTTGAGTTATCCTCCGGAAAAGAAGTACAACGGAGGGCCAGGCGGACGGAAGGGTAAGGCGACGACTATATGCTCCCCCTTTTCGGAGAACATAAAAACTTTATCTAGTACTGAAAATGTTACGGCACTGGAATGTATAAGACACTAGACAAAAATCGATGCCAAAGACTGCTGTATACTTACATGAATGCGGTATTTACAGCTGTAGACCAGCAGAATGAATATTGTATATTGCATTACAATATTCAATACATGCATATTATTTACAACAACAGTGAGTCAGATATAATGTACTTTTGTCTGGGCGGCCATAAAGTTTGTTTGTTTTTGAGTTTAACGCCGTTATTCAACAGTATTTCAGTTATGCAACGGCAGGCAGTTAATCTAACCAGTGTTCCTGTACAAACCTGTTCTCCGCAAGTAACTACCTACTTCCCCGCATGAATCAGAGGTGGGGGACGAATGATGTCAGACAAAGTGCCTTTTATCAAATCGTCACGGAGAACATATGCCTCACTCAGGGATCGGACTCACGACCCCGCGATCCGTAGATCTGTGCTTTTCCTCAGTGGGCGGGCTGGGCTGGCTGGGCGGGCTAGGCGGGCGGGCTGGCTGGGCGGGCTGGGCGGCCATACAGGCCTGGTCTTAGGCGGGGTCTTCATGTTGTGGCGGAATCGTATTTCCTAGATAAAACAAAATTCATTTGATCTGTATTACTAGTTCTAGTCAACAAACTAAATGAGTTTGATATTTTGTACTGTATTTCATGTTTTTGATACCGGCTTAAATAAAAGCCCACTTACAACTTATATATGTCTTGTTCATATTTTGTCTTACAAGCTACACAAACTCTCGAACCAGCTGATGGCCATAATATGTACTACATGAGTGTAATGGCAGATACGCTTTAACAAAGGCAAACGCCAAAGATTTGCTCTAAGCACATAGCAGCTTTTTCATATAATTCATTCTCCATGAGGGCAAAATGTAAGACATTCATGGACAGCCTATTACTTACAGACAAAACTATATACAGAACAAATGTCACAACACAACACTAAATTATCATTGTTGTAATTTCCATGCCCCGAGAGCACTGCAATAGTATACAGTTGATATAAGAGTGATGCATGCAACATCTATTGAAATATCTTTCAGGCCCATGGTTGGGATAATGCTACCCCTATTGAGGAAACATTGCGCACTTTTGACGACCTTGTTCGCTGTGGTAAAATTCACTACTACGGTTATAGCAACCTGTGTGGCTGGCAGATGCAACAGGTAGTTGATTCATCCAAAAGTCTCGGACTCCAGCCTTGTGTCACATTGCAGGTATAAATTAAACATTCTAGAACTCTAGGACTACAGTCTGTAGCACGGTATACACTGCAGGTGTACGTTTACTATTCTAAAACTCTCGGGTTAGAGCCTTGTGTTACACTGCAGTTATGAGTTTACCATGTTAAAACTCTCGGACTACAGCCTTTTGTCACACTACAGGTATGCGTTCACCATTCTAAAACTCTCAGACTACAGCGTTGTGTCACACTGCAGGTATGCGTTAACTATTCTAAACCTCTAGGACAACGGCCTTGTGTTACACTGCAGGTATGAGTTAACCATGTTAAAACTCTCGGACTACAGCGTTGTGTCACACTGCAGGTATGCGTTAACTACTAAACCTCAAGGACAACGGCCTTGTGTCAAACTGCAGGTACACGTTCACCATTCTAAAACTTCATATTACAGCCTTGTGTCACACTGCGGGTATGCGTTATATATCCTAAATCTCAAGGACAACTGCCTTGTGTCACTCTGTAGGTACTTGTTCACCATTCTAAAACTTTCAGATTACAGCCTTGTGTCACACTGGAAGTATGCGTTAACTATTATAAAACTCTAGGACAACTGCCTTGTGTCATACTGCATGTACACGTTCACCTTTCTAAAACTTTCAGATTACAGCCTTGTGTCACACTGCAGGTATGCGTTCACCATTCTAAAACTTTCAGACTACAGCCTTGTGTCACACTGCAGGTGTGCATTAACTATAGTAAAACTCTAGGACTACAGCCTTGTGTAACACTGCAGGTACACAATCACCATTCTAAAACTTTCAGACTACAGCCTTGTGACACACTACAGGTATGCATTACCTATATTAAAACTCTAGGTCTACAGCCCTGTGTCACACTGCAGGTATGCATTAGCTATAATAAAACTCTAGGACTACAGCCTTGTGTCACACTGCAGGTATGCGTTAGCTATAATAAAACTCTAGGAGTACAGACTTTTGTCACACTGCAGGTATGCATTAGCTATAATAAAACTCTAGGACTACAGCCTTGTGTCACACTGCAGGTATGCATTAGCTATAATAAAACTCTAGGACTACAGCCTTGTGTCACACTGCAGGTATGCATTAGCTATAATAAAACTCTAGGACTACAGCCTTGTGTCACACTGCAGGTATGCATTAGCTATAATAAAACTGTAGGACTACAGCCTTGTGTCACACTGCAGGTATGCATTACCGATAATAAAACACAAGGACTACAGCCTTGTGTCACACGCGATCTTTTCAAGGAAGGTAGCAGGTGATCCTTTAAAAGAAGAAAGCGGGTGATCTTTTCAAGGAAGGTAGCAGGTGATCCTTTAAAGGAAGAAAGCGGGCGATCTTTTCAAGGAAGGTAGCAGGTGATGCTTTAAAGGAAGAAAGCGGGCGATCTTTTCAAGGAAGGTAGCAGGTGATCCTTTAAAAGAAGAAAGCGGGTGATCTTTCAAGGAAGGTAGCAGGTGATACTTTAAAGGAAGAAAGCGAGCGATCTTTTCAAGGAAGGTAGCAAGTGATCCTTTAAAAGAAGAAAGCGGGCGATCTTTTCAAAGAAGGTAGCAGGTGATCCTTTAAAAAAAGAAAGCGGGTGATCTTTTCAAGGAAGGTAGCAGGTGATCCTTTAAAAGAAGAAAGCGGGTGATCTTTTCAAGGAAGGTAGCAGGTGATGCTTTAAAGGAAGAATGCGGGCGATCTTTTCAAGGAAGGTAGCAGGTGATCCTTTAAAAGAAGAAAGCGGGCGATCTTTTCAAGAAAGGTAGCAGGTGATCCTTTAAAAGAAGAAAGCGGGCGATCTTTTCAAGGAAGATAGCAGGTGATCCTTTAAAAGAAGAAAGCGGGCGATCTTTTCAAGGAAGGTAGCAGGTGATCCTTTAAAAGAAGAAAGCGGGCGATCTTTTCAGGAAATTAGGTTTCAGGTGATCCTTTAAAAAAAGAAAGCGGGCGATCTTTTCAAGAAAGGTAGCAGGTGATCCTTTAAAAGAAGAAAGCGGGCGATCTTTTCAAGGAAGGTAGCAGGTGATCCTTTAAAAGAAGAAAGTGGGCGATCTTTTCAAGGAAGGTAGCAGGTGATCCTTTAAAAGAAGAAAGCGGGGGATCTTTTCAAGGAAGGTAGCAGGTGATCCTTTAAAAGAAGAAAGTAGGCGATCTTTTCAAGGAAGGTAGCAGGTGATCCTTTAAAAGAAGAAAGCGGGCGATCTTTTCAAGGAAGGTAGCAGGTGATATTTTTTAGGAAGAATGTTCGTGATCTTTTTATATAAGTCGATCATTTATAGGAAGAAAGCGATCATCTTTTTACGGAAGAAAGCGGGCGATCTTTTCAAGGAAGGTAACAGGTGATCCTTTAAAAGAAGAAAGTAGGCGATCTTTTCAAGGAAGGTAGCAGGTGATCCTTTAAAAGAAGAAAGTGGGCGATCTTTTCAAGGAAGGTAGCAGGTGATATTTTTTAGGAAGAATGTTCGTGATCTTTTTATATAAGTCGATCATTTATAGGAAGAAAGCGATCATCTTTTTACGGAAGAAAGCGGGCGATCTTTTCAAGGAAGGTAACAGGTGATGCTTTAAAGGAAGAAAGCGGGCGATCTTTTCAAGGAAGGTAGCAGGTGATCCTTTAAAAGAAGAAAGCGGGTGATCTTTTCAAGGAAGGTAGCAGGTGATATTTTTTTAGGAAGAATGTTCGTGATCTTTTTTTATAAGTTGATCATTTAAAGGAAGAAAGCGATTATCTTTTTACGGAAGAAAGCGGGCGATCTTTTCAAGGAAGGTAACAGGTGATGCTTTAAAGGAAGAAAGCGGGGATCTTTTCAAGGAAGGTAGCAGGTGATCCTTTAAAGGAAGAAAGCGGGTGATCTTTTCAAGGAAGGTAGCTGGTGTTATTTTTTAGGAGGAAAGCAGGTGACCTCTTAAAGAAAGAAAGTTTATGATGTTATCCTTAAAGAAAGAAAGCAGGTAATCTTTTTAAGGCAGAAAGCGGTGATCTTTCTACAGAAAAAAACGATTGATCTGATTTGTTTTAGGAAGAAAGTGGTTGATCTTTCTACGAAGGAAAGCGGGTGATCTTATTTTTTAACGGGAGACAGCGGGTGGTCTTTTTATGGAGAAAAGCGTGTGATCATATCTTTTAACGGGAGACAGCGGGTGGTCCTTTTACGGAGGAAAGCGGGTGATCGTTATAAGGAAACAAGAGGATCATTATGACCCTGGATCGCTCACCTGAGTAATATGAGCTACATGTTTCAAATGTCAAACTGATGATTTTTAGAATTTTTTTGGAAGATTTTCCGATGTACAATCAAGTAACCCCTGGGGTGGGGCCAATTTTACCCCGGGGGTCATGATTTGAACAAAGTTTGTAGAAGACTACTAGGCAATTTAACATATCAAATATCTAAGCTCTAGGCCTTCTGGTTTATTTTTAGCAAATTTATGAAGATTTCCCTATGTACAATCAAGTAACCCCTGGGGCTGGGTCAATTTGATCCTGAACAAATTTTGTAGAAGTCCACTAGGCAATGCTACATGTCAAGTATCTAAGCTCTAGGCCTTCTGATTTATTTTTAGAAAATTTTGAGGATTTTTCTATGTACAATCAAGTAACCCCATGGGGCGGGTTCAATTTGATTCCGGGGGTCATTATTTGAACAAATTTTGTAGAAGTCTACTAGGCAATGCTACAAGTCAAATATCTAAGATGTAGGCCTTCTGGTTTATTTTTAGAAAAATTTTGCAGATTTTCCTATGTAAAATCAAGTGACCCCTTGGGGGGTCAATTTTGCACCGGAGGTCATGATTTGAAATTTTTTTGTAGAGGTCTACTAGGCAATGCTACATGTGAAATATCTAAGTTCTAGGCCTTCTGGTTTATTTTTATATATTTTTTGAAGATTGTCCTATGTAAACTCAAATGACCCCTCGGATGGGGTCAGTTTTGATCCCGGGGGTCATGTTTGAATAAATTTTGTAGAGATCTACTAGGCAATGCTACAAGTCAAATATCTAAGCTCTAGGCCTTCTGGTTTATTTTTTAGAAAATTTTGAAGATTTTTCTATGTACAATCAAGTAACCCAATAGGGCGAGGTCAATTTTACCCCGGGGGTCATGATTTGAACAAACTTTGTAGAAGTCTACTAGGCAATGCTACATGTCAAATATCTAAGATCTATGCCTTCTAGTTTTTTTTTTAGAAAAATTTTGAATATTTTCCTATGTAAAATCAAGTGACCCCTGGTGCAGGGTCAATTTTGACCCCGGGTGTCATTATTTGAACAAATTTTGTAGAGGTCTAGTAGGCAATGCTACATGTGAAATATCTAATTTCTAGGCCTTCTGGTTTATTTTTAGAATTTTTTTGAAGATTTTTCTATGTACAATCAAGTATACCCATAGGGCGGGGTCAATTTTGACCCCGGAGGTCATGATTTGAACAAATTTTGTAGAGGTCCACTAGGCAATGCTACATGTGAAATATCTTAGCTCTAGTTCTTCTGGTTTATTTTTAGATTTTTTTTGAAGATTTTCCTAAGTAAAATCAAGTGACCCCTGGGGCGGGGTCAATTTTGACCCCGGGGTCATGATTTGAACAAACTTGGTAGAGGTCCACTAGGCAATGCTATACATGTCAAATATCTAAGCTCTAGGGCTTCTGGTTTTTGAGAAGAAGATTTTTTAAGATTTTCCTAAGTAAAATCAAGTGGCCCCAGGGGCGGGGTCAATTTTGACCCCGGGGTCATGATTTGAACAAATTTGGTAGAGGTCCACTAGGCAATGCTTCACACCAAACATCTAAGCTCTAGGGCTTTTTGTTTTTGAGAAGAAGATTTTTAAAGTTTTTCCTTTCGGTTGCCATGGCAACCAGAGTTCAGCAAGGAATTCAATTCTTTGAATAATTTTTGTAGGGCTTCACCCAAGGAACATTCCTGTGAAGTTTGGATGAAATTGGCCTAGTGGTTTATGAGGAGATGTCGTTTAAAGTAAAAGTTTACTGACGACGGACGACGGACGCCGGACGGTGAAAAATTAAAATAGCTCACCCTGAGTTTTTGGCTCTGGTGAGCTAAAAAGTGGGTGATCTTTTTTAAGGAAGAAAGCTGGTTACCTTAGTAAGGAAAGCGGGTCATCTTTTTAGGGAAGAAAGCTGGTGCATGATTTTCTTAAACGAGTGTCTTGATATGTATGCAATAAAGTTATTGGATTTTTTTTTATATTTTGCAAAGCTGACATTGAAATGAAGGCCTTCAGTTCGAATACTGTTTTACACAGAAAATCATCACATCAGAAATAGTATTTTTAAATTTTTTAAACTATTTAAATGATAGGGTATTCAAGCCTATATCACATACATTTTAGCAACAGTATAGTTTGTTACATCGGGATTCAGAGTGGGAACCGTTTATGGTGTGTCAGAATGAAGGCATTGCTGTTCTACCATGGAGCCCACTTAAAGGGTAAAGGTATTTCTTTGACTGATTAATTGCTTTATTTAAGTAGAATATTTTATTTCACACCTATGTATTTTACCAGTTGAAAGCTCTTCTTGATTTCACGTGACGATACAAAAGATATTAGTATTGAACTGAGTTATTTAAAATGCTATCACAATTTCTTTAGTATATAAATTAGCATCCGTACCCTACAGTCTAAATACTCCATATTTCTTCGTGTTGAACTAGAATCCAAAATCTCAACATTTCTTCGCGTTACACTCAGTCCAGATCTCCATATCTCTTCACATTGAACTCGAGTCCAAAATCTCTATATTTCTTCGCGTTGGACTCTAGTCCAAAATCTCCATATTTCTTCGCATTGAACTCGAGTCCAAAATCTCCATACTTCTTCGCGTTAAACTCAAGTCCAAAATCTCTATATTTCTTCGGGTAGGTCTCGAGTCCAAAATATCAATATTTTTGCATTGAACTAGAGTCCAAAATCTCCATATTTCTTCGTGCTGAACTAGTCCAAATACTAGTACTCCATATTCCTTCGCTTTGAACTAGAGTCCAAAATCTCAGTATTTCTTCGCGTTGCACACAGTCCAAAATCTCCATATTTCTTCGTGTTTAACTAAAGTCCAAAATCTTCATATTTCGGCATTCGCCCAGTCCAAATGTAGATTATTACTAGAAATCAGTATTGTACTCACACTGGTGAAAAACCTCATGACAATTGCACATTTAAACGAGACAATAATGAATTATTGAACATGATCGAAGGTGTAATGAATTAACATTAAAGGGGGCTGTTGACCGGAAAATTTAAAAAAGGAGAAACGCCGGATGCTAGCAACAGTAGACTGGGATATATGTACTCACAGAAGGCAGTAGGTCAGCTGGGTGCCTGGTCAGAATATTCCAACAATGAAAAGTACTGGCAAATCATTGAGATTCTCCGAGACATCTCTGTGAAACATAGTAAGACTTACTTATTGTGTATACAATGTCTTTCCTATAGTTTCATCGTTTATGTTGACAGTATGCTAAATAACGGTTCAATAAACACAATATCTGTCACAACACACATTATTTTGTTACTAGTATCACTTCAGTTACCTAATTAATAAATAGATAGTTTTATTCTAAAAACTCGCTCACATTTTTATAATAAATTGGAGTTACATAAAAAATTATAGAGCGAGTGAGTATTCGTAACTCGTCCCAAAACACATGTAAAAAAAATAATAAATGTTGACAAGTGTTTATAGTTGAATTTCACTTTTTTTTCCACACAAGACACTGATATATAAATTTAATAATGCGATGTCAAATATTTAAAAAAAAAAAAAAACAAAAAAAAAAAAACCAGCTGCCTTCGCGACTTTTACAATGTCCTGAAACCAAGCTGACTTTAATTTCGTTTACAATAAAAAGCTTTATCAAGACTTTCATAATTTTTCAATGCAACCGTGCTCAGTTTCCGTTTAACCATTGCTCAAGTTCTGCCGAAACGTCATTATCTATATCTTTATATCTCTACAATATCGACGATTGTAATTACACTCTAAATTCAGATAAGACAGTGGCACAGATTGCATTGAAATGGTTGCTACAGAAGGATTGTGTGGCCTCGGTTGTCATAGGTGCAACGTCCATAAATCAACTTGAAGAAAACATGAAAGCTGGTGGTAAATGGCAACTAACTGTTGAAGAGGCATGTGGCATTTAAAATTAATTATTATATAGATCAATTTGCTGTCATTTTTTAAATATTTGATACCTCAAGCATTCAAATAATCGGTACTGTTTTGTTGTAAGTAATTAAGGTGGCATTAACAATGTATGAAATTGAATTTGTATGGTAGCATATTTCTGCCAACCACATATCCACTTATTTATGTAGACAGTTTTCTCTAAAAATGTCACATATCCAGTTATTATCTAGCAACTGGCAAAACTGCGTGTTATCCAGATAATTATGTTAACTGGACAAAACTGTCTGTTAGTGCCCACTTCTTCTATCCACATATTCACATAAATAAGTGGTTATTGTGAAAGTTTTCTTGATATCCAGTTAATATTCGTACCGGAATTGGCGATTAACGGTTCGACTTTTCGTCCCTTATACGGAATTGTCACGGTATAGAAGTTGAATATTGAAACCGGGAGAAAATGTATAGGCGGCCGCATAGCTAAGACGGTACGGCATAGGAACGGTATTCCGAGGCCTCGGGTTCGAGTTCCGGTCTGGCTGCACATTTTTCTCATCTTGTAATATTTGGCGCCCAACGTGGGGCCTTGACGGCAATTGACACTGGTTAGTCTCCGACGCCTGTAATTGCTTAATTTATAAAGTAGGCCCTACCCGCTGAAATTCGAAGACGAATTTCAAAATGGTGGGGAAATATATATCTAGGCGGTCGGGTAGCTCAGTCCGTAATCGGAATGGTATTCCGAGGTCCCGGGTTCAAGTTTCGGTCTGGCTTCACATTTTTCTCACCCTGTGACAGAATGAATGAGTGTATATCCACCTCATCCCCTACCACCGCTCCTAATGGTTTGCGCCTATAGTTAGGATTTGGAATGATAAATTTGCATAATTGTTATGCTCCTTTATGTATTTTCATTTATTCCGTAATGATAGCGGACGATAACGGGATATTGCCAATCATAACTGACTAACTGACATAGTTAACGTAAGTGAATATGTGTATGGCTGTAGTGGGCACTAACAGACTGTTTTGTCCTGTTAAGATACTTAAGTGGATAACAAACAGTTTTGTCACTTGCCAGATAATAACTGAATAAGTGACATTTTACGGAAAAATAAGTGGATATGTTGTTGGCAGAAATACGCCACCATAAATTCGCTAAAATTGTAAAAAGGTCTACGTTTTTACAATTTACATATACTGGACAAAAAGTTACCCGCCATTTTTTACTTAGCCCGTAGCTTAAATGGTGTTGAAATTTATTTGGCGTTCAAAACAACATGTTGTTGATATTGTTTCCAAATTTCAACAATTCAGACAATGCTATCATATAAATTTACTATTTTTTCGGCTTTAACCCATTCTCACTAAAGACTCTAAAAATGTAATGGTCTATTATTATGTTTGGTTGGTTTGGTTGCATTCTATGCCTCCTAACGATATATCTTTTCCCCACTTTTCGAAAACCATAAAGGTAGTGTTTGAACTGTCCGTCCGCCTGTTCGTCTGTCAGTCCGTATATCGCACCTTTTTGTGTACGTGACTGCTGTAAATTCCATCCAGTTGAAAATGAAAATTTGGTTAACATCATTAACATAAAGCAGAGATGCGCATATTGTTGGGACTTTCATGTCCGATTACCTTTTTTTTGAGAACTGTGGCCCGTGTTTTTTTTACTTCAAAATAATACAATAGAACATTGTGTACCCAACTCCTCCTTATGTTTCCGTCCAATTGAAATAAATATTGGTAGGCATCATCAACATGAAGTGGACATGCGAATATTATTCGGACTTTCATGTCTATTTTTGGGGAAGTTATGTCCCTTTCTGGACTTTGAAATATTAGTTACATCTGAACATTATGTACTCGACTCCTCCTAGTTTCATTCGGATTGAAATGAGACTTGGTGTACACCATTTTCATGAAGTGGACGTTCGGATATCGTCGGAACTTTCATGTCCGATTATCTTTTGTGAGTTATGGCCTTTTTTTTACCTCGTTATATTACAACTTCGTCAGAACATGGTGTACAAAACTTCTTCATTTTCAGTCTAACAGAAATAAAACTTAAAATACGTCACGAGTTAGACATTTATAGCATATTGTTGAAACTCTCATGTCTGATTGTATTTCCTGGGTTGTAGCCTTTTTTGGGACTTTGAAATATTACAGAACATTGTGTACTCAACTCCTCCTACAGATTCCATCCAGCTGAAATGAAATCTTCGAAATAATACAGCTACATGAGAACATTGTATTCTAGACTTCTACTACACACGGTGGCCAACCCATGTGACGTTTTGATTCACGGGTAACTTTTCTGTTTGTAAATTTCTTGTAACCTGGTGGATTTTAGAAGCATAAGGAGCGTCAAAGACAGAGAAACAAGTGCTTTCCTTAGTAGAGTTAAAACGTCTGCAGGACTTTATCAACTCTTCTCCCTAAATTCCAGTGTGTACCTTACCTAGACATTATGTTACCTAGACATTTGGCCCGTGAAAAAGCATTTGGGATGTTTGAGAAAAATGTCAAGAATGTCTGACAGTTGCTTTGCAGCGAGGAAAGCACCAATTTACCTGTTTTCGACGCTTTTTATTTTATTAACACCTGCCTGGTAATAAGGACATTACAAGCAAAAAACACGCGAGCGAATTTCACTTAGAGTAAGATACCGCGAAAAGTCACGTAGGTTTGCCATCCTGCTACAGTTATGTAATCAACATGATGTGGGTGGGATGTTATGTCCGATTACTTTACCCGAGTTATGACTGTGTTGTTGACTGTATCGATTCATAATTTTCAGGAGGCGTGTGTCATGCATGTCATACTGGTTATTCTATTTCTAGATGGAGGAACTTGATAAAGCAAGTCCTAACTACAAGCCGTATCCTTACGATATGATATGGAATGCCAGAAATGCAGGACGATATAACCAGTTTCACGACAAGTCGGTTAAAGTTCCAAACACTTCCTTATAAATGCATGCCGGATAAATATACTGACAGTCTGTACGTTTGATATGCATTGCATTTACCCGGCACATGAGTCCACTTCACCGATGTATGAGCATTCTGGAGATATGCATGAACGCTTAATTTTGTAATCTTTATGTAAGCATATATATACGAGTTGCAAAATCCCTGACTTTCAGTGTACACAGGCATGATGTACTCGTTACAAAGTCTAAACGACCCTTAACAGCACCATATCTGGGCCGCAAGCATTTTAAAGTTTTCTCCGCTTGTTAGCTTTATTTATTGTCAATTAAAGTTGTTATTCAGCTTTGATATATAAGTTATAATCACTTAGTTTAGCTTGACCCTTTAATCTTGACATCTCGTCATCCTAGTTCAGCGACAAGAGCTTTATCCGTTAGTCACCCGCTCAACTTTCTTCAGATCTCATTTCTGGTGCAAACCTTTATGAAAATCTGATGTAGATTAAGAAAACGGCTGTTCATTTTTAAAATTACAATCTTGTACATATAAATAGGAGGGTCTGGAATAAAGGTATGATAATAAAAATACGTAAAGTGTATTTAATATATTTCATTACACCAGATTTATGTTATACCAGATTTAGCTCCCTTTTCATGATAAACATGTCCACTCAAAGGCGCTTTACGTACCGTGGCAGCCACTCAGGGCACCAAAATCACCCTCTTTTTGGACGCCAGAGGGACAGAGCGAGAGAAACCCTACTGTATAGCACCGATACACACGAAGCCGTCTTTTATGTATTTCCAGAGGCGCGAGACACTCGAAGCATCTCGGAAATTTCTAGTACCTGAACTGAACTCAGACCTCTAGCTGGATTGAAATCCAAGTGTGTACAGACTGTTACTCTTACGAGGTAAATCTATTAAGAATTCTAACTGTTTGGAAGAAAAATATCTGCCATATAGAGGGGACTGTTGTACTTGTAGTATCTATTTACTAAGAATTCTGTTTGATGGTAGAGAAACAAGAGCTCGTAGTTCTAACACGAAATGCCCCCTTGATGCATTCAGTAATTTCACAAGGAACATAAATTATTTGGTCACTGTATACAAACGTTCTACTGTTCTGGGTCAATGTGACCTTGACTTTTGACCTACTGACCTCAAAATCAATAGGGGTCATCTGCTGGTCATGATCAACCTCCCTATTCAGGTTCGTGATCCTAGGCCCAAGCATTCTCAAGTTGTAGTCCGGAAACTGACCTCAAAATCAATAGGGGTCATCTGCTGGTCATGATTAACCTACTTATCAACTTTCATGATCCTAGGCCCAAGCAATCTTGAGTTATCATCCGGAAACAGTTTAACTGTTCCGTGTCACTGTGACCTTGACCTTTGACCTACTGATCTCAAAATCAATAGGGGTCATTTGCTGGTCATAATCAACCTCCCTATCAACTTTCCTGATCCTAGACCAAACCGTTCTTGAGTAATCACCCAGAAACTGTTCAACCGTTCTGGATACTGTGACCTTGACCTACAGATCTCAATATCAATAGGGGTCATCTGCTGGTCATGACCAACCTCCCTATCAACTTTCATGATCCTAGGCCAAAGTGTTCTTGAGTTACCATCCAGAAAGGGATTGGTCTACATACCGACCGACAGACCGACCCACATCTGCAAAATAATACACCCCTCCTTCTTCGAAGTGGGGCATAAATATCTGCCCAGAGATTGTTGTGCTTCTCAGATCTACTTCCATCTAATGGAGAGAAAAATATATGTCCTTTATAGAGACTGTAGTTCTTGTGAGATCAATTGACTTGTACTAAGAATTCTATGTAATTGGAAAAAACCATATGTTCATGTACACACTGGCCATAGCTTTATCAGATCAAGTGGTTCCTACGTTGTTTGAGCGGTGAATTTTACGCCGATCAGATGGAGAAATATGGCCAATACTACAAATTTCTGGAATTGTAAGTATGAGTTAAATGAATTTCTACCCGTTAGATAACGAATCAAATGAAAACGATGGGTGCACCTGGAGCGCAAATGTGTCTATATTTTAGCACATGTGTCTATTTAGCTGAGATTTGTGCCGTTTATTCAAACACTTCTGTACAGTCCGGCGGGGGAAGGAGATTTTTGACAGTTTTTGACAATATCGCCTCAAATTTAGTGTTTTTCGGGAGCAAGTAACTGTTAAAACACTTTTTATGTAAAGGGCTACTCTTAAAACAAAGCGTGTGTATTTTCATAGAATTATTCAGGGTTGTTTCTGAACAATCGGCCGAAAACCTTATACAACGCCGTTTCGAGTGGGTTCGCTATGCAACGCAATCAGTGGATACCGTTCTGTGTCTTACTTGCGAAGTCTTATTCGTCTTAAAAACAGTCATTATTTTCAAAGCCTAACAATGAATAAATTAATTTGGAGAGTTTTATATCATCATAATGATCCCGCCATTTCTAATATATTGTACCTTTACATTTTTTATGCTCACTTAACAGTTCACATATTTTTGCGGACATTGTCAAAAAACATCAACACATTTATAAACATAAAGCAAGGATGAACATCGAACAATATCATTAAGTAAATAATAGTATTAGTTCGTTAAAACAAGAACCAGTTCACGGATATTTTTCTCCTCCACGAATGGTACTGAACAGCATGCCGAAATCGGGTTGACTCTTTAAATCAGTATAGTTACAGTTGGTACTTTTAATCCCTTAAAAACCAATACATTGTGATTTCATTACTGATTTGTTGTGCATTTAAGCTGTTCATACAAAATAAATAAAGTTTGGTCCATGATAAAAGTATTGATCAGTTGTTTGTATATATTTTCATTCATATTCCTGGTGAAACGTTCATTTATTTTCAGAGAGATAAATCACAGAGACCGTTAAAATTGGCCAGGGGAAAGGCAAGATTTTATTTGTCCTCCATAAAACAGAAACGATGTAATAAAACTCTATGGCCGCCGTTTAAAAATGAAAATACAAATGAAATACAGACACCAATGAAAAAAAAAAGTTTTGTTGGGAGACAGTTAAATAGTACAACTGTAACACGTCTCTCTTAGTATTGCTAGTCCGTTTATTTTCTTTCATTGGTGTCTGTATTTCATTTGTACATTTATACATTGATACCACACCCATTAAAATCCGTTCACTTTAGCTGTGTCTATCCCTCATTAACATTGCCTACTCGTGTATACTAATACAAAAATGGTTGGAAGAAGGTCAGCGTACGCCGTTGAAATACGGTCCTATATTAAGAATCGTTGTACTCTTGACATAGAGTGTAGACATTTTTGATGATATATGTTCTGTTTATGGGCATAATGAAATATCTTTTTCGACAGTTATTCGTTGGTTTTAGAAATTCAAATGTGGGTTAGTTTCAACAGAAGATGAACCACATGGCCGTCGGCCGAAAACAGCAACGTTTGCCAAAATGGTTGCTAGAGTGAAAGAAATAGTTGCTACTGATGCAAGATACTCCGCTAGGCAAATAGCTAGTATGATTGGCATCTCATAAGAGCAGCTCATACAATTCTGAAACGTAATTTGAAAATGAGGAAGATTCCTATCTGTTGACAGATGAGCAGAAAAAAGGCACGCGTGCAATGCACAAACTTGTTGCTTAAATAGTTTCCAAATTACAATGCACGATCTTTCGCAAATGTCGTCACTGGTGACGAGACATGAATTCACTTTTTCGAGCCCAAACGAAAGATCCAGAACAAAAAATATGGGCAACAAAGTCTGGCAAAAGACCACGCATTGCAAAGCGGACCATGAGTGTCAAGAAGGTAATGTATGCCATATTTTTTACAACTCTGGGTCCTGCCATTCAGGTTGCTGTTCCTAAAGGCAAATCCGTAAAGTTTAACAAGACTAAAGTTTTCCGAAAACTGAAGAAATATTTCAAAACTCGAAGACCTGCAACTGGTTTGGCCAATGTCAGATTGCTACATGAAAATGCGTCATCGCACAAGGCGTCTATTGTACAAGACTTTCTGAAGCAGGAAAAGGTTGTTGTGCTCCTTCATCACCCTCCTTATTCGCCTGACCTTGCCCCGTGTGGCTTCTTTTTGTTCCTAAGGCACAAGAATACCTTTCTGGTAGAAACTTTGTGCAGCGCAAACACCTCGGTTCTGCAATATTCCAGTGTCTTCATACTATACCTAGAAAATACTACGAGAAAGGCTTCAGGGATTGGATTAGAAGACTGAAATTTTGCAAATCTGTTGAGTGAATACTTCGAGGGGACCAAATAAAATTGTCATTGAAATCTATCAAGGATACATTTTTATGTGCTCAGATGCATTCATATTTGAACAATCCTCATAAAGAGTCAACCCGCTTTTGGCATGCTGTTCAGTATACCATTCGTGGAGGAGATAAATGTCCTTGAACTGGTTCTTGTTTTTACAAACTATTACTGTCATTTACTTAATGATATTGTTCGATGTTCACCCTTGCTTTATGTTTTTGTGTTGATTTTTTTGACAATGTCCGCAAAAATATGTTAAATGTTAAGCGAGCATAAAAATGTATTATATATATTTAGTACAAGATATTAGAAATGGCGGGATCATTATAATGATGTAAAACTCACTAAATTTATTCATTGTTAGGCTTTAATGACTGTTTTTAAGACGGATAAGACTTCGCAAGTAAGACACAGAACGGTATCCACTTGATTGCGTTGCATAACGACCCACTCGAAACGGCGTTGCATTAGGTTTTCGGCCAATTGTTCAGAAACAACCCTGAAAAATTCTATGAAAATACACACGCTTTGTTTTAAGAGGTAGCCCTTTACATAAAAAGTGTTTTAACAGTTACTTGCTCCCGATAAACACTATATTTGAGGCGATATTGTCAAAAACTGTCAAAAATCTCCTTCCCCCGCCGGACTGTACAGAAGTGTTTGAATAAACGGCACAAAACTCAGCTAAATAGACATATGTGCTAAAATATAGACACATTTGCGCTCCAGGTGCACCAATCGTTTTCATTTGATTCGTTATTTAACGGGTAGAAATTCCTTTAAATCATACTTACAATTCCAGAAATTTGTAGTATCGGCCATATTTCTCCATCTGATCGTTGTAAAATTCACCGCTCAAACAACGTATGAACCACTTGATCTGATAAAGCTATGGCCAGTGTGATGTAGCGAGACTAGTTCTTGTGAGATCAATTGACTAGGACTAGGAATTCTATCTTATTGGAAAAAACCATCTGTTCATGTAGCGAGACTAGTTCTTGTTAGATCAATTTACTAGTAGTAGGAATTATATCTAATTGGTAAAAAAAAAACATTCCTTCATCTAGAGAGAGACCACTGGTTGTGCTTACGAGCTCTATTGAATAACAACTTATATCTCATTGGAAGGAGAGTATCTGTTTCTGTAGAGAGACCACTGGTTGTGCTTACGAGCTCTTGGAAGGAGAGTATCTATTTCTGTAGAGAGATCACTGGTTGTGCTTACGAGCTCTATTTACTAACAACTTATATCTCATTGGAAGGAGAGTATCTATTTCTGTAGAGAGACGACTGGTTGTGCTTACGAGCTCTATTTAATAACAACTTATATCTCATTGGAAGGAGAAAATCCATTTCTGTAGAGAGACCACTGGTTGTGCTTACGAGCTCTATTTAATAACAACTTATATCTCATTGGAAGGAGAGTATCTGTTTCTGTAGAGAGACCACTGGTTGTGCTTACGAGCTCTTCGAAGGAGAGTATCTGTTTCTGTATAGAGACCACTGGTTGTGCTTACGAGATCTATTTACTAACAACTTATATCTAATTGAAAGGAGAGTATCTATTTCTGTAGAGAGACCACTGGTTGTGCTTACGAGCTCTATTTAATAAGAACTTATATCTCATTGGAAGGAAAGTATCTATTTCTGTAGAGAGACCACTGGTTGCGCTTACGAGCTCTTGGAAGGAGAGTATCTGTTTCTGTATAGAGACCACTGGTTGTGCTTACGAGATCTATTTAATAACAACTTATATCTAATTGGAAGGAAAGTATCTGTTTCTGTACAGAGACCACTGGTTGTGCTTACGAGCTCTATTTAATAACAACTTATATCTCATTGGAAGGAAAGTATCTATTTCTGTAGAGAGACCACTGGTTGTGCTAACGAGCTCTCGGAAGGAGAGTATCTGTTTCTGTATAGAGACCACTGATTGTGCTTACGAGCTCTATTTACTAACAACTTATATCTCATTGGAAGGAAAGTATCTGTTCCTGTAGAGAAACCACTGGTTGTGCTTACGAGCTCTTCGAAGGAGAGTATCTGTTTCTGTAGAGAGACCACTAGTTGTGCTTACGAGATCTATTTAATAACAACTTATATCTAATTGGAAGGAAAGTATCTGTTTCTGTAGAGAGACCACTGGTTGTGCTTACGAGATCTATTTAATAACAACTTATATCTAATTGGAAGGAGAGTACCTGTTTCTGTAGAGAGACCACTGGTTGTGCTTACGAGATCTATTTAATAACAACTTATATCTCATTGGAAGGATCCGTTTCTGTAGAGAGACCACTGGTTGTGCTTACGAGATCTATTTAATAACAACTTATATCTCATTGGAAGGAGAGTATCTGTTTCTGTAGAGAGACCACTGGTTGTGCTTACGAGACCTATTTAATAACAACTTATATCTCATTGGAAGGAGAGTATCTGTTTCTGTAGAGAGACCACTGGTTGTGCTTACGAGACCTATTTAATAGCAACTTATATCTCATTGGAAGGAGAGTATCTGTTTCTGTAGAGAGACCACTGGTTGTGCTTACGAGACCTATTTAATAGCAACTTATATCTCATTGGAAGGAGAGTATCTGTTTCTGTAGAGAGACCACTGGTTGTGCTTACGAGATCCATTTACTAACAACTTATATCTCACTGGAAGGAAAGTATCTGTTTCTGTAGAGAGACCACTGGTTGTGCTTACGAGATCTATTTACTAACAACTTATATCTAATTGGAAGGAGAGTATCTGTTTCTGTAGAGAGACCACTGGTTGCGCTTACGAGATCTTTTTAATAACAACTTATATCTCATTGGAAGGAAAGTATCTGTTTCTGTAGAGAGACCACTGGTAGAGTTTGTGAGGTCTTTTTATTAAGAATTATATCTAATCTGTCACACTAGAGAAACTGTTGTGCTTGTGAAGTCTATTTACTAAGAATTTTATCTAATTGGAAGAAAAAATATCTGTCCCTTTAGAGAGACTTCTATCTAATGGAAAGAAAATAAGTTTTCTGGGTAGGGAGATTGTCATCTATCTAATAAGAAGGAAAGATTGTTGCTCTTGTGAAGTAAATTTACTAAGAATTCTATCTCATGGGAAGGAACATATCTTTCCTTGTTATTCATTGTTCTTTGGAAGTACACTGTATAAAACGTACACTTTCAGGTCCACAGAGGCAACAGTGACAGATCAAAACATTTAAAATGGATGACCTGATGTATATTTAAAATCTTTTTAAGCTCAACGGTATTTAAGCAATTTATTCCATGAAGGCTCGTTTTTAATAAAACAGGCTTCTTACCAACTGCAAATCATTCAAACAAGTAACAAAATTTATTTTTAACAACAAAATAAATGTCAAAAGTAAGTTTTTAACATAAAACTGCATCCCATAACTGGCTGCCTTTAAATAAGGGTGACACACACTTATAAAAGATGAACGATTTAAGAAAGATTTATTCAAGGATGCTACACACCAAGTTTGGTAGAGATCCTTCAAACGCTTCATGAGAAATTTTTAAAGGTTTTTATTTCTATCTTTAGCTCAGGCAGCCCCTATAAAGGTCCAAGCTTAAATCATCTGAACAACCTTGAGAGAAGCTCATGCAAGAATGCTACAGACCAAGTCTGGTGAAAATCCACAGAGTGGTTCATGAGAAGAAGTACAGTCGAATACCGTTACCTCGATATTCAAGGGACTGTAAAAATTGCATCGACGTATCCGAAGTTCGACGTAACGATATCGACGATATCTGGGACTACTTTGTACTTTTGTCGGACGTCTATATTGTCATTATATCCAATGCTTTTTCCAGAGGGTTTAAAGGGGGAAAGAAATAATATAAAACGTAAATACGATTTTAATCTTATTGACAAATAAAGCATCTTAATTTATTTAGATACATACATACAACTTTTTAATTTTTCAAATATACATTTAAATATTAACATTTTTATTCCTTCCCTAAAAAAGTCCAAATGCAGCGATAATGTTCCTAGTTGAGTAGTCATTTTGACAGTGCTTCGATAATGAAAATTTGCCTGTTAAGTATGCATACCGTTACTCAATCCTAAATAACAGAGTTTTACTCCGTCAAACAGAAAATATTTCATCCAAATTAGTCGTTCTATTGGAAAACAGCTTTCCTGCTTTTATACAAAGCGTTATAAAAATAAATTTTATTTTATACTTCTTTGTTTTATAAGACTAATTATTGGGAGTTAAATAACTTCCTGACATTAAAATTGGATTAGAGATTAAATAACAAACAAAACAAACACAAACTAACTTGAATATGATTAATACATCACTGGATAAAAATAGGTTGATTTTCACACCGTACAAATAACATGGATATTTTTTGACATTCTGTGAAATCGATAAAACCAGGTGTGAAAACAGTATAGGTAAGTTGACGGGACTGAAAAATCTCATCGAGCTAAGCAAAATATCGAGCTAATCATATCGAGGTAATGAAAAATAATTACATTAAGATAAATAGGGAAATATCGGGACCGACTCAAATACATCGTGCTAACCGGAGTATTGAGCTAACCGATATCGAGGTAACGATATTCAACTGTAGTGTAAATTGTCTGTCATATATTTAGCTCTGGCAGTCTGTATAATGGGGAAAGCAATACCATTTGAACAAACTTGAATAAGGTCCCTATAAGGATGCTATAGACACAGTTTGGTGATGATCATCACTGGTTAAAAAGAAGGACCTGTTGATTTTTCTAACAAGTATTTCTCCAATGCTGAAGTTTTGCTAATAAATTTGGTCTTCCTTCTCCAGATTTCCTAACTGGTCCAATTATACCTTTATCTGTGTAGAAGCAATACCGAGACAACTTTAGCTGACATCTACATAAACATGTCATCATAATCTGGTGGCTTCATGTGATCAGGGTCTGGTCTGAAATACAAAAATGTGTCGTCATAATCTGGTGGCTTAATGTGATCAGGGTCTGGTCTGAAATACAAAGACGTGTCATCATAATATGCAGGCTTCATGTGATCAGGGTCTGGTCTGAAATACAAAGACGTGTCATCATAATATGCAGGCTTCATGTGATCAGGGTCTGGTCTGAAATACAGAAATGTGTCATCATAATTTGGCGGTTTTATGTGAGTATTAAATACATATTCATATTTAGTGCCTTTATGTGATTAGATTAAGTCTGAAATACATAAATATATCGTCATTATTTGGTGACTCTATCTGACCCTTGTCTTGTCTGAAACACATAAATATATCGTCATTATTTGGTGACTCTATCTGACCCTTGTCTTGTCTGAAACACATAAATATATCGTCATTATTTGGTGACTCTATCTGACCCTTGTCTTGTCTGAAACACATAAATATATCATTATAATATGGAGGCTTCACGTGATTTAGAATGTAGTTGCTGGAAACAATTATAACTTGAGTTTCAAAGCTTTTATAGGGTAGCACTAATGGTTTAATACAAACACCGATACAAAACATCAGCTCAATAAGACTTATTGTTACTAAGATACGACTGGAGAAGAAATAGAACTATATCTCTTCCCTAAAAATAAAAATATTTCACAGTACTCTTTCATAGTAAACTCACTGGAAAAAATGTAAAACCATGTTTCATTTCCTTTTATCAGATTTGATGAATTTTATTGTATCTGAACAGTATAAGCAGAAAGATGAATTCAATGAAAGTAGACTGACCAGAAGACTTAAGACCATAAGAACTTACTGATGTAAAGACATAAATGAATAGTGCTAGGTCCAAGCCTCCCTTGGCATTCTTACAATACTGCTTTCATCAATCCATTATAAGTAACACAGACCAGAACATTTAATAGGTGCTGATCTAATGTTAAGCACAACAGCTTAATAATATAATGCCTGGTCAACAATTTATTACATTAGTACTAGAAAGAATGTAAAGTATGTATGAGTCACTTACCCTGGTCTCTGGCCTGGATGTGTGCCTGGGGGCCCAAATGGGTCAAATCTAGCCCCTGGTGGAACAGCACCTCTGTAAATATCAATATTTTCATAAAGAAGTGCTTAATACACTTCTGTTATCAAATCAAAACAAACTATCTACACTTGAACAAAAACAAGAGATGTTTAAGTTCCAGTGGCTAACCATCCATAGTTTCCATTATCATATTTCATTGAATTCATGCTCACTGAAAAAAGCAATTTTAATACTTGTACCTGAGCAAAACATATTTCTCTACAGCAAAGGAGGTAAGCTGTCAGCCAGCCAAACATCTCGTGCTTCTTCATACAAGAGTAACTTATTCAAACTTAAGCATTCTATACAATTAAGCTGTTATAAATATGTATAAAGGGATAAATGAGTGAATGCTGTTATATCACTGGAAGGATTCCATAATTCTGTACATGTGCTGTTATTGCAAAAGTGTTTACCACTTTTCTAATGGAGTTATGGGACCTGAAATGTGCACTTGACTTATGATCCTTTTAACCTATTTTGATGTTCCAATGGAATACTTTCACTTGTTTTAGAGATAATCAAAGAAAACATCAATTTTGCCATATTTTCTAAGTCAAAAAGGGAAATAATTTTGTCAAAATAACAGGCAGTGTTACAGAACTTGGTCAAATGTTTGTCTGAATTTTCAATCAAACTACATAAATAGGTTTCAGAAATACTGAATATTGTCGATTTTTGGAAATTTTTTCAAGTGAAACAGGCAGATAATTCTGTAAAAAAATCAGAGTTATGAGACCTGATATGTAACAGGTGGAAGACAGACAGATGGTGGTCAGTGAGTGATCACAATTACTCACCATGAGCGCGTTATGTTCTGATGAGCTAAAAATGTTGACAACTGACAAACAATTAGTGATCACAATAGCTCACCTTGTTTTCTGGTGAGCTAAAGACTTACGGAGGTAATCTAGAAGGTAATCCAGCACTTGGATCCATGCCAAATCTTGGTCCTCTCCCTCCTCTCATAGGATCAAACAACATACCCCCACCAATCCCACCATGCAAGGGGTCCAGGTCACCACGACCTACTGAGAAGGGGTCGTCAGGATCATTCCTACATTATACATTAAAGAAATAAAATTAATCACAAAGAACGATATAAGAATATGAACATAAAGGGCCTTGAAAGATCATAATTGCTCACATGACCTTGACCTCAATACTCTGAATATATATCATGGCACACTTTTATCAAGAAAGGTTGTATCCTGGACATGTTACTTTTGTTCCCAAATTTGATAGATATAGTCCAGACAATAAATAGGAAGTCAAGGTGAACAATTTGTCCAAATTTGAAAATGGTCCATAAAAAAGATGCCAGATAAAGTTAAATGGACATCCTTATTGTTTGTTTTTTAGCTCTGATTGCACTTAGTGCAGTCAAGCAGAACCCTTTGAACATTTTATGCCAGGATGTTATAGTTATTGTTGTAATAAGTTTCAGGGAAGAAGTAAATGTTGAAGCATAACAACATAAAAAGAATGATTGACAATGAACCATATATCTATACTAACATATATAGACTAAACACATGGTTCAGGTGAGCTAAAAATGCTGTCATGACACACTGTTCAGGAAAAAAGAATAAAATCTTTAATGAACTTTGATGCCTTTTTTAAGGCATGCTGTTGTGATGTTCTGAAAGCTACTTATTGCATTATTTGTCAAAGCAAAATATCTCTTTTACTGTAGAAAGCATGACATATAAGCTTTTTGAATTGGTTCTTACTATTTAGATGAAAAAAACATATCTAGCTTTGTCTCTTTCTCACCAGAGACAAGTATACCAAATAAAATACAAATGAGAAATAAAGCAATCTTGTTAGTGTGAATAAGGCAATGTTAACAGAGCTATTCATTTTGATATCTCAAACTGAGGGTGACAATTCCTGATCAACAACTTACTTGGGTACTAGATTTATTTTTACTGTTATTTTCATGTTTCCACCACATGGCAAGTAACAGCTTTACCTAAATAAGTTGTCTGTGACTGCTGTGAGACAAGTAATGTGAGATAAGACACATTTTAAATGTTTCGATTTTGGGAATTATAGGTATAAATGAAGTCAACAAAATTAATGTGATATAAAATAAAATAAAACAAGGAGCTGCGTTCAATAAACGCTTGATGCCCCCGGTGGCATCCTTGTCGATACAAAGCAACCTAAGTCCAAAACAGTCAAGGGCAAACTGAGGTCAGGGGATGTTTTAAGATGAGGAACAGTCACAGGTTACATCTGTATTAGTATCAATTCATTCTGTCAGCGGATGATGCTAGACGAAACGGTCCCATTGGTTAACCAAGAGATGGCCCATAAAAGCAACCTTAGTCCAAAATGAAGTCAAGGTCAAACTGAGGTCAGGTGATGTCTGAAGATGAGGAATGGTCACAGGTTACATCTGCATTAGTATGAAGTCATTCTAGTAAGGGGTATTGATGCTAGACGGAACGGTCCCATTTGGTTAACCTCGTACGGACGGACAAACAGGACAATCACTCTATGCCTCCCGCATCAGTAGATGCCGGGGGCATAAATATCTAGTTTTAGCTTTGGAATGGAAAACTTACATTAAATTAGAATTGTGTCCATAGGGCACGAATGCCCTACATACTGTGCCATCTCCTAAATAGCAAAATATTTAGTACAGACCCTCTTCACATAAAGGATGTACGACTAAAAGTTTGAAGCAAATTGTATTCAGACAATGTTCACTGTCATGCATCTGAGCAACTTTGAATCCATTCCTTCAAAAAGTTTATGAAGAGTTGAACACACCAAATTTCTTCACTATGGCCTATTTTCTTAAATTAAGGAAGGGCCACGATTCTAGAAGAATTAGGCACAGAAAAAAGTCCATTATTTATGGTCATCTTCACATCAAGGTTCTTCATCTGTGAAACTTTCAAGTATATCCTTTCAATAGTGAGAGGAGTTGGACACACAAGATTTTTCTCTATTTTCCATATAGCCAAACTATCAAAGGGCCATAACTTTCGTAAAAATAGTAACAGCAAAAGCTCCTTCCTTTATGGTCATCTGCACATCAACCTTGTTCAGCAGTGAAAGTTTGAAGCAAATCAGGGAAGAGTTGGACACACAAGGTTAGACTATTCAACAGCCTTGTCAAATGAATGAATATAAAAATTGAAAAAGGGGAATAATTCTGTAAAAGTAGAGTTATGGAACCTGTGCACTGCATGTCAGATCATGACAGTGAACAAGTTTGTGAAGTTTCAATCCATTCTCAATAGTGGGTACTGAGATATCAGCCTACATACAAAAACTTAACAAAACATTTCTAAGTCGAACAAGGGTGCCAGAATGTCACAATATACGCCCGTCACAGCAAATTTCTTTACACTAGCACCTGTATTTGCAAAATAATTTCGAGGGCTGAGCGCAAAACTATTGTATCTTGTTCTTTATTTATATACAGTTACAATAGTTTCGCGCTCAGCCCATTTTGTGGTTGTTTACAATGTTTTTTTTAGTAACTATTGTAAATTCTTTTGTTTTTCTTAGTCCACAAAAATACTCCTTAACAAGTAGAGATAACTTAAAATACACCTAAAATTTGAAAGAAGCATCTATGTTGTACCACAGAAAAGTGGTCTTGGTTTTTCCCTATGGTCAATTATTAAAAAGTTACAATGTAAGTTATTTATAGTAACAACTAAGGGAAGTAAATTAAACAAAAAAAAAAAAAATCCGCCCCTCCCCAAAAAAATCCTAACCAGGTAAAGATAGGTCAAAATATACCTTAAAACTGGATGTAACATGCATGTTGTACTACAGAAAAGTGGTCTCGATTTTTCCCTACGACTAGTAATGAAAAAGTTACAATATAAGTTATTTATAGCAACAGTAAAGGGAAGTAATCCTAAAGAAGGGACCTGCACATGACACTCCATCTCATGATGGTGTACAATCGTGCCAAGTTACATCAAAATCCCTCCATGCATGAAAAAGAAATGCTCCGACAAGTCATCTTGTATCTGACCTTTGGCCTCTAAGTGTGACCTTGACCTTAGACCAAGGGACCTGTTTCTTGCACATGACACTTCCGTCTCGTGGTGGTGAACATTTGTGCCAAGTTCATCAAAATCCCTCCATGCATGACGAAGAAATTATGCTCCACAAAGTCTGTGACGCCGCCCGCCCGCCAGGGCGTTTTCCCCTAATATAGAGATGGGACCTAAAAATTTTAAAAATTTATCTTACATATTTTTTAAGAGTGAAATGATAGCTAAGTGCACCAAATTACCAAACATTTTAAGGTTTTCCTCCTCTCTATGTAAAAATAGAAATTTTTCATATTTAAAAAATGGCTTTCTCAAAATCTTAGCAAAACTCTTGATTGACGTTTTCAATGGTTTTAAAACCTCCCAATATAGTCTGTATTAAAATTCTCCACATCTACATAATTCAATAGAATATAGGTTTAAATTTTGGTCTACTTTCACACTTGGAAAGAGCCTATACTGAACTTTCTTTGTCTTTTAATAAAGTCAAAATCCAAGACTAGCCAAGATCAAAACAAAAGAAAAAAATCGAGTGGGGAAAAAGAAGGACTGCCTTTATTATTAGCTTACCAAAACCATACCAAAAATGTACCTGAAAGAAGTAATTATTAAAGATTTTATAATGTAAACAAACCCCTACACCATTTTGCCATCAAATTTTATCATTCAAAGAAAGCACTCAATTCAGGGGATAATTGTTGAACATTTTAAATAAGAGGCCCTGACGAAATCTTTTTTTTTAGGTTTGTAAGCAGTTTAATTGTAAATTAAGTTGATACTGAAGTTACCCCCCTTTCCTTGTTTACAAGAATAAATTTAATACCTTGTAGTTTTAAGGGTAGCTGAACAGTAACGAAAATCAAAGTAATCTCCATAATATTATGCTTTTTCAGCATTTATTCGATTTTCATGGAAAACAATGATCGTGAGATTTCCACCCAGAAACTGTTGAATTGCTAAAAATACATTGCAGAGTCATTACCTATCAGTTACCTAAAAATGTTGTACTTACAACCACTACCTTAAAATGTTGTGATTTCATTTGATGACTTTTTGTGTTACATTATTTGCAGCAAAGTACACCTGATAAGTATGAGAAAATTCTTCAAAATGACTAAAACATAAGAAGCAATTCGAAAACGATCGATTGAAATGACAAATATAACCAGTCTGGCTACGTTGTTACACAAACGTGATATCAATTTAACTTTTTTGAAATTTTTCATTGTTGGAGATATACATTTTATGTTTTTTTAAATTTAGTATCTAAATTTTGAGTAAGCCAATGTATCATCATTGGGAACAACAAATAACTTTGGCCTAAAGATCAAATCTTAATAACGTTGCTTAATGCCGTAAAATTTCTTTATAAATGGAATTTATGCATTATTTTACTTTATTTTCATGCACTACCAAACTTTCTATCAGGGCCTTACTACAACTTATAAAATAACTGTCAGTGTAAGCCATGAGAAAAGCGTGCATATTGTATATTGAATTCAATGAGATTTAAACAAACGTAGGTCATATTTTGTCTGCCTGATCACTTGTTGTTAAAAGGACCTATTTGATTTTTCTTTCACTTTTGACCAATGTTTTATGTTGGCTTCAGTTTATTGGTCAATTCAGAGTTGTTCCCCTTAGATTTTCTTGGGTAGGTACCATCTCTACATAATACGTTCCATTTTTCAAACAGGCGTATAAAAAGGGGCATAATTTTGTAAAAAAAAAAAACCCGAACAAAATACACTTATGGAACATGTGCATTTTAAGTCAGTTTATCAGGGTGAATACGTTTCAATCTATTCCAACAAGTGGTTACTGTGATACCAGCTTACATACAACAAGAAACGCGGCAATGCCACGAAACCAGGTTTTCAACACTTTTCATAAGAATAAAAAAGTATACTGAATCCCAGCGCACCACTTTAAAGCAAAACCCTAACCCTAACCCTAACCTAACCCTATTTTTAGTAACAATGACCTTAACCTTGATCCCAGAAACCCCAAAATCAATCCCAAGCTACAACTTTATATAAGTTTTCTATACACCAAGTTTCATCATGATAGCTCATTCCTAAGTTAAGTTATTGACCGGAAACCCTTTATCTATTTTAAGTAACAGTGACCTTGACCTTGACCCCAGAAACCCCAAAATCAATCCCAGCCTTTGTCTTGATATAAGCAACATACATACCAAGTTTCATCATGATAGCTCATTCCTAAGTTAAGTTATTGACAGGAAACCTTTTTTCTATTTTAAGTAAGTGACTTTGACCTTGACCCCAGAAACCCCAAAATCAATCCCAGCCTTTGCCTTGATATAAGCTACATACATACCAAGTTTTATTCAAATATCTTTACCAAAACAAAAGTTATTGACCGGGAACACCAGTTTGACGCCGCCATCCGCCCGCCCACCCGCCCGCCCGACCAACGACATACCCCAATCTAATAACTCAACCTTGTTAAAAACTAAACCAAATTGGGACGCCGATACATGGGTGAGTCCAAAAGCTCTACCTATTCTTTGAGTAGTTGAGCTATGAACAAGTGCTCCATAAAGTAAGGTATTATGTCAAATATATCAAAGATATAGGACATAGGAGGAATGTGGGGTGGTCTGAAGGAGGGGGTCATTTGGCAGTGGGCAAGGCTTGGGGCCATGGAAGCAAGGAGATTTAGTGCAGAGAAGATAACAAGATACTAAGACACAAGAAACTAAAAGTGTGGTAAAACAGTTAGGGGGAGTAACGTTGGTTGTTGCACTCTGTACATCATCTCATCACCCCCTACCTATATTCCCTAATTTATACTCTGAAGACAATCCCTAGAATAGTTTTTAAGCTTTGCTCCAGACATGAAATATGACCAAGAGACAGACATGTGGCATGTGGCTTGTGCCATCATATAATACATCCAGTGTTTCCAAAACAGGCAGATAAAAATCAATATTGTTCATAAAGTCCATTTTTTGCCAATTAACTGAAGTTAACAAACCATTCAGGAGTTGGCCTGGGCCTTCTACTTCCTGTGCCTGGTACCCGCAGGGGATCATGATCATCTCTCTGTCTAGAGTTATTGCCCCTCCTTGATGTTCCTGCCTTTGGACTGGAAGGCTTCAGCTCATCAAGAATTTCCTTCTTGAAATGTTTACACAACTCACTGACATGCCTCAATGCACTGAAAACAGAAATAGTGTCAAATGGGAACAGAAATTACTTTCTCTAAGTACCAGTATCAAATTCCACAAGGACTTTCTGGGCTTTTGGTAAGTCATGTTTAATTGAGTCCATCTTCAATCATACTTTTTGTGTAGTTGTTCTGATAGTTAAATGACATTTGTCAATTTGTTAATAACACTGATTTATGACAAAAAATGACATGACAGATTTATATAACATTCCCTTATAAGACCTTGAAGTCAATCTGGTGTGTTCATGCAATCAAACAGAACTTAGTAACCTGACTTATCCAGCAAGGAAACCTTACTTATCTGGTACCTGGTTCTTAAGGAATCTTGACTTATCTAACACCTTGTTAAAATTTAAGGAATTCTGACGTATCCTGCAGCTCACGGGTTTTAGATTCCTTCAGAATTTTTAGATGTTAATATGCTAAACATGGAAAACAGAGTTAAACAATTAAGACTAAATCACATGCATAAAAGTTTTTACAACTAGTGTCCTATGTATATGAAACATAATTTTGTTTGTCTATCTGATGTTCATAATTATGGCACTAGATCAAATAAGTTTAATTTTTCCTTCACACACTACAATAGTTCATGTAATGGTACTTTCTTTGTTAATGGCACAAAAGACTGGAATAATCTGCCAGATAGTGTAAAGGGTATCAGAAACCCGTCCTTGTTTAAATCTTCTGTCAAAAGCCACCTTGCAACTAAATGGAAAGCTCAAATTGAAGATTGCTTTTTATATTTCTAATTTTATGGCTGTTTGACACTAGCTTATTAACTTAATTATGATATAATATAAACATTTTGTGATAGTGTTTCTAGTCTGTAGTCCTAAACATCTCATACTTAGAGAGTATATATATATATATATTTTTGTATATATATTTTTCTTATGACTTTAAGGTAGTTCTGCAGTTTGGATCGAAATTTTTTCTACAATGTAGAATTTGATTAAACTCTGAATTTTCAAAACCTCAGGATATACCTAGAAAATTCAGCAAATAAAAAGGATGGGGTCGTGTGCTTGATTTTTTGCTAGGCTGACTTGAAAGATTTTGACCTCACGCATTTTTTCATAATGGGAGTCTATGGAAAATCATAACTTTCAAAACATTTTCGCGAATAGAAATTTTTCTACAATGCAGATTTTGATGAAACTTCTCACGGTTGTAAATAAACATATGGCCTATAATGTGATGATATAAAATGTATAGGTCAGTGTGCTTAATTTTGACATATTTGAACATGATTAAAGTGAACCGAATATTTCAAGCTAATTTCAAAACATTATTTTGAATTATTTAACGTGACATATGTTTTAATATCATATTTTGACATTAGAAATATAGTAACAGTGCCATTTTAATAAATGTACTCACAGGTTGTCATTAATTCATAAAATGATTTTTATTTCCGTACGCCGAATCCAAGCTTTATTCTACGTTTTCCGGATAAATGACGTTACGCCATTACTTCCGGTTTATCAAACGTGCAGAACTACCTTAACTGTCGTAGGTATATGATTTATGATTTACTAAATTAGATTTTTTTACTTCTCAGATTCCATCTTATTCTTTTTTGGTAAACTGGACCCCATTGGAAATAAGCTTTTGAGCTTAATGGGTTATCCATGCAACCATAGATCATATTTGTATAACCCAAGTTTATCAAACACAATACGAAAATATGCTCTTAACCTATTTACTGCTCTTAGTAGTTATTCTTTTATTTTTTACTCTTGTTTTTAAGAATGCTGAACTTGCAATTATCAAATTTAATCCGTGCAATAGAAATGATGTTATTTTATTTAAATGCCTATCTAATCTATTTTAGTTGTTAATAATATTTTATTTTGTTATACTGTATAATATGTGCTAATGTTTGTGATCTATGTAATTGCAAATATAAATATACTAAGGAAACATGACATATCTGGTACCAGGCTCTTAACATCTTCAAAGTCTGTCTGTTTAATTATATTAACAAAGTATAAACATGTCTGGAAATGTCTTTCAAATCTCAAACAGATAAAAGAGAACTGGTCATAGGGCTTATGACTATAAAAAGATAGTAGGCCACTGAATGGAATAACATACTTTTTCTTATCTTCATGTTTCAACAAAGCTTGAAGCTAGAGGTTACCCCTATATACCAAGAAGTTTTACTGTATTTCTTTGTTGAGGTCATGTTGGGTTTAGAGTGTAGGTCACTAGGCAACTTTGCACTGTATTTTGTACATTATTCCCTGACTGGGAGAATCTTATCATAGAATTTGGACGGCTGTCTGTGAATCAATTTGATGCCCTTATAGGTGTAGTAACAGAGGGTCATACCTGCTTAACCATACATCTTTCATCTTAGTAGTGAAGCTTCCAAAGAAGTTTTTTAGAATTACAGCAAGTAGTTCTTTAGAAAAAGCTTGTACAAGATATGTGCATCTCCTCTGTGGAATGGAGCTTCCAATGAAGTTTAGCTGTATATCAGCCAATGGTTGCTGTATATCAGCCAAAGGTTGCTAATGAATACTCTGTTACAAGGATAGCACTAGTTTACTAATGTTGAATAATCAAACTACTCATTGAAAATCATCTGACCGGAACATGAAGACAATATGCTTGTCTCGTCTTGACAGTGACATGCTTTGAATTACTAATACTGCTGAATTCTAGCTAGTGGCTGCTGAAAAATACTCCAGACATGGATGACTTTACAGTTTACCAATGTTGAATAATCAAAAGACAATAACTCAGTGACAAGTCGGCCCACCAGAACATGAAGATTATATGTGTATCTCCTCTTAGCAGTGAAGCTTACTATGACTTTTCAATGAATTCCAGCTATATATATATATATAGTGAGGAATACTCCTGACAAGAAATTATGACAGTAGATTTGTGTCTATATTCGATTTTTATATTATGTTCAATAATCGGACACATATGCATCTAGTTGATTATGTTTCTGTTCGAATCATTTTCATGTTACATAAATTTTGTTCCATGATAAAAACAAAATGTATTTGATTATCGCACAGACTTTGTTTTTAACTGTTTATATGTCCAATAATCGAAGACATATTTGATACATTACTATATATGCATTCAATAATTGAAGACATATTTGGTACAAGCTTCTAAATGTGTGTCCAATAATTGAAGACTTATTTAATGCATATGTGTCCGATTACTGAACATAATATATAAATCAAACATAGACACAAACTTACTGCCATATAAGAAATGGTACTATAGAATACTATGTTGAACAATCAAAGGGCAACCGAAACATAAAGAAAATAGTGTATCTCCTTTTGAGAGTGAAACATCCTATGAAATTTCACTGAACTCAAGCCAATGGTTGCTGAGGAATACTGTAAAATCATTTAATTTCGTGGGCATGAAATTTCATGGTTTTGGTCAAAATGGCAATTTTGTGGGGATATGAATTCGTGGATTTCACCTTTTGAACATAAAATGAATGGACATGTTACTTGTTTGTTGGGATTAAGTTTCGTGGACTGACTCAACCACAAAAACCACAAAAATTAGTCCCCCAAAAATATGAATGATTTTATAGTACTCTGGACAAAAAAGGGTGGTATAGTATACTAATGTTGAATAATTAACAGGTAACAACTCAGAGAAAAATCATCCAACCAAAACATTAACATAATATCCACATGTTGAAGTTTTACTGAATTGAAGTTTTACTGAATTCCAGACAAGGGTGGCTGAGGAATACTCTAGACAAGAAATGGTACTACAGCATACTGTTGAATAATCAAATCTGACCGGAACATGAAGCTTCCTAAAAAATTTAGCTAAATTCTAGCCAGCGGTTGCTGAGGAATACTCCAGACAAAAAGTGCTGCTATGGTATATTAAAGTTAAACGATCAAAAGGCAATAACTCAGTGAAAAAGGAATAGGTTACCCGAATGATGCTCCCCGATGCATGTGCTTGTCCAAATATGGGGAATAACGTATTAAAAACCAAATAAAAAACAAATGGAGATAATAACAAGAAAACCAATTAAAGCAAGGGGTAATTTTTGCCTCTATCATTTTGTGAAGTTTCAATGAAATGCCATTAATGCTTTTCAAGTAATGCTTTGGCCAAACCTTATTTTGTATAATAAAGGGAGATAATTCAAAAACTAGGTAAAGTAGAGTTATGGTTCATTGACACTGCACTTCCCATCAATGGCCTCTATCATTTTGTGCAGTTTCAATGAAATTTTCAAGTAATGCTCTAGACCAGCCTTATTTTGTATAATAAAGGGAGATACAAGTAATTCAAAAACTAGGTAATGTAGAGTTATGATTCTTTGACACTGCACTTTGTCTCAATGGCCTCTATGATTATGTGAAGTTTCAATCGAATGCCATAAATACTTTTCAAGTTATACTACGGACAAAAGTGTGACTAACGGACAAAGTGGCAACTATATGCTCACCCTTAGGGGAGCATAAAAATCATTTGACTGAAACGTGAAGATAATTATGTGCATCTCCTCTTGGGAGTGAAGCTTTCTATGAAGTTTTGATAAATTTCAGCCAGTGGTGGAGATATACTCTGAACAAGAATTGTAGATGGAGGGACAAAGCAGAGACTTAATGCCTTTGGGAAGCATAAAAATTGATTTTAAAAACAACAACTACTTTGGAGTTTGGCAGGGTAGGGTCAGCGTTGGGGAGGGAGTGCACGGTGGATGAGGCATACTAAGATACAGTACCTAAAAATTTAACAGAAAGTGAATAATTACCAAAAACATAATTATATGGATCTTCCTCAATTGGTTTTTAGACATTGTGTAAAGTTTGGAAGTCGTAGCTGTTGTAATTAAGGAGCTGGAGAACAAAAACAAGAGGACCATGATGGTCCTGAATCGCTCACCTGTCCCCACGTGACCAAGTTTTGAACTGAATATGATGTCGTTTTTTTCTATTATTTGACACAATGACCTAGTTTTTGAGCTCATGGGACCCAATTTTGAATTTGACATAGATATCATCAAGATAAAAATTCTGACCAATTTTCATGAAAATCCATTGAAAAATATGGCCTCTAGAGAGGTCGCAAGGTTTTTCTATTATTTGACCTAATGACCTAGTTTTTGAACACACATGACCCAGATTTGAACTTGACCTAGATATCATCAAGGTGAACATTCTCACCAATTTTCATGAAGATCTAATGAAAAATATGGCCTCTAGAGAGGTCACAAGGTTTTTCTATTATTTAACCTAATGACCTAGTTTTTGACTGCACATGACCCAATTTTGAACTTGACCTAGATATCATCAAGGTGAACATTCAGACCAATTTTAATGAAGATCCATTAAAAAATGTGGCCTCTAGAGGTCAAAATGTTTTTCAATTTTTAGATCTACTGACCTAGTTTTTGACCGCGATTGACCCAGTTTTGAATCTGACCTAGATATCATCAAGATGAACATTCAGACCAACTTTCATACAGATATCATGAAAAATATGGCCTCTAGAGAGGTCACAAGGTTTCCTTTATTATTTGACCTACTGACCTAGTTTTTGATGGCACGTGACCCAGTTTCGAACTTGACCTAGATATCATCAAGGTGAACATTCTAACTAATTTTCATGTAGATTCATTCAAAAGTATGGCCTCTAGAGAGGTCACAAGGTTTTTCTATTTTTAGACCTACTGACCTAGTTTTGGACCGCACGTGACCCAGTTTCGAACTTGACCTAGATATCATCAAGATGGATATACAGACCAACTTTCATACAGATCTCATGAAAAATATGGCCTCTAGAGAGGTCACAAGGTTTTTTTCATTATTTGACCTACTGACCTACTTTTTGAAGACATGTGACCCATTTTCAAACCTGACCTAGATATCATCAAGGTGAACATTCTGACCAATTTTTATGAAGATCCATTCACAAGTATGGCCTCTAGAGAGGTCACAAGGTTTTTCTATTTTTAGACCTACTGACCTAGTTTTTGACCGCACGTGACCCAGTTTCAAACTGACCTAGATATCATCAAGATGAACATTCAGACCAACTTTCATACAGATCCCATGAAAAATATGGCCTTTAGAGAGGTCACAAGGTTTTTCTATTATTTGACCTACTGACCTAGTTTTTGATGGCACGTGACCCAGTTTCGAACTTGACCTAGATATCATCAAGGTGAACATTCTGACCAATTTTCATGAAGATCTTGTGAAATATATGGCCTCTAGAGAGGTCACAATGTTTTTCTATTTTTAGACCTGCTGACCTAGTTTTTTACTGCACGTGACCCAGTTTCGAACTTGACCTAGATATCATCAAGGTGAACATTCTGACCAATTTTCATAAAGATCCCATGAAAAATGTGACCTCTAGAGTGGTCACAAGCAAAAGTTTACGCACGCACGCACAGACGGACGAACGCACGGACGGACGACGGGCGATCACAAAAGCTCACCTTGTCACTTTGTGACAGGTGAGCTAAAAACCACAAACATTAATTCAGCTATCTGTGACCATGACCTTTCAACCACTGACCCCAAAACTGATAAGGGTCTTTGTCAAGTGGTACTTAGTTCGAGACTAACAATCAAGAAACCATTCTGTCCCAGAAATAGTAGAGATCCTCCTCAAATGATGCCTAGTAATCACATAAAGTTTGAAAACTGTAGCTAATGTACTTTGCGACTTGGAGTCCAGAAAAGAAAAAAAATTACCAGAACTTAAGTCAGGTCCCTGATACAGAAATTGATGATGGGTATAAAAGAAATTTTAATCCCTTCAGTGAACTGTATCTTTCTATCTTCATAAGCCTTATATTCAGCTACGTTGTTTTTCATTTAGACATTTTAAAGTCACTCACCAGAAGAGGACCTTTCTTATCTTGCTTTTGACCAAGTTTGATGAGCATTCTTTAAGAAGTTCATGAAAATAAAAGTTAATTAAAGGTTTTCTTTCTACACATGTATATTTTGCTGTGACAGCCCAAAAATACATTACCATTAAAACAAACCTCAAGATTAATTTTTTTTTTCTTCTATTTTTAGCTGTAGGGAGGACCTTACAATGAAGCTAAAGTAAGTTTGATGAAGATTCATCAAGCAGTTCACCAGAAGTTTTTTTATTTTTAGCTCATGTGGCCCCTAAAAGGTGCAAGGAGCCCCCATTTGAATAAGTTTGGGAGATGACCTTACAATGATAAGGACCAAGTTTGATGAACATCCAGCCAGTGTCTCATGAGATGTCATTTTAAGGTTTTATTCTATTTTTACCTCTAATGAACCACTAAAAGAGCCAAACATCCCCCACCTGAACCACGTTGGAAGGGATGCTACAAATCAAGTTTAATGAAGCTCCAACAAGTTGTTCATGAGAAGAAGTCATTTAAAGGTATTACAATTTTTAGCACTAGCGGCCCCTAAAACAGGCTAAGTGCACCCTTTTGAACAAATCTGGTAGAGGACCTTGTAATGATGCTCCTCACCAAGTATGATAAAGATCCATTAAAAAGACCATACAAAACAAGTGAATGAAGTACTGCCATGCAATACAAAGTCCCCTACTGGAAGGCACCTAATTTTCTCTACTGCAGTATAACATAATGAACTGATATCTGTCAATGATGTATAAACAATATTGTACTACATATACAATATGTTATAACAACACACTTGGATTAAAATGTGCATATATAAAAACCCACAGTTCTTTTAATATTGAATTTTTTTGGCAGATTATAAAAACGTTATCATGTAAGTTATTTATAGTAACAACAAAGGGAAATTAATCTTTAAAAAAAAAAAAAAAAAAAAAAAAAAAAAAATCTATATAATATAAGTCCACAAGAAACTCTTTACCGGGTAGAGATAGGTCAAAATACACCTAAAAATTGGATGTAACATGCATGCTATACCACAGAAAAGTGGTCTCGATTTTTTTCTATCGCCAGTAATAAAAAAGTTACAATAAAATCTATTTATAGTAACAACAAAGGGACGTAATTCTAAAAACAAGGGTGCCTCATGGTGGTGAACATTTGGTCCAAGTTACATCAAATCCCTCCATGCATGAAGAAGAAATGTTCCATACAAAGTCATTCATGAATTTGACCTTTGACCTCTAAATATGACCTTGACCTTAGACCTAGGGACCTGGTTCTTGCACATGACATGTTGTCTCATCCAGGGGAATATTTGTGCCAACTGATATCTAAATCCTGCTTTGCATGACAAAGTTACAGACCGGACAGGAAAAAAATCCTCTTGACCTTTGATCTCAAAGTGTGACCTTGACCTTTAAGCTAGGGTACTGGGTGTTGCGCATGACACGTCGTCTCATCATGGGAAACATTTATGCCAAGTAATATTGTAATCCCGTGATGGATGACAGAGTTCTGGATCGAACAGGGAAAAAAACCTTATTGACATTTGACCTCCAATTGTGACCTTGACCTTTGAGCTAAGGGTCTGGGCTTTGCGCACAACATGTTGTCTCATCATGGGGAACATTTGTGCCAAGTAATATTAAAATCCCTTCATGGATGGCAGAGTTATGGATGGGACAGGAAAAAAACTCTGTTGACCTTTGACCCCCAATTGTGACCTTGACCTTTGAGCTAGGGGTCCGGGATTTGCGCATGACACATCGTCTCATCATGGGGAACACTTGTGCTAAGTGATATTAAAATCCCTTAATGAATGTCAGAGTTATGGACCGGACACGAAACAGACCCTGTTTATGCTATGTTAACATTTGACTGCTAAGTGTGACCTTGACCTTTGAGCTAGGGGTCTGAAAGTTGTGCATGACACATCCTCTTATTATGAGGTACATTTGTGCCAAGTAATATTAAAATCCCTTCATAGATGGGAGAGTTATGGACCGGACAGGAATGAAGCCTTGTTGACCTTTGACCTCCAATTGTGACCTTGACCTTTAAACTAGGGGTCCAGGTTTTGCGCATGACACGTCGTCTCCTGATGGGGAACATTTGTGCCAAGTACTATTAAAATCTCTTCATGGATGGGAGAGTTATGGACCGGACAGGAAAAAAGCCCTGTTGACCTTTGACCTCCAATTGTGACCTTGACCTTTGAGCTAGGGGTCCGGGATTTGCGCATGACACATCATCTCATCATGGGGAACATTTGTGCCAAGTAAAACTAAAATCCCTTCAAGGATGGGAGAGTTGTGGACCGGACAGGAAAAAAGCCCTGTTGACCTTTGACCTCCAATTGTGACCTTGACCTTTAAGCTAGGGGTCCAGGTTTTGTGCACGACACGTCGTCTCATCATGGGGAACATTTGTGCCAAGTAATATTAAAATCCCTTCATGGATGACAGAGTTATGGACCGGACACGAAATTGCGGACGGACGGATGGACGGACAGACGGACGGACAGACGGACGGACAGACGGATGGACGGACGGAATGACGGAAAAGTGCATTCCTATAGTCCCCGAAACTGGTTTTCAACCAGTAGGGGACTAATAAGTTTGATAAGATCCATCAAGCAATTTATGAGAAAAGATTACTTAAAGGCATTTCCATTTTTAGCTATAATAGCCCCTAAAAGAGGCAATGTGTCCCAATTTGAACAATTTTAGAAGAGGATCTTAAAATAATGTTCCAGACAAAGTATGATGAATAAGTCTTTTAAAAGGTTTTCTATTTTTAGCTCTAGCAGTGCCTTAAAGTGGCATAATGCGCATCTTACTACACATGTTCTGTTTCTGGTGAATGTTTTATTAAAGCAATTTTTGATTGCTGTGCATTTACATATTTTTACTTAACTACAATGCCGCATGAGTATTTGAAGTTCATACTTTAGAAATAAAGAAATCGGATTAATAAAATAACAATTATTTTCTTCAATCACCTACACAGTGATCTCCCTTACCTATATTTAGGGATTTCTGAAGTTGAATGGAAGCAACTCCTGGGTGCAGTTTGACTTTTCTTAAAGGGACTGTCCCACTCAAAATAAGAAAAGTCATATTTGGAAACTTATTATTTCTTACCATAGGATGACACATGCCCCCGATGGCACTTTGAATGAATAGTTATGGCCGATGTTAGAGTTTAGGACTTTTGACCTACGGACCTGGGTCTTGCGCGCAACACGTCGTCTTACTGTGGTACACATTCATGCCCAATAATTTTAAAATCCATGCATGAATGACAAAGATATGGACCGGACACGCCCATCAATGCACTATCATGAAATATGACCTTGATCATCTAATTGTGACCTTGACCTTTGAGCTACGGACCTGGGTCTTGCGCGCGACACGTCGTCTTACTGTGGTACACATTCATGCCAAGTTATTTGAAAATCCATCCATGGATGACAAAGATATGGACCGGACACGAATGCACTATCATGAAAAATGACCTTTAATGTCTAAGTGTGACTTGACCTTTGAGCTACGGACCTGGGTCTTGCACGCGACACGTCATCTTACTGTGGTACACATTCATGCCAAGTTATTTGAAAATCCATCCATGGATGACAAAGATATGGACCGGACACGAATGCACTATCATGAAAAATGACCTTTAATGTCTAAGTGTGACCTTGACCTTTGAGCTACGGACCTGGGTCTTGCACGCGACACGTCGTCTTACTGTGGTACACATTCATGCCAAGTTATTTGAAAATCCATCCATCGATGACAAAGATATGGACCGGACACGAAAATTGCGGACAGACTGACAGACAGACTGACAGACCGACAGACGGTTCAAAAACTATATGCCTCCCTTCGGGGGCATAAAAATGCATATAATTCCACTTTACAGGACAAGAAATGCCTGACAATAAGGGAATTTTATATGAAAGGCATCCACAAGCCTTTCATAATGCTTAAAGAATTTTTTTATCAGACAACTATTGTTAAAGATATGGCAGTTTGAAATTTAAGAAAATGTTGAAGGACGTCAGACAATGGACGCTGGACCATCAACTGATACTAATAGTTCACTTTGAACAAAGTTCAGGTAAGCTTATAAAAAGAAGATTTAAATGAAACACACCTTAACTGGCAGCCTGCTTTGACCAACAAATTAAACAGGTTCCAAGGGTGTTAGATAAAACAGGTTTTACTATATTGTCTTTTTTTATGCTTCAAGACAATTAACTATTATTATCAAAGCAACAAAGTTTCATAGTTTGTATAAATAGTACATATTCAAAAAAGATTATCATATTTCGAAACATTAATTTCATAAAAGAAATAACTAAAACCCAAATGACTTTTTGTATGAGGAGAAGTCTTGTGTAGCATAATCTTCAGTACAGACATTCATGGTGGCAACTTTACTGTCCTCCCCGTCTTTCTGAAATATATCAAGTCAATCAAAGTACTATTTCATTTGTTCCCCTTAAATAACAATTAAAGGTAAAGAACATGTTTCCTGTGAGAATGTATCCGATTTCACACTGTCAACTTAGGCTCATATTTTCATGACAAGTCTATCTAAGAATTAAGACCAATGAACTAATGTTTACACAACTGATTCTGCAATACAAATCCCATTATGTACAAGCAGAAAAGTTTCATTCACTATTACTATAACTTTGACACACATCATGAAATGTACCAAGTACTATAACTTTGACACTCACCATGAAATGTACCAAGTACTATTACTTTGACACTCACCATGAAATGTACCAAGTACTATTACTCTGACACTCACCACTCACCATGAAATGTACCAAGTACTATTACTTTGACACCAACCATGAAATGTACCAAGTAATATTACTTTGACACTCACCATGAAATGTACCAAGTAATATTACTTTGACACCAACCATGAAATGTACCAAGTAATATTACTTTGACACTCACCATGAAATGTACCAAGTACTATTACTTTGACACCAACCATGAAATGTACCAAGTACTATTACTTTGACACTCACCATGAAATGTACCAAGTTCTATTACTTTGACACTCACCATGAAATGTACCAAGTACTATTACTTTGACACACACAATGAAATGTACCAAGTACTATGACTTTGACACTCACCCAGACATGTACCAAGTACTATTACTTTGACACTCACCCAGAAAAGTACCAGTAACTTTCCATTAACAGCTATTACTTTGACACTCACCCAGAAATGTACCAATAACGTTCCATCTACAGCAATTACTTTGAAAACATATACAGCACCAGTAGCATCAGATTTGTATCGTAGCACATAAAGGTCAGGTGATGTATTCCATCCATCAGGTAACATTTCTGTTTCCTCCTCATTTCTACCACTCTGTTAAATTAATTCAACAGTAAATTAGTACGTTTTCAAAACAGGTTATGCATATAAATTTACCCCCAAACAACTGAATGAATAAACAATTAAAAGGAATAAATATGAAAATTTTGAAGAAATATTTTTATGCATTCTTGCCATTGATTACATTATAAATATATAACTGGAGTTAGGGTATGTGCTAAAAGAGTTTTAAGAGTGCTAGGATTTACACCTCTCCATAAGAAACCGAGTCTTGAATCAAATATACTGAAAAATTTCAGGCCTGTGTCAAATATCCTTTTCATTTTAAAAATCTTGGAAAAGGTAGATCATCATGTCTACAATGGCATTTGATTGAAAACAAACTTTATAAAGGACTACAGTCTGAATACAGAGTGGTTTTTTTAAAACTAAGTTGACTCTGACAAGACATTCTCCAGTCTCTACACAAACACTCTGTAATAGACCATAATTATGCTGCTTGGCAATTGTGAGTACCGATTTTGCTAAAATACTTCAGTATTAATTAAGTGTTATTCCTGGTACTCATCTGTATTTTATAAGTATTGCGATACAAATTCGCTTGTCAATTTCATACCAAAAAGATGGTCACATGAAAATGCTACTTCAACGTCCAGTTCTAGGAATTTTACTCTTAAATGGTAGTAGTATTTACACCATTTCTACCGATAATTCCTTATCAGCACACCAGTGCAATTTGATAAAATTTGATTTTTCAAATTAT